>NW_020954648.1:7289778-7410220 GCF_900497805.2 Vombatus ursinus
TGATGATGATGATGATGATGATGATGATGATGATGATGATGATGATGATGAAAGAGAGCTATGCTGACACTGAGTAAGTCTCTTGACCTCTCTAGGCTTTGGTTTCCTCATATGTAAAATGAGGTTGAACTAGCTGATGCCCAAGGTTCCTTCTGATCTCAAACTCTATGATTCTGCAACAAGTTATCCCTATATCTGTACCTTCAATGACAGTAGGATTTGTTGAATCATAGGAAAGATATTATTATGTTCCCTTGAGCTACTCTAAATGTCTATCCCTGTCCTTATAAAGAGCCTAGTCCCCCCTGTATCTCATTGTTAGAGTAGAGGCAAAGTATAAAGTTTTAAGACGACATGAATGTCCATTTAATATGGAAAAAGAATGGACATTATACCAGAGTCTGAAAAAACAAATATAATAAAAAAACCACACATTTGTTGTGGAGAAAAAGGTTACCATGGAGATAATTTAACAATGGAATTTCCATATTCTAGGGAAGAGCAGATGAGGTGAAATTCTATGGAAGTGTTTTGGTCTATGGACTCCTTTCCACTTGGTGGCCAATTAGGGTTTCTCACATGCAATTTATTTGTTTTTTACAAATAAAAGAAAAAATAAGTTGGGAGGAAAAAGATGTCAAACTTCAATATATTTAAGGGCTTAGTTTAAAGATGGGGTTTTTTCCTTTGGAGACAGAACACAGGACATTTTATGTATTTAGGCTCCTGAATATTAGCCACAAAGTGTAGCTTTTCTTTCAAAAAAAAAAGCCTCATCATTGAGTTATATTTCCAATCCAGTTTTTCAAAAGAATTAGGACAATGAAATCATCCATGACTGATCAAGCCACCGATCTCTTGTTAAATTAAAATGAACCAACAAGAATGTCCCAGTTAGAAACTGAAGGAAGGTTTTGATGATAATTTTCTATATTCCTAGATACTATCCTCCATTAAAGTCCTAATCTTATGCCCATTGGGGCATGGAGGTGACCTTGGGAAATTCCTGTTCCTGAAGAAGATAGGGAAGTTAAAAGGCCACTATTTTAACTCTTGGGGACAATGAAAAGCATTAATTATTCCTTGCTAATTTTTACTTTGGCAAGGAGGGGGAATATCGAGTAATGCAATTTTTTATGCACACAGCGGCTTTCAAAGGAAGAAAGAAAATCAGGTTAAGTTGTGAGAGGCTCACCATCAAAGTTGGATCTATGTTCTCAAAGACTAGATACTAAGTTATAAAAGGCTTTACAATTGACAGTAATGAAGGAAGCTCATACTCCTATGAAATTACAGATCCTTGAAGTATTGAAATATTATATGCCACTAAAGATACTATCTAGATGCACAATTACAATTTTTTTTCAAAAATTGGATATCAGAACTTGAGATTTTTATTCCATTGTTGATAGCATTGGATTCAAAGGAACTTGTAAAATGCCATGAAATGCTAATGAGATAAAGGCAAAATACCATTGGTCCTATTTAGTAGATGGGGAAATCAAGGCACCCCAAAGCTGAAACCCACTCAAAATTACACACAGTAACAGTGAAAGAATGTAAGATGAGAATCACAGATTTCTGACTGCTCAGCCAAAGTGCCCTACTAATGTTGTACTTTAGGGTATTGGAAAAACTGTCTCTAACTCCACAGGCTCTCAGTGTCATAATGGCTTTGTCTACACAATACCCTAATTGCATTGTAAATAACAAAGACTTCAAAATATTTGTTGAATGATTGAATTAATGAATTAGCTCACAAATAATAGTGAATTGTGTTCTTCAGAGGTCACATAAAAAAAGCAACCAATTATAAAAAAGCTCAAAAGAGGCCATGAAAGTACTATTTTTACTACCTTGTAAAATTTAATGTGTTCTTATTTAAAATAAACCATGTAACAGAAGCTCACAGTTATATGTATAAATCCTCTTTTTGTTCTTCTTTATATATTGAAATGTCTGAGTTCATTGAGGATTAAGTTCATAATAAAAAATAAAGTTAAATAAAGCAATAACTATTTGTATTGGTATTGATAGATCTTCAACATAACTCCATGGATACTGGCTTTAAACTCATCATTGTGAACTTTGTTGTTTTTAGGGTGGTTAGTTTGTTTAATAGTGTGCAATAAGCATGAGTGATTGCACAAGGAATTCATCAAACAAGATTTTTTGAAATACAATTTACAGACAGTGTGGTGGTACACACCTATATTCCCTGCTACCAGGGACACTGAGGCTGCTGGATCACTTGATTTAGGGAGGTCTGAGCTGCAATAGGGCAAATACCAACATGGTAAACTCTTGAGAATGGGGAATTACCAACATGCTGAAGGAGGGACAAACCAGCCCAGGTCAGAAAAACAAAGTAGGATAAAGCTTCAGTGCTGATCAACATTGAAATTAGACCTCTGAGTGGCCAATTGCAGCTCTACCCTAGGCAAGATAAGGAGAAAGAAAGAAAGAATTGAAGGAAGCAAGGAAAGACATGTACAGAAGATAGAAGCCAAAATAAATGATGTAGGATGACTGCAATACCATCATTGAAATGGAAGGAAGGCAAAGCTGCTCAATTTAGCTTCTGCTTGTGTTTTCTCTATTAAAGAAAATCATTTTTGTACAAGGATGGCTTCAGCAAAGATGGCAAATGAAGAACTGAAAATAAAGCTAAGTAGGGAGATAGTAAGCATGTACATGTTTTCCTTAGACAAAATCAAGTCATCAGATTAAGATGGGCTATATCCCTGAATAGTGAGGGTGTAGGAACAAGATGAATGTGATTGGTGAGACACTCATTGTCAGTGATCTATGAATGATCATGGAAAACAAGACAGTATGCTAGTCATAGGACTGAAGAAGATCGAATATTGTTCTCATTTTCCAAAAAGAGTAAAGCACAGAATTTTGAAGCATGCCAAGGGAGAAACATTATATCACAGTTGGACTCAAGGCACCTGGAGATAAAGTTATTGTTCTTCCCAGACATTCAATCAACCTCAACAATTAATCAAACTTAGTTATCATGTTGTATACATAACTCCACTGATCAACATCTCCTTGACATGAGGGAAAAGTATATATTGACATCTCTGAGATCTATAAAGACTTTCAGTGGACACAGGAAGTGGGTTAAATTAGTTTCCTTTCATTCCCCTTCTTCCTTTTTGACAACGTTTCTGCTATTCCTACCCATTCTACCTATTCCTACCCCCCATGCCTAGCCTTTCACACATGTAAACACATACTTTATATTATTAGGCAATCTGCTAAACAAAATTCATACAATTCATTCAGCAAACATTATGGAAGCAAATTCTATGTGCAAACTATGGCATTTCATGTCACGGTGAATAAAAAAATCTGTGATGTAGCCCTTGACTTCCAGTAGCTTACAATTTAGTAGGGAAGATGCAATTACATTTAATAAACACCTGCAAAGCACTTATGGACAAGAAATAATGCTAGGTCCTAGAGAAGTTAGAGAGATGAAAAAGTATATGGTTTCTGCCCTCAGAGGTTAGGAATTAAATGGGAGGGAATGAAACAAGATCTTAGGACCACAGGATCCTAGATCATAGAGTCATAGATTTAGGGCTGGAAGGGACCCTTAAGGTGACTGAGTTCAACCCCTTCATTTTGGGGGGCTGAACATAGTACAATTCAGGATGGTATAGCACATAAAATCTTCAAACAGAGGCACAAAGGCATTGAGAAGAGATAGAAACAATATAGTACAAAGAACATTGGAATTAAAGGAAAAGATAGGTTCAAATCTCAACTCTTCTTCTTTAAAACAGTACCATCTTCTGACCCTTGAGCATATCAGTTCATTTCTCTGGGTCTAAGTTTCTTCATCTAGAAGATGTAGAGTTGAACTGGATGAATTTGGAGGTCTTTCCAGCTAAGACTGTCAGGGAAGTCTTCATGGAGCAGTTGGTGCCTGATCTTGGCCTTGAAGAAAAGGGGTGATATCCATAGGCAGAGGTGGAGAAGTAGTCCATTCCAGAAATGGGGCACTGTGTAGGCAAATAATACACAGAGTCAGGAAAAAGGCAGTAGGAAATAAGAGAATAGCTACTAATTCTGTTCAATAGGAATTCAGAGTGTATAAAAGGAGCTAATATTTTGAAAAGCTAGAAAAGGAAGAAAGGAATCATTTATGAAATGCCTACTCTGGGTCAAGCACTGATCTAAGATCTTTATAAATATCTCATTTGATCCTCACAACCCTGAGAGGCAGGTGCTATCATTATCTCCAGTTCACAGTTGAGGAAACCGAGGAAGAGAACCTTGAATTCCAGAATAAGTAATTTTTATTTTATCCTGTAGGAAATGGGGAATTGCTGGAACTTTTTGACCAGGATAGTGGCTTGCTTGGATTGGTCCACTAGGAAAACTACTTTGGATGTAATGGGAAAGATACACTGAAAAGGAGAGAGACTGGTGACAGATGGACCAATTAGAAGACTGCAAAAAATAATTCAGACAAAAGTTAATCAAAGAATTAAGGTAGAATGCAGCAAAAGAGTTTGTGGCAGCAATCTAAATCTGGGAAAGTCAGTATGGAGTCAAGGAGTGGGCAACAGTAGTTGTCTGTGAGATCATGGTTTATCTGACAACTTATGTGCTCAAGATGGATTTTTCCCCCTAATAATGACACACTAACTCTCTTCAATGGATTGGCATTGCCATCATCAGAGACAGAAAACCTGATAGACTGGTGGCAATGGATGTGTAAAGCTGGTTGATGCTAGAGATATTCCAGAGTAGAATCAATAAAATGTGGGAAGTGATTAGATATGGGAGTTAAGGCAGATAGGTCAGTCAGAGATGACTTTGAAGTTTTGATCCATGATGTTATAAACACAATGTTAGGAACAGAGACAGGTATTGTGGGGGAGGGGGAAAGGGAGGAATTGTGAATTTTATCTTAAACATGCTCAGACTGGTGTTCAGCAGGCAGCTGGAAAATTGGGACTGGGACCCAGAAAGAGATTGAGACTGCCTACAATGTTTCGAGAGATACGGGCATGACAGAAGAGCCCCTAGCCACAAAGCCAACAACCTAGGAGTGTCTAAGTGGGAAAGATTCAGGGCCAATGTCTACTGTTGGTGTATTTGCTAGGACAGTTCACAATATGCCCCCCTTTTGTGAGGTGACCACCAAGGTGGGGCTGGCGTTCTACCCTCTGTATATGATATCACTATAATAGAAATGGTCAGCACCACAGCCTGTGACTGAGGTAAAGAACAAAGTAGCTAAGTGCTACAGCACTAACGTGGTGAATCATTGTATAAGTCCCAGAACCATGCTTTATTTTCTTACATTATGGTGGTAGAGATGATATTTACAGGGATATTTAAGAAGAAAGGGTATTACTTGAGTTAATTAGACTAACTAACCTTCTACCTTTATACTTCTTGTATTGCCCATAAAGTGAAGACAAGGGGAGAGCCATCACTGAAATATCTAGGTCCTTTAAGAAGAAACTTCCATGAAATTAGTGAGTAATTATGTCTTTTCTTCAGTCAATCAATCTAAAAGCATTTATTAAATACTTATTATGTGCCAGGCACTATGGTAGGCTCTGGGGATACAAGACAAAAATGAAACAGATCCTCTATTCAAAGGACAGATATTCTAATGAGAACAACATATGTATAAATTTGTTATTGTTGTTTTTCAGTTATCTCAGTCATGTCTGACTCTTTGTGACCATTTAGGGTTTTCTTAGCAAAGATAGTGAAGTGGTTTGCCATTTGCTTCTTCAGCTCATTTTACAGATGGAGAAACAGAGATAAACAGGGTTAAGTGATCTGGCCAGGGTCACACAGTAAGTAAGTGTCTGAGACCAGATTTGGATTCAGGTCTTCCTGACTCCAGACTTGGCTCTCCAACCATTGTGTTAGCTGCCCCATGTATATAAATAATTCTATACAAAATATAATCAAAATAAATATGAGACATTTTAGAGGGGGAACACTAAAGGACTGGGAGTCTGAAGAACGTCTTCATGAAGAATCTATTCATTTGAGCCAAGTTTTTGAGGGGAAAAAGGGGTTCTAAGAGAGAGTGCTAAGGTGAAGGCGTATCTGAGGTATGAGAAATAGTCAGTGCAAAGGTGCAGAGATGGGAGATGGAACATTATGTTTGAGAAACAGGAAAAAGGCCAGTTTGCCTAGATCAGAGAATGAAGAAATGGGTGTAATGTATAAGAATGTTGGAAAGGCAAGTTGGGGTCAGGTCATGAAGGGTTTTATAAGTTAAAGAAAGGAACTAATGTTGCATACTAGAAGCAATAGTTATTGGAAATTTTTGCATGAGGGAAATGATATCATCAGACCTGCATGTTAGGAAAATCACGTTAGCCTCTGTGTATAGTAGCATGCATTAGAGAGAGACTAGGCAAGAGATAAAGAGTACTTGAACAAGGTGGTGACCAGCATATAAGTAGAGAGAAGGGGACAGATGCAGGAGACGCTGTGAAGGAGACATTCTCCTATGCACTAACTTCCAGGGAAACAGAACGTGGAGAGTTTTTGTGTCTGTATATCTCTTCCCCTGGTGCATGGTGTCTTATGGAAGCCCTTGGTATCTTTTCCATGTGGCAAAATGTTCAGTGTTCTGGGAAGGATGGAATCTCTGAGGGGGGAAGCTGTCAGAGATAACACTGGCTGTATTTCTACTATGGTGCTTGTTCTATGACTCTGTCCAATTATCCTAAATGTATGTCTGAAAGCCCAGACGTAACAGATCCATCCAAAGCCATATTGAAAGGAAAAGGTGTCTAAAAGGATTAGTGTCCTGGTGACCAACAGGGACATGGAACAGGGAGCTCAGCCTGTCAGAGAGCTTAGGCTGGCATTCTAAGGCAAGAAGTCTTTGGTGTAGGCCCCTTGTTTCTAGTTGTACTGCTGGATAGGTGGCTTATACAAAGGCATTGTGAATGTGGACAGATCTATTCCTTTGAGTACACAGTGTCTGGATTTCAGCGAGGCTGAAGCATGGTGATAACACTGGAACAGACACTGGGCTTGGAAAGTTTTGACTCTTTTTATGTTCAGTGGCTCCCTTAGATAAGGATTCTTTTGGTGGTTACTGATTGGAATGAGTCTTGATTAAAATCCAAGTCTGACTGAATGGGTTTGTTGTCTTTCTACTCAAAGAGGAATTGTATCGGTCAGAACTGTAAGGAGTGGACGAGATGGCTAAGGGACAAAGAGTAGGGGCAGAAGAAGGCTCAGAACAAAATGCAGGGGCAGAGGCCCCAAGGACAGGAAGCAGAAGAGCAACCAGGGAAAGAGAATGAAAGCAAGATACACCATGTACACAAATAACTACAAGCTAAGCAACATCCAGCCAACAGGAGCTATAGGAATGGCGCAGATAATTAAGTGCTTATGGAAGAGGAAGGAAGGATCATGTTTGGTGATGTGTTCGAGTGTTAATGGGACAATAATGGGCTTTATGTGCTATCAATACTAATGTTCATATGTGTATCATAAATGTAACAACTTATCTTTGTATAGTGCTTAACAGTTTTCAAAGCACTGCAATCCCATCTTATCCTCCCACCCCATCAGGCAGGTATGGTAGTTATTATGTCTCCCATTTTACTGAAAAGATAAAGGTTAGAGAGGTGGTGACTTTCCTTAAGTCATATGGCTTTAAAATGGTGAAATTGGGAATAGAAGCTACATCTCATGATAGCTGATCATAGAATCCTAGTAAATGGAATATTATTGATAGGTTCCCAAAGTTGGCGATACTGTGCCCTGGGGGACACTGGAATGATCAGGGGGAGGAGGTGAAGGTGGGCCATGGTAGTAGCCTCTGGTGCAATTGAGAGATATTGAATAAAAATAAGGGGGCAATGGAAGCATAAGGAAAGAAGAGAAAAGAAGAAAATTTTGAAAAACCATTTGTACATGTTTCATCTGTTGTGTAACAGAGTTAAAGTCATAGTGATTATGTTATTTTCCAAATAAACACACTAAATGCAAGTTATAACCGATCAGTGGTCAAGTCCAGACGGGTCTTAAGCAAGTGTTGACAGGCGAGCAGATTGTCGGGAAGTCCAGTATGCATCGGCAGGAATATGTGTGTGTAATGACTTGTCTACAATATGATACTATACAGTAAATCGTTAAAGAGTTAAAGAAAATATATTGCCAGAGGGGCAGTAAGTAATTTTTTTTAAAGGGGTCAGTAGGCCAAATAAATTTGAGAACACTTCTGATCAGACCTCTTAATTTTACAGATGAGAAAACTGAAACCCCAAATTGGGAATTAACTTGCTCATCACACAGGCTCTGGGTTTGAATCCTAGATCTACTACTTACTGTGCTCTTGGGCCTATCATTGATTTTTCTCTGGGATCATTTTTCTCATTTGTAAAATGAGAAGGTAGGTAGATGATCTCTCAAGCCCCTTCCCGTGTTAAATTTTATCATTTGATGAGACATACAGCATAGCTATAGAGACAACAATGAAGAACATCTGATTACTGTTCCAGGACACTTTAATTACATAATATGTTGCCCATAGTAGCAGTTTAACTGAAATTCTGAAGTTAAGGGCTCAATAATGTTATGTTTATTTTCCTACAGAACCATAAAATATTAATAAAGAATAGGCAACCAAATATGATGCAACATAGTCTTGGAAGAAAGATTCTGCCTGAAAATTAGGTCCTAGAAATTATAGGAAACATATTGAGAAGTTTACTCAAGTTAGACTAGTAGCCACTGGTTTCAAGCTGTGACTGTGATACATATCAGCTTTGTGACTTTGAGAAATGCACTTGACATCTCCAAAATTCAGTTCCTATGTAATTTGGCAATAATATTGTCGGCCCTATCCATTAATCTATGTATGTGTCTGTCTGTCTGTCTGTCTGTCTGTCTATATATCTATCTATCTGTCTGTCTATCCATCTAGCGATCTATCCCATAAGGCTGATGTGAGTAAGAGCCATAGCTAGGGAATTTGACTCATGTGACAAATAGAATGTGGTCTTGCTTGTTCATTTCCTTCTAAAAATACAGCATCTGCAAATTGAACATATTATTCCAGATTTTAATTGATCAATAGCACTTACTGCATGCCAGATACTGGGCTAAGCACTTCATAATCATCATTTCATTTGATCCTCACAACAACTATGAGAGGTAAATGCCACTATTCCCCTCATTTTACAGATAAGGAAACTGAGGCAAATAGAAGTTAAGCAACTTGCCCAGGGTCGCACAGTTATTAAGTGTCTGAGGTTGGATTTGAACTCAAGTCATCCTGACGGTAGACCTGGCACTCTATCCACTGGACAACCTAGCTGTCCCCCTAAAGAAATAGAATAAAACAGCACAGTAAGTCAATCAATAAATCAACCAACAAATATTTATTAGGTGCCTATTTTGTACCAGTCACTTACATTTTCCTGAAGCATGCAACATGACCGGAAGTAAGTTACAGAAAATAATATAAAGTGACTGGGGTGGGGTAGCACTAAAAGCAAGGAGGATCCTTCTGAAAGAGATAGTACTAAATCTAAGGATTAAAAAAGGTCAGGGGGATGCAAGAGAGGGAGAACATTCCAGGCATGAGAGAAAGTCTGTGCAAAGACATGGAGAAGATGGGAGATATAATGAGTATCAGCAAGTAATCCAGTTTGTCTGGGGCATTGAGTACTTAGGAGAGAAGGAAGAGGGTAATGTGCATTGGCCTGGAAAGGTGGGCAGTAGTCCAAGTATAAGTTTTTAAATGCCCAAATATGGGAGTTGGTAATTCATTGCATTGGCAATAAAGTAACAATGAAGCTTCTTCAGTAGAAAAGTGACATGATCAGGCTTGGGTTTTAAAAATATCACTGTAGCAGCTGTGGGGAAGTATATAGGTTATTACAATAGTAATAGATAAAAAGGGCCCAGAATGGAGTGGCTACCATCTAAGTAGAAATGAGGGGATGGATATAAGAGGTTCAATAGATATAGAGTCAGCAAGATTGAGCAACTGAGTGAATATGATGGATGATTGAGTGAATAACAATAGTAATTAATAATAATAGCTGGCTTATATTTTTATATAGTGTTTTAAGGTATTCAAAGTGCTTTAAAAATATCTTATTTGATTCTGACAATAACCCTGAGAAGGCAATGTTATAATTATCCCCATTTATAGATGGGGGAACTAAGGTAAGCAGAGGTTAAGTGGCTTGTTGCATTGGGCAGTGTAACTGGTTGTTGTTCTTCCTTTCAAAGAGGACTAAAATGACATCACCATGTTGGAGTCAAGGTAAAGTGTGTCAGACGATGGCCGATAAGCCCAATATGAACTCAGAATGCTCTACCAAAGGACAGGCACAAGCAGTCCATATTGAACATTTGGAGTGGAGATATCTCTAAATTTGAGCAGCTCACACTTCATTTGAGCTGCTGCAATTCTGCTTTGCTCATACAGCACAGCACCTTCTTTGATGAGGGCACACCATGTTGGCCTGTCCTGTGCCAGTGTCTCCCATGTCTCCCAATCAATCCCAAAGTTCTTCAGAGAGACCTTGAGAATGAAAAGGTATTAGGCTGCCTACCAAACTGAAGGTCTACAGAGCCATTGTGCTGACCTCATTGTTGTATGACTGTGAAACCTGGACGGTCTACCAGCACCATGCCGGGAAACTGAATCGCTTTCATTTGAATTGTCTTAGGACAATTCTGAAGATCATATGACAAGATAAGGTACTGGATACTGAGGTTCTTTCTTAAGCTATACTGCCAAGCACTCAAACTCTACTACAGAGAGTAATACAACTGATAAATATCTAAGGATCAATCTGAATTAATATCTTCCTGAATCCAGTTCACTCTCTCCACTGAGCTACCTAGCAGAATAAGCTGCTAGGTGGCACAGTGCATAGAGTGTTGCGCCTGAAGTCAGAAAGCCTCATCTTCCTGAGTTCAAATCCAACCTCAGACACTTACCAGCTGAGTGACCCTGGGAAATTCACTTAACCCTGTTTGCTCAGTTACCTCATTTATAAAATTAGCTGGAGGAGTATCTTTACAAAAAAAAAAAACTACTCCAAATGGGGTCACAAAGAACCACACACTACTGAAAATGACTATACAACAACAACCTAGCAGAAGAGTCAAAGAAAACTCTGAGTTTGAAAAACTGGATGATGGAAGGATGGTGGTATACTCAACAAAAACAGGGGAGTTACAAACAGAGAACAGTTTAAGGGGGAAAATAACAGGTTCTATTTTGGACATGTTAAAATTTAAATGCCTACGAGACATTTAGGTGGCCATTAGGCAATTGAAAGTCAATGTCTACATCCTAACAGAACATGATGAGAAGATCCATGCAGGAAATAGAATGGTAACATTTAAAAGAGAATTCATTCTAGCTTTCATATTAGGAATGAGTTTCATCAAACATAACCACTTGAGAGTAGCATCCCATTTTCCTGGTTTCATTAGTTTTTTTTTTCCCTAAACATTTATAATAGAAGGACTTGAGGTTTCTTCCATCTGTACTGAGTGAACCAGTAAAAAAAAAATAGCTCAAAGATGGAAATGTCTTGAAAAAAAAAACTGCTGTACAAGGAAAAAAAACTTGGGAAAGATATCCTGGTTTCCTCCTTTCTCTGAGAGAATGGTGGCGGTTAATTACAGTACTTGGGCATCTCTAATTATTATTATGTTTAAAAATCTGAGCAAAGAATATATTCTATTCTTTAATTATTTAGATTGTGCTGGTAGAGGTGCATTTTCTCATTGACCTCTCTAGTGTGCTACTCTTGAATTTGCTTGATGAACCAAATACCTATCCTACACTCATTCTAACCAGATTTTCACCATTTTTTCCTTCTTATCAGTGAAAGGGAAATGATCCTTTATATTTAGAACAAAAGTAGGAAATCTTTCCACAGTGAAGGGAAACATAATGAGCTGTATTCCCGAGTTGCTATTAATGCCTTAGTTAATCCTCAGGCATAATTGAGGGGTAGCTTATGTGCATAGCACCTGAATGATGTTATCTTACTTATTAATCTGCTACACCTTTTATTTTATACTTGGTCCTCATTCCTGCAATCATTCTTTGGTAACTTCCAAGTACTAATTTATAGGATAATGCAGCTCAGATTTTGCTGTGTCACCTTGGGGAGACACTGTCCCATCTCCAGGTCTCAGTTTCCTGATCTGTAAAGTGAAGTGAGGAAACCTGTGTTATAATATATACTAGCCATGCTATAATGAAAAAGTCACTAAACCCCTCTGAGACTAAATTTCATTTTACAGTATTGATGTAGGAAAAGTATAGTCTAAACCTAAAAATGCTATATAAGGTAGGCTATCATTAAAACCTTCAGTACCAAAATTCTGGGATCTTTTATTCAAATACTTATAAGCTATTAATATTCATATTATATACAATTTAGAATTTATATTCTGAGAGGCATTGTATCAGAAGTAATGGATAAAAAGTTGGCCTCAGATTCAGGAAGATCTAGGTTCTGACTCATATTGGCTGTGTTACATTAAGCCAATTATTTACCCTCTCAGTGCCCCCAAGAAAAATATTTAAGAGTGCATGTTTCAAAGCAGTTCCCAATCTGCCTGTATGTAAGGAATTTCTTGATTTAGGATACTTCAGGTCAGTGAAATCACAGATCTGGGCTTAAAAATTATGTATTTTCATTACATTTAGTATTGAAAAATCAGAATTCCAGTATGTAATTTTTCTGATGTTCTTTTATCAGTACTCATCGTTTTTACTTCTATATTACATTTGACAATATTTACCTTCCCTTCTTCCTGAAATATTCTCTCCTCTTTAAGTTTTCTTGATTCTGCTTTCTTCTGGTTTTCTTTCTACCTATTTGACTACATTTCTGTTTCTTTTGCTGACTCATCATTCATAGTTTTCTGCCCAACTTATGGTGTGAACCCAAGTCTTGGTCATGAACCTTCTTTTCTTCTCTTTCTATCTTTCTTTCTTGGTGATGAAGGCAGTTCTCAAGAATTTCTATACAGATCAATCACAGATCTATATACCCAGACCCAGTCTTGCACATGAGCTTCAACACGAGGCTATTGGACGTTTTGACTTGGATATCCTGTAAACACTTCAAGATAAACATGCCCAAGTCTGCCAAACTGGCTTGATTCCCACTCCAATTCTGAAAGTCATTGTCCAAGGATAGGCCAAGAACAGAGGAAGGAGTGAGTGAAAAGAAAGATTGGTGAATCTGAGATCCTTAAGGACCAAGAAACAATGAATAGCAACATAGATAGACAAAAAGAGGAAGAGGACTGAAAAGTTTGCCTTGGTCATTCATAGGCAATGGGAGCAAACACTGATTTATTTACTGAGCATGGACTTCATATGTTGGAGGAGTTAACTTTGGACTCCCTGTTGTAAGACTATTTTGATGCCCTAGCAAGATAGGGACCACATCTCTGTTCCATTGGGTGAGTTCCCTACTCTCCCTATTTGATTCTGGGGGCAGAATACAAAGAATGTTGTTCTCCTTTCTTTCCTTAATAATATTTTTCTCCAATTATATGTAAAAACAACTTTAACATTCATTTTTTTTTAAGTTTTGAGTTCCAAATTCTATTTCTCCCTCCCTCCCTGAGACAGCAAGCAATCTGATATAGGTTATATATGTATAATTATATAAAACATTTCTGTATTAGTCATTTTGTGGAAGAAAATGAAAACACAAAAAGGAAGGAAGGAAGGAAGGAAGGAAGGAAGGAAGGAAGGAAGGGAGGAAGGGAGGAAGGGAGGAAGGGAGGGAGGGAGGGAGGGAGGAAGGGAGGAAGGAAGTGAAAATAGTGTGCTTAGGTCTATATTAAGATACCATCAGTTCTTTCTGTAAAGGTGGATAGCATTTTTCATCATGAGTCCTTTGGGATTGTCTTGGATCATTGAATTGCTGAGAATAGCTAAGTCATTCACAATTGTTCACTGTACAATATCGCTGTTACTCTGTACAATGTTCTGTTCCTGCTCATTTCATTCTGTAGCAGTTCATGCAAGTCTTTCCAGGTTTTTCTGAAATCACCTTGCTTGTCATTTCTTAAAGCACAATAATATTCCATTAAAATCACATGCCACAATTTGCTCAGCCAATTGATGGACATCTCTTCAATTTCAATTCTTTGCAACCACAAAAAGATGTACTATAAATATTTTTGTACAAATAGATTATTTTCCCTTTTTTATCTCTTTGGCATACAGACCTAATAGTGGTATTGCTGGATCAAAGGGTATGCACAATTTGATAGCCCTTTGGGAATAGTTCTGAATTGTTCTCCAGAATGGCTAGATCAATTCACAACTCCACCAACAGTGCATTAGTAAGACATTGTTTTCTAACAGAATTCAGGAGTTCTTGACCAGCTATATAATACTAATTAGTTTAACAAATCCTATTATCTTACCAGCCTCAGATGCCCTAGAGATTATCTTCTTCTGCTTCTTCTGTGCTTCTTCTGCTTAGAAGCTGTCAATTCATGGTTGTGTTGTTTTTTTTTTTGGTTTTTGGTTTTTTTTTTTTTTTATTGAGTAGATATGTTTCTTTTTTTAATGGATTAAGCATTTTATTTTTTATAAACAATTTTTAACGTGTGTTTTTAAAACTTTAGGTTACAAATTTTCTCCCTTCCTTCCTCCCCACCCACCCTCATTGAAAAGGCAAGCAACTCAATACAGGTTATACATGTGTAGTCGTGCAAAACACTTCCATAGTCGTCATGTCGTGAAAAACTAAGTATATTTCCCTTCATCCTATCCTACCCCTCATTTATTCTGTTCTCTCTTTTGACCTTGTCCCTCCGCAGAAGTGTTTGCTTCTGATTATCCCCTCCCCCAATCTGCCCTCCCTTCTATCATCCCCCTGCTCTCTTCTCCCCTCCCTCCCCTTATTTTCCAGTAGGGTAAGATAGATTTCCATACCCAATTGTGTATGTTATTTCCTCCTTAAGCCAAATTCTATGAGAATAAGATTCACTCATTCCCTCTCACCTTCCCCCATTTCCCCTCCACTGTAAAAGCCTTTTCTTGTCTGTTTCACGTGAGATAACTTACCCCATTCAAGTAGATAAGTTTCTAAAGTTTGAACATAAGAGGGTCTCCTTGATAATTAGTAGATGTGAAAGGTAGTATTCTCTTTGGTATCTCACTCTAAAACAAGGGTTCTTAACCTGGTATCCACAGGTAAGCTTCCAGGGACAGATCTCAGGGGTGCCATGAAATTGAATGGGAAAAAATATTACATTTTTATTTTTAATAACCTCCAAATAAATTTAGCATGTTTTTCAATTATTTAAAATATTCTGAGTAGGGTATCATGGGTTTTGCCAAACTATCAATGGGGTTCATGACAAGAAAAATGTTAAGAACCTTTGGACTTAAAGGGCAGGGAGACAGTGCTTGCTCTTTGAGAGTTGTGGATCAAATTCAATGAAAACAAAGATTGTGTTCATCAAAAGGAATTTTATTTGAGACTAAAGGAAGTAAATTTAAAAGAAAACAAACTTACAAAGTACCACAATCAATGTATTTTAGAACCTGGAACTCCTAATGAGATGAGTACATTCTGGCCAACTCTACCCCAGTCAGATGACATTCAATGTATTGGGAATCTGATGTACAAAGTACACCATTTGCTCACTGGCTAGTGCAACATCCCCACATGGAGTGATGTGTGCTCCACATTCCCACTATTCTAAGATATCTTTAAATAGCAATAAGTAACCAATAAAGCAAACTATTCAAGTTCTCATCAAACTGGCCTCCAGGCTTATGCCTGACCCTGTGTTCACCTCCAACTTCTCTGTTTCTTTCCTTTTTAAAAATGGAATCTTGTTTCACCACTTCCATCAAGATCCAGAGGCAAGTGATGCTAGGGGTCCTTAATTCTCTTCATTGCAAGGCTTGGCAAGATTGACACAAGTTGGGTCAAATTAAATTTTCATGCTTGTCTCAGCCCTACCATTTACTGCACTCACTTTCTTGAGTTCAGAATGACAACATTCATTCATAGTGCATGGTCCCTCCACAGCCCTACTTAACAATTTTACAAATGCATATATGCATAATAACTACATACATAAAAGGACATATAATTTCTACAAAACAAATAAAGGGTGGTTAAGTGGATTCATTCACATACAGGTGACAGTTTGACAGAGGATAAATTTTCTGAGGGAGAGAGAGTAATAAGAGAATAGAGGACTGAGAGCTATACCTTCATGACTGCCCATGATTAGAGGAACATGTAAATGAAGGAAAGCCAGCAAAAGAGTCATAAAAGGGGAAGTAAAAACTATAGAAACAACATCAAGAAGAAGTAGTGTCATATAGTCTAAGTGTGGAGGGAATTTGAAGAAATAAGAGATAGGCAGTAGTGTTAGACACTAAAGAAAGGTCAAAGAAAATGAAGACAGAGCAGGACATTGAACTTTATTATTAAGATATTAGTAATAATATTGGAGAACATAGTCAGGAAGTTAAAAGCAAAGAGCTGGTAAGGAAATGTAAAAACTGAGTACAGGTCTCACATTTGAGAAACAGTAATATAAAGGGGGAAATACAATGCTAGCTTAGATATCAAAGGAAAGTTTATTTGCATTTTTGGTATTGTTTGGTTTAATTCTCTCCACCCTCCACTCCCACCTAGGAGAGGTAGACATATTCAAATATGGAGGCAGAGGAAAAGAGGCTAGCAGAGATTGGTGAGAGTGGGGGAAGGAATAAGGAAGTTGAAGAGAAAGTGGAGAAAAAAAAAGGATGATGATGACAAAGATGATGATGATGATGTCAAGTCAACTACCATTTATTTAATGATGATTGTATGCCAGGCACTGTGCTAAATGTTGAGGATACAAAGGGGGAAAAGCAGTCCCTTTTCTCAAGGAGTTCACAGTACTGGGAGCAAATCAGTATAGTTTCATGATTTTCTCTAATTTCATTCTACTGCTTCTGGATAGGAGTGAAGGCAGTTAATAGTAAGAGTAATCCAAGGCTGAGGCTTGGAAAGGAAAAATTAGCTATAGGATAAGAGGGCAAGGAACTGGAAAGAGGAGGATAGTATGGAGTTGAACTGATTCACAAAGGGTTCAAGATGAGGAAGAGAGGAAGTTGTAGCCAATGCAAGGGTGATGCTCTGGCAAAGAACTGAGAAGTGGAAGAATTGGGAGTCACAGTGAAAATGAAGAACAGGGTTTTGAGATTGAAATGCAAAGAGAAATGTAGGATGACAGCAGGTTATGATCAAACAAAAGAATTCCAGAGTTTATGAACTTGCAAGTTGTGAATTTGTGCCTAATGACCAAATCAAAGATATGACTGTCCCTATGTGTAGCTTTGGTAGGATGGAGAAATGACTAAATTGAGGAACCAGGAGGTTAGGCTGCTTGAGGGAGTATCAATATTAATGCTGAAGTTCCCTAATATGAGGGCGAGAGTTGGGAAGGAGAGAAAGACTGTGAGTCAGACACTGACCATACTGAGGAAAGAAGGAAAATGAATGCCTTGGAGGTTGTTAGATAACAGTTACCAGAATCTTGTCTGGGTTATAAATATGGATTGAATGGACCTCATAGGAGAAGATGTTATTGAGTGATGGTGGTAGAGGGAGAGACTGGAAGTAGAAGTGGAAAGCAAGGCATATTTAGACTCTCTCACTAGGACCAGTGAGTTGGAGGAGCCTAAATGAAAGTGAAGCCAGTGTTGGAAAGGGTAGGCAGGGAAACTGTGTCATTAGGAAGGAGCCAGGTCCACTGAGTGCAAGAAGACGGAAGGAGTGATAGAGAAAAAAAGGTTTAAGATGAAAGTAAGTAACAACCGGTTATGTAACTGAGATGAAGGGGGAATTTCTGGACAGTAACCTTGTTCTCTTTGAACTACATTCTTCATAAGGCTGTATTCCCAACCTGGGACAGACAAAAGACTTTGAAAAACTCTAGCAGGATTCTTGTGAAAGATTCAATGCAGTGGTGGAGAAGTACAGCAATTAGATGAGAACAAAGTGGCAACTGGGCTGAATCTAGGTATTGCTCTTTAACTTTCACATTTTGGCCATGTCATTATTTGTGTATCATTTGACCATGAAGCTCCACGAAGTCAGAGGTCGTGTCTTATTTTTATTTGCCTACAACAATATCTCATGCATAATAGACATCCAATATGACTTGTATGGTCTCAATAGTTGGCGTCAAGCAGAGCCAGCACCCCACAGGTATATAACTACCTGCCTTGTATGTAGGTGCTACAGGTTCCCATAGGCTCAGAAGACAGAACTCCTGGACACAAAACACCATACAGTAGTAATACTTTATTGATGCATTGATTACTTTTGTGCTCCCCTCCATTAGGGCTCTACAGCATGGCCCCATGTATCACCTTTCCAGAGTACCTGATTTTGTACATAAATACATACATACATACATACATACATATATATGTGTATATATATACATATATAGGTGTAAATTTCCATATTACATAAAAAGATCTATATATGTAGAATGATTCAACCAATTCCTCAAGTGTCATACTAACCCTAAATACTGAACAAACAACAAATAACTGATTGAAAAAATAGACATCCAAGAAGTAATTCTCAAATGAACCAATGAGGAAAGAAGCACATTGGAAAGTAAAAGAAAAGCAGACTGTCTCTGACACTTTTTCCCCCACAGTTGGTGGTTCTGTTCACTGCATCCCTCTTTTCACTCCTAATAAGCACTCCTGCTTCTATTGTTTGATATCTCTTTTATTCCCCTTTCCTGTTCTATTGACTTTCTAAAGAACCGCTTTTCTTATTCTTTCTTTCTCCTTTCACAAGCCTCTCAGCTTGGATACAGCCAGGGCTGGGCTTTAACACTTTAAAAATCTTTCATTTACACTACAAAAAAAATTACAGAAATATTTTTTTCTGCCCCTAAACCTTGGAGGGCAGAACATAGGTAATTAGGGCTGCCCCTTCAAGAAAAAAGAGGCAATCAAATTTCAAGACCGTATTATGTAAGCTAATACTAGAATTAAGATTTTATCCTCTATGAAAATATTAAATTAAATGAATAATTTGCCATTTTATCAACTATTTATATATACACTGTAAAGACTTAATAAATGTTTATTGACTGTCACTGCTAATACTATGTGGCAACCAAATCAGACAAGGAAGGATAAGGGAGAGATAGACCAGATGGAAGAAGAAAAGTTCATTTATTCCATTTTTTTCTCTATTCCTATTAAAATTATTTTCATATTTTAATTTTTCATGAGTTCTCAATTTCTACATCTTTAAATGGAACAATAAATACTATCCTCTCCAAATCATAGCAAATCATTAAACATTCATTCTTGCAAAGTGTGGTCTTGAAGCTCTTTTAACAAAAAGGTAGTAAAGATAAGGATGACTGAGTCAATTTAATAAAAATGACAATTTTACCTAAGTTAATTTACTTATTCAGTGCCATACCAATGAAACTACCAAAGAATTATTTTATAGAGTAAGAAAAGATAAAAACAAAATTCATCTGGAAGAACTAAAGATCAAGAATATCAAGGGAAGCAATGAAAAAATGTGAAGGAAGGCATCCTAACAGCACCAGATTTCAAACTATTGCAAAGCAGTAATCTAGTACTGGCTAAGAAATAGAGTGGTAGATCAGTGGAATAAGTTAGGTACACAATATACAGTTGTAAATGACCATAGTAATCTAGAGTTTGATAAACCCAGAAACTCACCATCTGACAAAAGTTTCTGGGAAAACTAGAAAATAGTTTGTGAGAAACTAGGCATAGGCCAACATCTCACAACGTATATCAAGATGAAGGTCAAAATGGATAAATAATCTAACCATAAAGGGCGATATCAGAAATGAATTAGGGGAGCTTGGAAAATTTTACCTGTCAGATACATGGTTAAGGGAAGAGTTTATGACCAAGCAAGAGATAGAGAGAATCATGGGAAGTAAAATGAATATTTTTGATTACATGAAATTAAAAACTTTTTGGACAAACAAAACTAATGCAGCCAAAACAAGAAAGAAAGTAGGAAACTGGAGGGGGTGAATATTTCAAGCAAATTTCTCTGATAAAGGCCTCATTTCTCATATGTCTAGACAACTGAGCCAAATTTATAATAATATGAGCTATTCCCCAATTGATAAATGGTCAAAGGATATGAACAGATAGTTTTCAGAAGAAATCAAAGCTATCAATAGTCACATTAAAGAATGCTTTAAATCAATATTGATTAGAAAAATACAAATTAAAACAACTCTGAGATATCATCTCAGACATATCAGATTGATTAACATGACAGAAAAAGTAAAATGACAAATGCTGGAGGGAATATGGAAAAAATAGGGACACTAATTCATTGCTGATAAAGTTGGAGACTGGTTCAACCATTCCTGAGGACAATTCAAAACTATACCCAAGGGACTATAAAACAGAGCATATCCTTTGACCCAGCAACACCACTACTAGGTCTATATCCCAAAGAAATCAAAGAAGAGGAGGAAGGATCTATTTGTACAAAAAATATTTATAGCAGCTTTTATATGAAGGCAAAAATTTGAAAATTGAGAGGATGACCATCAATTGGGTAGTGGCCAAACAAGTTATGGTATATGATTGTGATGGAATACTATTGTGCTACAAAAAATAATGAATAAGATGGTTTTAGAAAAACCTGGGAAATCTTGTATGAACTGATACAAAGTGAAGTGAGCAGAACCAGAATAACATTGTACACAGCAACAACAATATTGTAACAATGATCAACTGAAATATTTAGCTAGTCTGATTACTAAAGACAATGATCAAGACAATTTCAAATGACCCATGATGAAAAATGTTATTTATCTCCAAAGAAAGAACTGATGAACTCTGAGTGCAGATTGAAATACACTTTTTTCACTTTCTTTGTTTTTCTCATTTTGTATATGTGTTTTACTTTGTAACATGGCTAATATGGAAATTTGCTTTTTCATGACTTGACATGCATGATCAACATCATATTGCTTGCCTTCTGAAGGGGTTGGCAGGGGTAGATGGGAGAGAGTGAATTTGAAACTCAAAATTTTAAATAATGAATGTTAAAATATTTTTAAATATAATTGAGAAATATTTAATGAAATAAATAAAAATGCATTTTAAAAAGATGAAGATGAACACTAATACTGGTTATATCAACATTTTTGAAAACCATAGATTGCACATAAAACTATAATCATAATTTTTAAAAAATAGTTTATTTGGACTCTAGGAATCTAATATAAAGCTTATTATGTACAATTTTAAGGAAGTTTCCAGACAGCTACTGGATCTGATGTTTAGGAGATGACATATTCCAAAAGAATAGGGCCTAAAAAGATGACAAACAGCATGAGTATGGAAAATTTAAGAGGTGAATTTTCCAGTGTTCTTCTAAAAAATCCATACAGATAATAATTCACAGCCTCTGCAGCAGATGCATAGAAATTCTTCACAATTTAACTTGCAACTGACCCTTATGGAAAAATGGACCAACTTGAGAGCACTATGACTAGAAAGCTGCCAAATCAAGCATTTTCAGGAGGGGTAAGAGAATAGTCATCTGTCTTGTGAAGTTGATAGCTTTTGTTGAGGATGTAGGATTTCACTGGGATAAAGAAATCCTGGTAAAGAAATTCCCTATTGGTTATTCACCTGTAACTTTTATTCTTTTTAATTAATTAATTTATTTATTTTTAGATTTTAGAATTTACTTTTATAAGATTTTGAGTTCTAAATTTTCCCCTCTCCCCAAGATAGCATGCAATCTGAAATAGGCTATACATGTATGATCATATTAAACATATTTCCATATTAGTCATGTTGTGAAAGAAAAATCAGAACAAAAGGGAAAAACCATGAGAAGGAGAAAAACAAAAAACAACAAAAGAAAGGGAAAATAGTATGCTTCAATCTGCATTCAGATTCCATAGTTCTTTCTCTGGATTTGGATAGCATTTTACATCATGACTCTTTTGGAATTGTCTTAGGTCATTGCATTGCTCAGAAGAACTAAGTATAACAAAGTCGGTCATTGCATAATGTTGTTGTTACTGTGTACAGTGTTCTCCTGGTTCTGCTCCTTCACTCAGAATCAGTTCATGCAAATCTTTCCAGGTTTTTCTGAAGCCCACCTGCTCTTCAATTCTTATGGAACAATAGTGTTCCATTATATTCATATACCACAACTTGTTCAGCCATTCCCCAGTTGATGGGCATCCCCTCAATTTCCAATTCTTTGCCGCCACAAAAAGAGCTGCTATAAATATTTTTGTACATGTGGGTTATTTTCCCATTTTTATGATCTCTTTGGGATACAGACCTAGAAAGGGTATTGCTGGATCAAAGGGTATGCATGGTTTTGTAGCCCTTTGGGCATAGTTCCAAATTGTTCTCCAGAATGGTTGGATCAGTTCACAACTCCACCAATAATATATTAGTGTTCCAATTTTCCTACATCTCCAACATTTATCATCTTCCTGTTTTGTCATGTTAGCCAATCTGATAGGTATGAGGTGGTAGCTCAGAGTTGTTTTAATTTGCATTAAAATAATAATCAACAGTGATTTAGGGCATTTTTTCATATGACCACAGATAGCTTTAATTTCTTCCTCTGAAAACTGCCTGTTCATATCCTTTGACCATTTATCAATTGGGGAATGACTTATAAAATTGACTCAGCTCTCTATACATTTTAGAAATGAGGCCTTTAAAAGAGACACAGGTTGTAAAAATTGTTTCCCAGCTTTCTGCTTCTCTTCTAATCTTGGTTGCATTGGCTTTTTTTCTGCAAAAGCTTTTTAATTTAACGTTATCAAAATTATCCATTTTGTATTTCATAATGTTGTCTATCTCTTGTCTGGTCGTATATTCTTCCCTTCTCCATATATCTGACAAGTAAACTATTCCTTGCTTTCCTAATTTGCTTATAGTTTCACCCTTTATTTCTAAATCGTATACCCAGTTTGACCTTATCATGACATACAGTGTAAAATGTTGATCTATGCCTAGTTTCTGCCATACTGCTTTCCAGTTTTCCCAGCAGTTTTTGTCAAATAGTGAGTTTTTAGCACAGAAGTTGGAGTCTTTGGGTTTGTCACAGAGCAGATTACTATAGCCAATGACTACTGTGTCTTGTATACCTAACCTATTCCACAGATCCACCACTCTATGTCTTAGCCAATACCAAGTAGTTTTGATGGTTGCTCCTTTATAATACAGTTTCAGATCTGGTATGGCCAGGGCACCCTCCATTGCATTTCTTTTCATTAATTCCCTTGATATTCTGAACCTTTTGTTCTCCCAGATGAATTTTGGTATTATTTTTCTAGCTCTATAAAATAATTTTTGTAGTTCGTTTGGTATGGCACTAAATAAGTAAATTAATTTAGGTAGAAATATCATTTTTATTATATTAGCTCAGCTTACCAATGAGCAATTGGTATTTTTCCAATTATTTAGATCTGACTTTATTTGTGTGAAAAGTGTTCATATAGTTCCTGGATTTGTCTTGGCAGGTAGACACCCAAACGTTTTATATTGTCTACACTTACTTTAAATGAAATTTCTCTTTCTATCTCTTGTCACTGGGCTTTGCATAACTTTTATTCTTAAAGAATGGCCTAGGGCCCTTAGTAGTTAAGTGACTTGTCAGTGGTCACTCAGATAAAATGAGTCAGAGGCAAGTTGTACAAACTATGAATAAGTCAAGTAACCTCTCTGAGTATGTGTATTCATGTGTTTGAAAGATGCCAGTGTTACTTCATTGAATCAACCTGTAGGCAGAATTCTGTTTAAAATATGAAAAAACATCACAGAAGAGATTTAATAAGAATCAGAGAACTGATCTACTTGTCAGGCACCTTGCAAAGTCTTTCAATTCCATTATAACATTAAAGGTGCAGTGTGGCTTGGACCTATTAAAAAGCCAAATATTAAGAAGGATTAGAAGAAAATTGGGCCAAGGTATTGTGTTTTCAGACATATTTTTTTTTCAAATGATGCAGGGAGAAAGGAGAATGATAAAAGGGAGGAAGAATGTATCATTTTTAAAATAGCACCTCCTTAAATACACAACCCCAAGTTTTCAGATTGATCTGAGGTATCCTTGTTCTGTACTTTCATCAATAAGTTTAGGCAAGTGAGGCAGAAAAGCAAGGTGACAAGGCTTGCCAGCCCTACGTGGTTTTAATGACTATATGGGCAAGTTTTTACATAATGTAATATATCTATGCATTTGCAATATGCAACTTTAAAATGGCATGTCATTTTATTTGTTCTTTACAACAGCTCTGAGGTAAGCACAAAAAGATAACATCTCCATTGTTTTCAATGAGAAATCAACCTCTGAGAGGTGATGTGACTTGCCTATGGTCAAACACCTACTAAGTATCAAAAGCTGAAATTGAACACAGGTCTCTGCTGACTACAAAAGCAAATTCTTTCAATTACCCCATGCAACCACTGCAAAAGGTGCTTGTAAATATAAGGATGACAATTTTGGTAAGTGAGATTATTTTATAGAGGGTGACAAAACTAAGGGCAGCTAGGTGGCGCAGTGGATAGTGCTCTGGACTTGTAATCAGGAGCGTCTGAGTTCAAATTCGGTTTCAGACACTTGACAATAGCTGTGTGACCCTGGGCAAGTCACTTAACCCCGATTGCCTCACCAAAAAGCAAAACAGAAACAAAAACAAACCGAAGGTGATAAAATCACTTAGGAGAGGGTTGCTCGGCCTTTAACATTAATTTTGCAGAAAGGCAGCCACGTTATACTGAATGCAAGGTGATTTAGCTACATAGTCTTCATGTCCCCTTGATGAGTGATATTGACAGTATGAATTTGAAGAAGAAATCAAATTCTAAGGTATCTTATGGTTTCTGGACCTATTCACTATTCAATTGACTTCCCACACCATCCAGATCCCCTGCATTTCTAGTATAATAACTGATGGTCACCAAGACAATGAGTCATCAAGGAAAGTTTTAAATCATGTTCAGCATAATCTATTTGGGATAGTGTGGTACTATGTAATACTTACCACTCTTCCATTTTTATCAAATGAGTAAAATAAAAATATTTTGGCACTTAAAGAATCAAGCATTAATTTGACCTTTCCAGACTGCCAAACCCACAACCATTTAAAATGCCTGTGGCATTACTGTAATTCTCTCATGATTTTAGAAAACTCTTAGAAGAGAATTTGCATTCTATCCAATAGTTTTGACAGTCAAAAGACAACAGCCAAGTTCTCTTTGATTAGTTTATTTTTTTTTATTTTTTTATCTCTACTAAGAGCAAGTCAAATAGGTAGATACAATCAATAGATGTGTACATTCTCTAAGGCATCCTACCATCACAGGAGGCTAGGAAACCATTAGGGATATTATATCAGGATTATTCATGTTTTTATTCTATTATGCAGATATATGGCTTTCGTGCAGATTTTAAAGACCAAAAGATAATATGCTTCTAACAATCAATATACAAAAAAAAAAAATTTTAAAAACTTCACCCAACCCCATGAGTACCTTGGTACTATAAAGTTTAATAGGTATATACATGAGATTCATCAATCTTCTGTGCCTGTTAACTTTGTATTTGAATATATTTTCTTATTTTAAGCTATAAGAGCAAAGTTGTGGGTGCAGAGAGTGGAAGATCTGTTGATTTTTTTCCCCCTTCTCAAGTGGAAGAGTCATTTAGACCATCATTTCCTCACATGAAAACATTCTCGAACTGAGATATTTCATTGGCTACCCTGCCCAGGCACTGCCAGGTCACCCTGAGGGTATATTTTAACTTTGGTTTCTACTTGGCATAACGGGTGACTGGGAGCAATAAAAGAGAGATATTAATGTAGCAAGGGGACATTAGTCACCCTCTTTGAAGTGTCCTCCACATTGTCCTTCCCCTGGAAGCCAGCACTCCAGACAAGTATGAGGTAGGCACTACTTGCTACACATTCAGGACCTTCTTCCCTCTTGAGCAAACTCATTGAAAAAGATCAATAGCTTCTTTTAAAACTGGAATCAGTGCCTTGATAAACCGCTTTCAGGACTCACTTCCTGCCCTTGTCATTATGGAAGAAGACTAAGAAGGGAGAAATTCTTTGCCTCCATCCCATTTAGCAAACTAGAATCATGTACAACATTCTAGCAAAGTTTTGATTTTTCAGACTTGGAAAGCGTGTTATAACTACCTAATCTGAAGGAAAATATTCTTTTCTCTTTCCCTTATAAAACATCACACCCCACAAAGTCTCCTTAATTCCTTTACTCTTCACTTAAGAAGGTGAGGCCAACTGAACCATCTTTTTTTTTTTAATGGAAAAAGTTGTGTGGCCTTTCCCACAGGCCACTCAAACATTTATGAGTCCAGAAGTTGACTAAATTCCATCTCTCCTCAGGTTACACAATATATAGGAAGTGACCTAGAAATCAATGCTTAAGGAGGGGTAAGAAATCTATGCCTTTATTTTAAGGATTTCATTCATTGCCCCCAGTGACTTTGAAACCCTTGTGGATCAAAATTGACAGCAGTAAGAGCCAAATTTCAATTGCTTTCAAATAAACGCATGTAAAAATTAAGGGCTATCCAGGACTCACTACCATTCTTTTCTTTAGTTTTCCTTAGTTTAAAAGCAACCCAGGTTTTAATACAAAGTCGTCTTTCAACCTTTCAGTCCCAGAACAAACCTAAGCATGGCTCTTTATCCCTATAGTCCTGAACTTGGATAATGAGATGGAATTTTCTTCTCCTTATTTCTTAATATGGTATCCTAGAAGTGAGGCCAGAGAAAGCTCTTCTTGAAAGTGAATTTTCCTCTTCTTCCTAAGTAATCAGATTCTTCCCCATGGGCTATATAGTTTTTCAACTCCCTATATGACTCTCTGATAGAGCAGAGACTGGGAATTCTATATGTAATCTCTTAGGCCTTTGGGAACTCATTTGCTACCAACTGCCCTGACACAAGGGCCTCATTTCAACCACTCCTTTCTTCTCCCTCTTCCTCACAACCTGCACAAATTGGGAAGAAGTAGAATCATAGCTCTTCATGGTATGTCAGAATAACTAAGAAAGTAGACATGTGTTAGAAGTTGTCAAGGGGTAGCACCCCTCCTGAATACTAAGACGTGATTACTGGGAACCCTTTAATGGGGATTCTCTTTCTAACTTGCCAGAAGGTTTTTGTGAGAAAGCCTCATGCCTACTGTATTCTTCCACTTGGGTAACTGGCAAATACTTGAATGGAAACCCTTGAAATACATAAGGAAATCTAGCAGAGTTCTCTCTGTATCACCACCCCTTCCCTCCAGGCTTAGCAGATCTGAAATGAAAAGTGTTTGGAAAAAGGGTTTCCCCTGGTGTTTTCTGAGACTCCCAGGTCTGTGGGGATCATCTGTTGTTTCACCACCACCACCAAATGCAATAATCACTCATGTTTAGAGCTTGGGCTTTTTTGTTCCTCATCTCCCCGGTTTCTCATTATGATTTAGCAAGTCAGAGAAAGCCAGTTTCAGTAGAATGGTTATGGCAGTTGGAAGGAAATCTAATTTCACACATATGCAACTGAGATTACAGCCTTGCTATACAAACTGACCTTTTTTGTCCATAACAAGGGAAAGAATCAGAGGGTCAATTATATGGTTTGTTAAGGGCTGGAGATAAAACAACAGAAATCTCCTGCATTTCTTTGGCTTCTCATAATGTCCTGTCAATATAGGAGTGTGGCATGGATATTTACCAGGCTGTCTGTTACTTGAGAGGTCTTGTTCTGACTCATTACTGATTCATGAGCTGTTGCTTTTTGACCAGTACTCTTAGTAAATGCTAATAGAGAAGCAATCCTAATGACAAGCTAATAGAATGTAGTGTACCTCCTTCCATCACTCCCATCATTCAGTTGTATGAAATCTTGAATAGCCAACAGACAGTTGGATGCAATACATTTCTTTCACCTCATCCTTCTCCCCCCTGTGCATATTTTCCCCCTTTGATTGGGGTTGGCTTGAAAAAAGACATCATTTCCTATGTACCTGGTTATCATTTGTATTTTCTAAGGCATTCTGCTTTTATTAAATGGGAATCAATCTCAAGGCATAGCCCTTATCTCTTCCTAATTATTTTGTAGGCTGGCATTTAGTTCAGAGGCAGAATTGAGCACAGCCCCCCTAAAGGTGGGACTTTGCCAAGAATTTAGTATGAGATGGGCCAGACTAATGGTAGAACAGATGAAACTATTCTGGGAATGGATCTCATGCCCTTTTAAGATTACTGGTATATATATATTCCTTCCTTAAAATAAACATAGTAATAATTTTAATCTTCTGCCTTACAGAATAGTTGATTGGAATTGTTGATATGGAAATAGTTTATATGGAATAGTTGATATGTAAAGCTTGATACTTTGAACTTAGCCAATGCCAAACAACTTTCTATCTCTCATAGAATCAGAGAAATCTTTCATTCAGAGATGTAACTGGAATGGTATGATTGAGGCTTTGCTCCAGGGCACCACTATTTAGAGAGTATAAAGATTTAACACATGCACTCCTGCAGCTAGAAATAAGAAATTAATAACTAAGAACTTATAACTACCTAGTTAACATGAAAAAAAAATAGGAGGCTACAAGTTCACAGGCAATGTTAATAGCACCCATCTGTGAGCCACTGTGGTAACTAACTCCCCCTTTTCAACTGATTTGGTCCTGCTTACTTGTTTTATTATTTGCATATCATGAATTTCAAGGTTTATTGGGGGGATGCAGTTTGTGCTGTTTTCCCTGGGCCCCTAAATTCCCAATTATAGCTCTGCTTCCTTTATAAAAGCCCCTTGCAAGGCCAAGAGATAAAGGTGCTACACAGATGGTCTTTGGCACTCACATGATATCTATTGGAACCAAATAGCCTGGCATAGACACAGGGCTTGCACTCTTCCACGTCTCACATTGTTACTCTAGGACTGGTATGTGTTTTGCAACTGTAAGTCTTTCCATTAAACATGTAATTCTTTCCTCTTCCCCAAAGCCAGTCCTATATGTGGCCTTGCTTGAGGCCAATAGCACCAAACTAACCACACTTTCCAGTAACTGATGTAAAGGAAACGAACATTACTAAAAAAAAAAAATCTTCTGCTCATGCACAGAAGTCTTTTAACTAAATCTAAGTGAAAAATTCTCATTGCTAATAGGTCAGACTGGGTGGAGTGGGAGTGGGTCAGTATGGTGGGAGGTTGGGGAGGGTTATGGAAGTGAATTGTTTTACAAAACAGTATTTTTCTTAATAGTAATTTTTCAAATAAAAAAAATCTCTTTTGTCTAGAAAATAAACATTGCTGCCAAAGTAGGAGACCATTTCTAATACAAAATAATATTTTTGCTTTAAAAAAAAAACAGCATTTGGTCCAGAACATAGGAAAAGGTTTAAGATGACTGACCTTTCCTCTTTTAGCTGACTAAAAACAAAGAAGAGTTCATTGGTTGAAAAGATGACATTTCTCTATATAATAAATGGGCAGAGGAATTCAACTTTATTTAGCCTGGAAAGGGAGGGCACCTAACCTGAGAATGTATTTACTCAGTCATCATGAAATTTTAACTCCCACCAAAAGAAAAACAATATATAGAGATGGTTGGTTTTAGACCTAAAATTGTGCATGACTCAAACTTGAAAAATTGACTTTAAGTTTTTATAAATCATTCATTGTATAATAGAAAAAAATTTCTAAATGGAATTACAGTTTTTTAATACAGGCACCTAACAGTGTTATGGTTACACTTGAAAAAATACTACTATAAAAAAGTTCTTTTTTTTTTCTTTCTGCCTATTGTATAATTAAGCTATAAATAACTTCAGGATAGAACCCCTACAGTTGGTGTAAATAAAACTGTTAACTGATCATGTTTGCTGATGTCCCTTTCATGTACTTCCCAGCTTGCTGTCTTTTAGTCCAACATCTTCTCCTGTTTCTTGCCTTCCTTTTTCTTCTTCTTGGATTCTGCTGTGGTAGCCAAAAGAAAAGAAAAAACAACTTTAAAATACTAAACCACATAAATACAAGAACCTATCCTGCCCCTAAAGAAGGCAATAGGATAGGGAGAGGAATTCAGGGGGAGAATGGTGTGTCTCACTGTCCTGAATGTGAAAGGAAATGTCTGAGGTGAAGTGGGTGTTAAGGGCTGTATATGTGTGCGTGCTATGTGTGTGTTTGAGGTAAGGGTGGAGGCCAAAGAGGATATTTTAGTGAGGAAGATAATTCTTTCTGTCCAATCAGCTGCCCCTACTTGGCATGCAAGGCATTGTCTTGAAGTCTTGTTTATAAAATAGGAAAATAGCAGGCAATGGAGAGAAACCAGGTCACAGCTCAGTGGAAAACTAAAGACTAGCACCGCACACCCCACTTCCCCTTCTTCCCTTTCCTGCAGGTCTGCCTGTATTAGCCTTTCTGTGAACAGTTCCAGAAAATGGCAACAGAGGACTGAGACCTTAGACTTCTTCTCAGCTTCATCTCCTTTCTCCCCTCTGGCTTCTCTTAGCACCTTTGTGTGCCTGAAAATCCATAAAAAGGCCATTTGTACAAAATATCTAACAGCAACTAGGAACTTTGAGTTCCTGGGGTTTGATCACCTTTGGGGAGGCAAAGAGAATGTGTCAAATTTGGTTCATCTGCAGCTGTCTAAGGAAAGCACTGATAAAGATGATTTTAGTGAAAAGGTCTGTGTTCTGATCATAAAATGTGGTACTCTTCAGGAAACACCCAACTCAAAGTCAAGATGGGTATGTTTGGAGGCTCTGCAGTAGCACAAAGGAGATGCTAGGCGAGTCAGCCATGGGGTTAAGATGGACGCTACCAATCAACAAGCATTTCTTGATAACTTATCATGGGCTAGACACTAAGGATACAAAAACAAAAGTGCAACCATGGAACTGCAATACGATTCTGGGATTCTATGCTCCAGCCACAACTTAGTCTCTTACAAGAGGGAATGAATGATGGTCAGGCTCTATTAGTGAGAGAACCTTTACTTCATCAGTGTTCTACACCCGCTCACACAAACATCACCAAATAATATTTATTACATGTTCTCACTATGTCCACCAGACATCAGAAATTAATATCATGTTTGTATTTAAGTTTCAATATTTAAGTTTGTAATATGTTTTTTATTGTGTATTTAAGTTCTAGAATTTAAGTCCAAAAGAAAAAAAAAGAAAGAAATATCATGATGAAATCACCAAATAAAAATGCACACCTTTTCAAAGCCAGAGGCTAAAATCAACCCATCAGCCAATCAAGAAGCATTTATTGTGTGCTCACTATGTACCAGGCACCAAGCAAAGTGTGGAAAATACAAAGAAAAGTAAAAAGTAGTTCTTACCCTTCAAGGAGCTCACATCCCAATGGGGGATTCAACTATGTAGATGGAGGATTATACAGAACAAATGGTAACACCAAAGGAAAGAGCATAAACATCTAAGATCCTACCCATTCGTTCATTCATTCAACAAGTATTCATCAAGCACTTACTCTGTACCAGCCTGCTAAGTGCCCAGGACATGAAAACAAACAGACAAACAAACAAAAGTTCACGTCCTAAAGGAGCCTGTGTTGCAACACTAAAAATATGGCAATTGGCTGAAAACAAGGAGATAAAAATTAAATCCACTGGAATAGAGATGTTCACCAAGGGAGGAAGATATATATTTGCCCATATGTACATGCAATCAGACACACATACAAACACATAGCCAATGAGTGAGGCACAAAGCTAGAGGCCTGCAATAATGGCCACTACAAGATACCCTCCGATATTGAGTTCTGCAAACCAGGAAGGCTAAATGAGCTACAAGAGTATGTTGCAATCTAAAATAAGGACAGTACCACAAAAATGTAGAGGTGACTCACAGCAACCTAATGCCTGTCAACAATGAAGTCCCATCCATCAAGCAATACAATGGAGTGGATGCAACATAAGTCTTAGGGTCAGAAAGATTTGGGCTTAGATCCCAACTCTGTTCATGAGCTGGGTGACTCTAGGCAAGTCACTTATCTTCTCTGACTCTTTGTTTTCTCATCTGTAAAAAGAAAGGACCAAACAAGTCTGCCTCTACAATGCCTTCCAACCCTAAATCAATGATCTTGTGTTTTTATGAGCCTACTATGTGCTAATCTCAGGATGAGAAAGAGAAAATGAAAACATGTGTCTGCCTTCAAGGAACTTACATTCTATTGGGAGTGGGGATGGTGGGCAGATAAATCTATATAACTTTATATTTTCTTCCGTAAATATTGCATCTCTCCCACACCTTTCCTCATGCCCATCAAGTAGAATATAAGCTCCTCAAGGACAAGAATTGTTTCATTTTTGTTCTTGTCTTTGCCACAACCCAGTATGTTACTAAAGGGAGCCTTGGTCTCTTCTTACCAGTTTGCTAGAGAAAGCCTCAGCTTAATGAAGGATATTTCTTCATCTCCAGATTGTGGGCCTGGGAAATATTTCATGTACAACTGGTAGCTCTTGGTGACTTTGACTGTGGTATGGAGAGGTATTCTTTGTTTAGATTTAGAGCTGGGAGGGATCATCATCAAGGCCAACTCCCTCATTTTACAGATTAAGAAACAAGCTTGGTGACTTGCCCCTCCCATTCCTGCTGCTTCCCAAGATTCAAGTTAGAATTCAGATTATGCCTTCCCACAGAAGTCAATGTCATCAGTAGTGAACAGGGTGCTGGTCTGGCTTGCACAGTCTTGTGTCTTATTGCTTAATTTGCTTTTTTGGGGAGGGGGGAGAATAACCAGGGACATAATTAGACTTACAAAAACTCACATTTCTATAACACATCCAGGTTTGCCTAACCACCATCTATAATATTGTTTGTAGCAGAAAATATATTCTGAATTCCAAACAATTGATTTGCGAATTAATTTTAGAAAGAGTGTTTCATAGAGTGAGGCTTGATGAGAGTGTTTAAAACATCTTTGATTTGTTTTATACCTTTTAGAGAAGTCAAGTTTGGCACTACTGCTGTCCACAGCTGAAAGGCAAGGTTGCCTACTAGTTAATCAACAATTCCTATTAGGTTCTAAAAAGATGTGGTACAGAAAATGGGGCACAGGGTATGGATTCTGACATTCAAATGCTGAGGCAACCCTAGATCCTATCTGTTTATTGTTCCTTATCAATATCCTTTGCTGAAGCATCATCTGTCTCAGAATCCCTGAGCATGGGTGGCCCCCAGAGTCCTCTCCTCCCCTCTCCTCCATTCTCCTCTCTTCTCTTCCCCTTCCCTCCACTCTCCTCTCCTTTCCGCCCCTCCCCTTCACTGCCTTCTCTTCTCCTCTCCTCTCTTCTTTTCTCTTTTTCCTTCCCCTCCACTCTCCTCTTCTTTCTGGCATTCTCCTCTCCTCTCCTCTCCCCTCCCTCTACATCCAGAAGGGTACATCATATGTAATAAGTTAACTATAAATGTTTGTCCACTGATTGATCCAATTGTAAATGTCTTCAGTGCCTACCTCACAGAGTTGTTGTGAGGCTGAAATGACATAATAAACATAAAAGTACTTTGCAAACCTTAAATCACCATATAAATATCAGTTATCTTTATTTCTTCCTACAGTACATGCACCAAAGGACAGAAAAACCCTGTTTTGTCCTTAGGCTTAACATCTTTAAAAGAAAAAAATGTAATAAAAATTCAAGTGGGCTGGATGGTCACCATGCTCTTCCTTTTGACCCTGAGTTAGTAGTTGGACCAGTTGAAGAGGAGACAGGTCCCAGGCTTGCTTTATGGATGTTGAAAGGGTTGAACGGTCATTGAGGAAGCAGCCTGGTAGAGTAGAAAGAGCATTGACATGGCAGTTAGAGAACCTGAGTTCTATTTCTGCCTTGGATATTTAATACCTTTGTGACCTTGGGTAAATCACTGAACCTCACGTGGCTGCGGTTGAATCACTTGTAAAAAGAGATATTTGGACTATATAATCTCTGGGATTTCTTCTAGCTCTAATTCTATGATCTTATGATGAATTTAACTGCCATGGCTTCTTAAGAGGTCCTCATCTCAGTGATTTTAACCTTACCTGAGTTCAAATCCAGTCTCAGACACTTAGCTGTGCAACCATGGGCAAACCCTATTTGCCTCAGTTTCCTCATCTGTAAAATGAAGGAAGGAATGGAGAAGGAAATGGAAATGGAAATGGAAGGAAATGGAAATGGAAAACCATTCCAGTATCTTTGCCAAGAAAACCCTAGATAGGGTCACCAACAGTCAGACATGACTGAAATGACTGAACAACAACAAAGCAACAAAGCCCATGACCAGAAACTGGCCTTTTAGGAGACTAGAAGTATTCAGGACAGGAAGGGGGAAACTTTCAGATTTCTCTTCTAGCATTAAGAATAAGGAGGAGGGGGCAGCTAGGTGGTACAATGGATAGAACACCAGCCCTGGATTCAAGAGGACCTGGGTTCAAATCTGGCCTCAGACCAAACACTTGACACTTACTAGCTGTGTGACCCTGGGCAAGTCACTTAACCTCAATTGCCTTAAAAAGAGAGAGAGAGAGAGAGAGAGAGAGGGAGGGAGGACTGAAGTACGTATCTATGAGGATTGAGTTAATTCTTGACTTAAAATAGGTATCTTGTTTCCTTTATTCTTTCTATATTGTGTAAGTAATCAACATATTGGCATTACTAAGGGATGTATATGAGAAAGTTAAAACTAGATATGGAATGTTTGTTTCTGTATTTCTCCATAATGTGCATCTGGACAACCAGCCACAAGATGCCTATACTTTCAAACAAGATAATATCATCAATTTAGTAGGCTAACAAAAAGGCAGATGGATGTTTAAGACAAAAACCAAGGAAGGCATGTACCCAGCTTGGGAGGCAAGGTGGAAAAGTGGATTTGGAATCAGCTGACTCAAGTTCAAAAATTATCTCTGTCCCTTAATCTGTGTGACTTTTGAAAGATTATTTTGCCATTCTGAGCCACTATTTCTTCATCTTTAAAATAAGAAGGCTGGACTGGATCACTTCTGGAATCCTTTCCAACTCCAAATTTATGATAAAATTTAGCCCTAAAAACAGAGTTCTAATATGTCACATATACACACAAATACCTATTCACATCACCATCAGATGGTGTGCCTTGCACATAGTAGGTGTACAATAAATATTGATTATTGACTGATTGTTTGTTTGATTAGAACAATTAATGTGTCTAATTGAATAAATCAGACCATATCTGGCATATCATGGCTTTGAGACTATCTAAATGAGTTGTATCATATCCAAAGAAGAATGACCAAATTAGTGAGAAGATTGAAAATCAGATTCAGGGAAGAGGCACTGGAGGTCCTAAGTATATTAAGACTAGAAAAAAGAGAATGTAGATGGGACATTTCTCAAACAGCTATCTTGTATAGGGGCAGCCATGTGGCACGGTAGATAGATCACAGGCCCTGGAGTCAGGAGGACCTGAGTTTAAATTCGACCTCAAATACTTACTAGTTGTGTGACCCTGGAGGAGTCATGTATCCTGTGACGCTCTTGAGGGAAGATCTGGGCCCAGTAATGGAGCAGAATCTTGGCCACAGAGATAAGATCATGGAATGTACCTTTCTCTTCTCAGCATAGAGGTGGGGGACTACAGTGGCAGATGATTGCATACAATGTTATCACTGTATTGGTTGTTTTTGATGAATTGTTTTAAATAATTACAAGAGAGAGTTTAATTGGGTTGAATGGGAGTGGGGAGAAAAGAGAAAGTATATCCTGAAATTACAGCCATGTAAAACCAAAAGCCATCCATAATTTATTTTCAAATAACAGAGTTGCATACTTTGTGAGATAGTGTTTTTTTTTACTACTTTTCTATCACTAACGATGTACAAGCAGAGTCAGGATAACCACTTCTAGAGGGGTACATGTTTGAATATAGATTGGAATAAATGATTTCTGAGATCCCTTCTAATACTGAGATTCTGTAATGCTCAGTCTAAGACTCAATCAATGGATGGTTGGGATGAGTGTGCTACTCTGGGAAGGCAAACACTTGGGAGGTATGTAGGCTTTTGGAGTTCTTGGTCTGGAGTTTGAATGTATTAGTTCTCTAAGACCCTAAGTGGTACTTTATAATTCTGGAACTTCCATAAAAATCTCTTCGTTCTCTTGCATCCAGTTGACCAAAACACCTAGCAAGGGCCTATCAAATTAGCCCAGTGCTATGCACACTGTTGTGGGTTGGTAATTGCCTGCTAATTATCGAATCAGACATGGAATGATGCAAACTCTTATCCCATGGCTACATGTCATGACATGATACCTTTCACTGAATTTCCCAAAATTTGAACTTCAGGGAGAAAACATTGACCTTTACAAGTATTACATTGCAGATGGAGAGTAATACACTTTTTTTTACTATTTGAGTTAATGTATTCACAGCTGTACTTCACTCTCACATCTGTGATCTTGGCTAGCAGTAATAAAATAAATGGAATGCATTATTCAACAGAAAAACTAAGTTTTGCAATGTAAGCATTTTCTGTGCACTTAGCTTACCCCCACTCTCTTTTCTCCATACACTCTCTCCATATAGTTACTGACTCTTTCCCCTCATCCATCTTTTCTCATCTGTCAGTCTTTTCACCCTCTTTCTTTGACCAGCCAAATCATAAGCTTTATCAACTACCTACCTCCCTAGAGCAGGGAGCTAGTTGTAAATGTAGGTATAGATATAGGTGTAGGCATGTACATGGATGTCAAAGTCAATGTCTATATAAATGTAAGTGCCAATGTGAAAGTGGATCTGGTCGTAAATCTGTGTACAAGAATGTACATCTCATGTGTGTACATGTATATATTTTACGTGTATCTCTGAGTACATCCTCAAGCATTCTAGCTTGTCCACTCTTGCTAGCTGTGTGAACAAAGGAAAATCACTTAACTTCTCTGTGGTTCTGCTTCCTTATCTATAAATTAGAAATAGTGATACTTGGGCAACTAGGTGGCCCAGTGGAGAGAGCCTGGACCTAGAATCAGGAAGACTTGAGTTCAAACTATGTGACCCTGGGCAAGTCACTTGACTTCTGTCTGCCTCAGTTTCCTCAACTGTAAAATAGGGATAATAATAGCACCTACCTTGCAGGGTTGATGTGAGGATCAAATGAAAAATACTTGTTAAAAAAAAAAACACGAAAAAAGTGCTCAGTACAATACCTGGCACATAGTAGGTACTGTATAAATGCTTATTCCCTTTCCTTTCCCTTTCTTCTCTGTGCCCTAGCTCTTTCTCTGAATTTATCACAATATATAACTTGGGATTAATAGTTTCTCATCTGCAAAAATGGTGAAGATAAAAAGGACAATGTTCATAAAGCATTTTGCAAACCTTAAAGCACTGTGTAAAGGTCAGCTAGTATAATAATATATGTCCTTAAAGCTTTTTTTTAAGAAAGAATATTCTTAGCCTTAAGGTGCTATTGAAATGTTATTATTGTTCCTGAGCCTATCGTAATTATTTTTATGTAGCTATACTCATATATGCATGTTAGGGTACACTAGCATATGGATCTGGAGAGAGAGACAAATGTATATGATCATTCTTATCTGCATTTGTATCATAGTGTGGGTTTTTCTGCAAAAGCATATTCATGCAAAAGCTCCTAGTTGCATGCTAATTTGTGTGAAAATATTTTAAGCCTAGCACCCTGGTGTCATCCCTACGTATTTGTGGCATTTACTCTTGGTTACTTTTCAAGCTATATTTTGGTCAAGGGGAACATGAGTTTTGTGGGGTGAGGGGTGTGTGTGTGTGTGTGTGTTGCCATCTCACTGAAGTGTGGAGACTGCCTTAACTCATGTTCTCTTCTCTTTTGAAACTCATTTGAATTTCCTAGCCTATAGAAACGGGAAGATGTATGTGAGGAGGACTTTTGCTCCTGTTTCTTTTCTTCTAGATACACCATGATATGATGGAAATAACAATGGATTTCAAGTTGTAAGACTGGTTCAATTCTGAATTGTCCCACTTACTTTGTGATCTTTAGCAAGTCATTATACTTTTCTGGCCTCAATTCCTTATCTGTAAATCAGGGAATTGAGTTAGTGGTCCCAATTTAAAATTCTTTCAAACACTATATGCTATCATCTGCATCTTTACTAAACTATTCTCTAAACCAGGGATTCTTATAACCTCAGAAGGTCCATGTATTTCAGTAAGAAAAAATTACATCTTTATTTCTTTCAATGATGAATTTTTTAAAATAACCTAAAAAGTGGTCCACAAGCTTCACTAGACTCCCTAATGGGTTTATGACACAAAATATGTTAGGAATATGTGACATAGAGCCTGGAAATTATTTACTAACCAAAAGGGGAAAATTTCTATCAAAAAGGGAAAAAATACAATATTCACATCTTCACCTAGCTAATAGGAATATGAAACTGAGCTACTATGGTGGATTGTTCTCAAAAAAGTATAGTGCAACGTGGAGAAGTCACTTCAAATCTACTTATAGATTTCTAGAATGGGGAATTTCTACAATGGGGAAAGCCTGTAATGGAAGGGGGAAAAAAATCAATATATATATATAATATATATATGCGTGCGTGTGGGTGTGGGTGTGGGTGGGTGTGGGTGTGTGTATATACACATATATAATCTACATTTATATGTGTATATGTTACTGTGTATATATGTGCATATATATACACACATACACACACTCATATCTGTGTTTTTGCCTTTCTTTGCATCCATAGCACTTAGAACAGTGCCTAGAACATGGTAAATGCTTAATAAATGCTCATATTGACTGATTGTCAGATAGAATTCTTATTTCTCTGTGGTCCTTCCTATATCACAATTCTCTATATTCTACAACATTATGAAAAAGAAAGGAAGGAAAAAATAGTCACTAAGGCAGTATTTGGTGAAATTATGTATAATTTATAATAAATAATACTTCTTGAATGTAAATATTATATTTAAATCTATATGTATATATAATATAGATATTTAAGATGTATAGACATAATATCTACATATTAGACATTAGAAATCATCTAGCTCAAATAGGGACCCAAATAAGGAAGGTTAAGGTGATGGAAGAGTCGACTGGAACAGGATTAGCAAAAAGTTATCTATTGTGCATATGTATTTGTAATTATAACTATAGCTATTATATGCATAAATTCATGTACATACACACAAATATAATAATATAGAAAGGTCTGTTGTTTTGTTTTGTTTTAAATGGCCTTATACCAATATATTATCTAGTTATCTTACTTCCCATAATTTAAGTGAAAGATTGAATGAGGTGAACTCTAAATTCACTTTTAGCTCTAGGAGTTTATGATCCTAAATTCATCAAACACTTTGTTGTTGTTCAGTCATTTCAATTGTGTCCAACTCTTCATGACTCCATTTGGGGTTTTCTTGGCAAAGATACTGGAGTGGTCTGCCATTTCCTTCTCTAGCTTATTTTACAGATAAGGAAACTGAGGCAAACAGTGTTAAGTGGCTTGCCCAGGGTCACATAGCTAATAAGTGTCTGAAGCTGGAGTTGAACTCAGGAAGATGTGTCTTCCTAACTCCAGGCCCAGCACTCTATCCACTGTACCACCTAGCTACCCTCAAACACTTATTAGGTACCTACTATAGGCAAGGCATTGATCTATACACTGGTGAAAATAGGAAGTGTAAGAATTACACAGGCCTTGACCTAAGTTTCCAATACAAGGGAAGGAAATCAAAATGTATACATGCAAATATTCTGTTCTACAAGGTAGACTGTGATAAGGAAAAAGAAAAAATTGAAACTACTCTAAAATCATCTGAGAAATGAGAAATCATTTCAGGTGAAGGAATCAGCACAAAGTTTACAGAGTCTTCAAGAACTGGATCTTCAAGAGATAAAGATGCAGAGCGAGAGTATTTCAATCATGATGGGCAGCCTAAAATGTGAATGAATGAAGGTGTGAGAGAAAAGGCCAAAACCAGGCAAGAGTTAGTGGACCAATGTGACTGAAATTGTAGAGTATGTGAAGGACAGGAATTGGTAGACTGAAATTCACATGAAAACAAAAAGGTTTAAGGATTTAGCTGACTTCACACTCAAGATTAGAATACAATATGACAGGCAACTAGGTGGTAGAGTGGATAGAGTGCTAGGCCTGGAGTCAGGAAGAATCCATCTTCCTAAGTTCAAATCCAACCGCAGACACTTACTAGCTGTGTGAGCCTGTGCAAGTCACTTAACGTCAATTACTTCCAATAATAATAATGATAACAATAACAACAATAATAATAAAAAGAAAGTAAGACTGCTTGATCCTCAAAAGGGAGGAGCACTGTGCTAGAGTGGAAGGAGAGTTGGTCCTAAAATCAGGAAAAACTGAGTTCATGCCCTATCTCAAACACAGGCTGGTTGTGTGACTCTGGGGAAATCCCCACTTTTCTGTACAGAAAGTAACTCTCTATGACTATAAATTGCAGAGAAGGTGATGAAATCACAGGTCCAAACTCCATCCCAAAGGGCAAAAATTGAATAATGCTTAGAAGTTGCAGAGAATCAGATTACGACTTAATATAATTAAAGCAAGTGGGGTGGTGGGTAGAGATTGCACACTGCCGTAGGAAGGAAACAAACATTTATCAGATACCTACTATATGTCAGACACTGTGCTAAGCACATTAAAATATTATCTCATTTGATCTTCACAGCAACTCTGTGAGATAAGTTCTATTATTTCCCCCTTTTACAGTTGAGGGAATTGAGGCAGACAGAGCTCAAGCTTATACCCAAGATCATGCAGTTAGTTAAGTATCAGAGGTGGGATTTAAATGCAGGTCTTCCTGACTTCAAGCCTAGGACTCTATCCACTGAACCACCTAGCTGATGTGAATGATAAAACAACATAAAGTTCATAAACATATACAATCAGAAAATCTCCATAAATTCACTGTCCAAAGGAAGGGAGACTTTTTCGAGGAATGATTTAGCTTAAAAGTGAAGAATTGTTCTCCTTCCTCTGTTCTTTTGAAGCTAAAATTTCCCTCAATCCAACAGCTAATGAGTTTGAGCAATGTTCTATGACACAACCTTCCTTAATACTAATTACTGTATAACTGTGTGTGTGTGTATGACTAATGAAGCTCAGAGCTTGGAATTTACCAAGGGAGATTGAGGGAGCCTGAAACTGACACTTAAGCCCCACAGACATTGGCAGTTCCCAGTCCTTGCATCTGTTTCAGCAATTAGAACCAAGACTTCTTTAATAGGGTTGAAAACACAACGTCCAGAAGCTTCCTTGAGGTGAGCTTTGCCATTTCCAACAAACAGCAGGTATTCAGCCATGTGTCATCAGTGTACTTTGACTATAGGCTAAAAGTTCAATTTAGTGGTCCTAGTTTTATTTGGCCAATTATAAGCACATCACTCAATCCATACTTTAATTTTAGAGAATAATTTAAGAGGTAGAGGGAATGTGATGTATGTAATGGAGAGTGAGTGTTGGTCTTGGAAGATTCAGGTTCAAGTTTGGGCTCTGACACAAACAAGTTTAATTACCATGGGCAAATCACTAATTATTCAATTCCTACCACCTCCCCAAAGCAGCTCTTTATAACTGTAAAATACATGATCTCCTTTTGAAGAAGGAGTTTCCACAATGGAATTAGTCAAATATACTTATATTGTTGTTGTTGTTGTTGAGTCATGCCTAATTTTTCATGAGCCCATTTGGGTTTTTTCCTTTTTTGTTTGTTTTGTTTTTTTGGCAAAGGTAACAGAGTGGTTTGCCATTTTATTCTCCAGCTCATTTTACAGAAGAAAAAACTGAAGCAAACAGTTAAGTGACTTGCCCAGGGTCACATAGCTAGTAAGAGTCTGAGGCCAGATTTGAACTCAGAAAGATGAGTCTTCTTGACTGTATATATACACACACACACACACACACACACACATATATATATATACATATATATATATACACACACACATATATATGCACACAGAGTATATGTCCATATATTAGTATACATCAATTGATAATAATATACATCAATTGATATATCTATATATAAAATTATATGTCAATGATATATATATATATGTATATATATATATATCAATTTATGTGTATAACTACATGGATATATCCATAGTTTTATGTGGATATATCAATATATTAAACATGCAATTGTGCATAATTTTAAAATACTACAACATATGTAGGTAGTTTTAAGGTAATGTTTTTTGGTGGGGAGAGGCTTCTCTCAATTCAACTGAATCAATTTTAAAAGCATTTACTTAGTCCCTAGCAAGCTAGGTGGTGCAGTGGATAGAGTACTGGGTCTGGAGTCAGAAAGACCTAAGTTCCAACTGGCATCACATACTTATTAGCTGTGCCACCCTGGGAAAGTCCCTTAGCTTCTGTTTGTCTCAGTTTCCTCAGTTGTAAAATGAGGATAATAATAGCACCTACTTCCTAGGGTTGTGTGAGAATCTAGTGAGATAATATTTGTAAAGAACTTAACACAGTGCCTGGCTCATAGCAGGCACTTCAGAAATGCTTGCTTCCTTCCTTCCTTCTTATATACAAACCTAGTGTTAGACACAGAGAATACAGTGATAGATATGACTTAGACCTGATCTTGAGGTGCTCATAACTTAATCTCTCAAAAGCAGAGAAGTGATTCATGGGATTTGTTTGTTCCATTGATTGAAAATAGTATTACTGAGGTTAAAGTTATGAATTTAATATTCTTCTACAAGTTTGTTTTACTCTGATCCATGGGCATATACTTCCTCTCTAAATGTAGCTAAGAATTTTACCAATGTGTCCCTGATCAAAAGAAGACTAGGGAGAAGAGAATGTGAAAAAACTAGTATAGATTATTACAACTAATAGAAAAGGCAAATGCCCAATTAGAGGTCAGTAGTATCATTTTTGTATACAAAGGATACCAAATTAGTAATATGTAAATACATATGACTAATAGAGTCTCCTAGCCAAAAGAACATGGTAGATTCTGTCTATAAATCCAATTTGCATAGGAAACAAAGATCACAAAACTTTCTATTTACAATTAGGAAAATGGTATCCCTCTATTTCCTGCTCACAGTAGAATTGAGAAGTGAAGGGATGCAGGGTAAAGAGGACTCAGGAAGCCTGAGATCAAATCCTATACCATACTATACCGTAAGAGCTTTATAATGATGGGGAAGTCAATTCAACTCTCAGTGATCCAAGTCATTCTAACACTATATGTATTTGAAGGATTAGCATACAGAAGAAAGATTCAACTTGTTCTATTTGGTACTATAGTGTAAAATCAGGGCAATTGGTAAAATTGTAAAGAAGCAAATTTAGGATTAATATAAAAAAAAAATCTTAACAGAACTATCCAAAAGGTGAATGGGTTACCTCAGGAGGCAGTGAAATCTCCCTTATTAGAGGCTCTTCAAACAGAGCCTCAATAAATATTTGTTAACTATATCATAGTAGATCTTCATTCTTCATTATAGGTTGGACTAGATGACCCCTAAGGTCCTTTCTAACTTTCAAATTCTAATTGTTAAAAGTTACAGGTAAGTTATTGATCTTCATATATGGATGGAATTTCCACACTGGGAGATTCTTACTCTGATGGTCTGGACTTCCTTGTCCTCCCCCTCAACACACACACACATACACACACACACACACACACATACACACACACACATACAAACACACAAGAATACACATACACACACAGTAGAAATTCACCTGAGAATGATCTTAGATTGGCCTACAATAGAGTCAGTTGGAATCTACCTCCATTACCAAGAATGAAGTTATGACCAGCATATTACATATGTGCACTATAAATCTATAATATGCCCTTAAAATGTACAGACTTTCTCTGAGGCAACCCTTGAGGTAACTCTGTGACAATAAGTAGTTCTAGTATTCCTATTTTATACATAATTAAGCTAAGGCTCAAAAAAATTAAGTGATTTGCTAGTTAGCTAGTAAATACCAGAGCTTGGATCTCAACTCAGAGCTCATTACTCCAGATCTAGCATCCCACCTGCCACCTACATGCTTCTCCGTGAAGGACGTACTTTGGGAACCTTGGCACATCATTGTAACTTCAGAAGTTTTCTGCAAATCAAGGTATGCATGTTTTTTGGGAGGGAGAAGGAGAGAAGGTATGAATGGAAAGAGGCCACTTGAGGTATCTATTATGCAAAAAAGGGAGATTTTGGTCTTCCTTCCCATGAATAACTGCTCAAAGTTAACTCCAAAGGACAAAGTAAGAAGTTTCAATAGAAAAAAGAGAAGAATGTGCATAGGGTAAAGGACCAAGGTTCTCTAAAGGCTACCCAGTGGAGGTAGGGACATTGTTCTAGTCTTAATTCAATTCCATTTAGCTCAATAAAGATTAATTGAATGCCAGAATTATGCTAGATGTTGCAAAGAGTACAATAGAAATGAGACAATTCCTGCCCCCAAAAAAGATTATCTGACTAGAGAGTTGAGTATTACCAGCACAAGACATTTAGAGGATGATAAAATATAGTATATAACAGGCAAAGTGCTAAACAGAGTAGAATCACACAACTTAGATGTATAGGATTGACACTAAGTCTTTGGGTCTTCTGGAAGGGGGGTAAGTAGTGATGGCTAGAGTTTTGAAGGAAGACTATATGAAGGTAAAATTTAAGATGAACTCTGTAGAACTTCACAGATTTGGAAAGACAGAGGGGAGAAGTAAGGGCATAAGAGATAGGAAAATAACAGAAAGTAATATGGTAGATAGTAACCAGGTTCCCTGAGCATGTTGGTGTGGGAAGAGAAGGGAGGAACCACAATGAGGACTTTGTTAAAACACAGAAGTACAGTTGAAAAAAAAGAAAAGAAAGTATACTGTGGTGTTGAGATGAGCAGAAAAACACAGAAATACCAAATGAATTGTTTCCATCAGGAGAACCAGAAAGAGAATCCTGAAAGCATGCTCAAGATAAGAGTTTCTCCTTCTGACAAAGAGGAGCAAAATGTTCTAAGAAGGTCCCATCCTGTCTCTTTTGTCAGTTGAAAGAGAAATAATCATCAATTCAAGCACAGTGGCCACGGTGGGGAGTAGCAGATCGGGATTCATTTGCAGGAATTTCTGCCCATCAGAACCTGGCAAAAATGTTTGTCTCCTTCAAATTGTCAGCATAGATTCAAGAGACTTTGAGTGCTTTCAGGCTGCCAGACACTAGCTAGGCTGGGCTACTGTGCACATTTCTATAGGATGTCAAAGCTCATACAATCCAAGGGGAAGGCAGTGAAACTCTTCTGTTATTTTTCAAAGACCCAAGAAAAGACACCCCTTGGCAAAGAGAAAACATCAATGATCACTTTTATGATCCCTCCTTGTTATTTAAGAGCGTGTCCACCAAATGCAATGCCCTATAAACAGCTGGAAGGACAGTCCCCAAACTCAAGTACTTGCTAATCCTTTGATCCTTCCAGTTGAAAAGTCAGACAAAAGAGGGAACTTGGTAAAGTTCCAAAAAGAGCAACAAAAATGGTAGCACTTTTAAAAATAGTCATTTTGAGTAGAAATTAAAATATATTGGGAATTTTTTTTTACAATGCCACTCCAAAAGCTCAGTCTCTTTGACTGTGCTCTGCTTATTTTTTTAAATTATCTTTGTTTTTACATCAGTCGTATGTCCCATTATATTCCTCTCCTTTTTGCTACTAGTCACTTAAAACAATAAATAAAAAAGAAAACAAAACAAAAAGTTCAGCAAAGTCAACCAACATATACATCAAGTCCCACTTGACATACATTGTTCCATATCCATAGTCTCTCAATTCTTTAAAAAAAGAAAGGAGATTGTATGATTCATGTGATAAATTTAACGGCAATGAAAAATTCTTTTTCTATTTTCCCCAGGTTTGAATGGAGTTAGACTTTATTAGCAACTAGAGATATCAATTCAGAAGAGGAGAAAATTCTGGCCATCAATCCTTCTCACATGGTCCTACCTTGTACAAGTAAAAAGAAAGGGGTATAAATGGAGTACTTTGACTGACATAGAAAGTCATGGAATTATAGAGTTGGAAGAAACCTCAGAGATCATGTAGTCCAACTGCCCCACCTAACAGATGACAAACATCTGTTTGATGTGGTTCAAGGACTTGCCCTGTGTTAGATAATCACTGGGTGAAAGCCCAGTAGCAGAGTCATGACTGGAATTCTGTTGTTCATAAGAATGGACCCCAAAATCTGAAATAGTTTTAGAGAGAAATGTATTAGGCCGTTTGGCAGAGAAGAGAGAGCCAGAAAAGGAGTAGCTCTGTCTACCCAAATTCTGGAAGATTTACATTATATAGGATTTTAGCAAAGGTTTCCCCCACAGAAACTCCATGTACCATAGTTACACACTTAAGCAATTTTGCCAAGAGGGCAGCCTAAAAGCAAGGTAGATTAAGATAGATATGAGTAACACAAAATAGAAGTTTGAGGTGAACTTCTCAAGAGTTCCTGGGTATAGTAACCCAAAAGAAGAATGCTTTGGATGGATCTGGGGCCTGGGGGAATTGGAAATACCTTCAGCCATCTCTGGCACTCATTCCTAGAGAGTTACTGGTGTCAAGCTACATTTTGGCTATGGATAACCTTTAATCACATGAGGTTGGATTTAAACAGTATAATAAATTTTCCCAAACAATATAATAAATTTCAACATTCATTACCTTTAAGGTTACCCTTGGAGGTTCAACCAGGTCAATTTTGGAAATTAAATTCTACAAGTCTATACACCCAAAGTATTTTCTTCCCATAAAAATTTAAAAAAAAAACATGGAGAAGAATTTGTGCCTATGGTTGATTTAGGTTTTTCTCAACTACTGATTAGAGCAAAGAAAAAAATATGTCAGAAAAGTTTAAAGTTAATCCTAAGGTTAAAAATGAAAAAAAGCAAAGATTATTGTTTTCACTAATAGACATGAGACTATCATAAGCACACAATCTACCTATACCATCTTTCATGTTAGACTTGTATTTAATCTAAAAACATCTGGCTCAGTGGGAAATCTATTTGATGCCCATGAAGCAAATCATCTGAGACACTACACTGCCTCTACTCCTGGTATAAATTATTCCCAGTACTTTGTGCCTGATGCTGTAACAGAATTCATTAGTAAGCTCAATTGATTAGGAGAAAAATGAGTGTCTGGTATTAACAAGAGTCTGTGACAAAAAGAAGAGAGTTGCTTTGTGACCTCAGAAGATTGACTATGAAATGGGTAACTGCTCTGTTTTGTGTATTTGGAGATGCTACACTACCCTCTCCTGTCTCTTTCAAGTATGACCAATAACTTTGCAAACTCTAGGCCTAACTCAGTGCAGATACTCTAACTAAGCAATCCTGTATCAAATTCCATCAAAAGACATTGAAAATGACCCAAAATATGCCCACTGGAAAGATTTTAACCTATGGTTATTTACGATATGGTAGACTGAACCAAAAACTTAACTTATGTTGTATCTTTAATAATACATTGCACTTGGTCAAAAAGTCCTTCCTTTGAAATTTACAGAAGAAAAAGAAAAGTGGGAAATATTCAGCAGTCTAACCAAAGTAGAGATCTCACTTCATTGAGTCGACACCATAGAATGCCCTTTCTAACTAATTCCCCTCTTTCCCTTCCATAAACTTACTGGATCATAATCTTTTCTCTCTATCTTCTTTGTATCTACTCACTCTCTCCCATTCATTGAACCCTCATCTTCTCTAACTTAATAACTTTCACAGTTTCTCCTCCAACCACCAAAATGATCACTGGTCCTCTCAGTGACAATATATACAGTGCCTACCACAGTACCATACACATAACACATGTTTGTTGAATGAATCACATTTGTTTTCATATAATTTATTAGAGCAACAAAATAGCTCTGTTAATATTTCTTGCTTCCATAGCAAAGATGTGCTGAATTTCTCTGGTACTTTTCCCTTGGTTTTTTTAATCTGTTTCTTACATTTTTATATGTTTTAATCAATGAATATTCTTGTTTTCTTTGATTAGATAATCCATTTATGGATGGTGACATGAGCAATAGTGTTTTTATGTCCACTGCCAGATACATACACACACACACACACACACACACACACACACACACATACCAGCTGCCAGGAATAACCTGAGGTTCTAGATATCTTCAATTCCAAAATTCCTCAGCCACTATAAACAAGCAAAGCCTTCACTTGTCTGAAATGATCAGCTTGAAATTGATGAAATCTGGGAGGGAAATGGCATAAAATTGGCAAACCCACCTGGAGAAAATTGTTTCAAGGGTGTGAAATATTCCTTTAGTGGCCCCTATCCACAATATTGATAAGTTTTGTTTTGTTTTGTTTTTCAGTTTGGAGACTTTTTTTGGTTTTTCTTTTGTAATATTTATTTGCAAAGTGCTATACAATTATTTTTTTAAAAGTTGCTTGTTAAGTAGCACCATGATCTCAGAAGAATTAAAATAATAGATAATGCCAATGATATTTTGTGCTATAGGTATAAGAAGGCTGACACTTGTTATCAACAACTTGCATATCAGAAGTGATGGGACAGATATTATTGAGGATGCTGATTAGAAAAGCAGGTGCACTAATTATGTTCTATCAATAGGATATGTGGACAGCCTAAATGTGGTATTATTAAACCATGAAGAGCTAAAGAGAGAAATGAAAAGAGATCTCCAAGATGTTATGTATCTATTCTTTATGAAGGATTCATATAAATACATAAGTATAAATATATTTATAAATACATCTCTATTGTCTATTGTGTCTAAAAATATGTAGATAAGAATCATAAAAATAAGAAGGTTTAAAGGAGGAGTTTTTATCTGCATGAGGTTGTCATCTGACAACAGTATCTACAGACAATCTCACTATTGTTTGGGACTCCTCTAGCTCTTCTTTTACTAAGAAAATTCCTAAAACTTCTCTCTAAATTATCTGGATTCTCATATATCCAGATCTTAAATAACTCCAATAAACCCAGAAGGCTATACTGGAATCATCAGAATCTACCTTGTGGCTTGGGTTTGGTAACTTTCCCACATGGCTTGGAGATGGTGACTGTCTTCTGACACTCAGCATTATGAAGAGCTCTCTTCAGGTTTCCTGTTCTTGTCTTCAAGGCAGTGTTTGCATCACACTCTCCCCAGGCCTGAAACTGGTATTTACACTCTGCTAAAAACAAAAAAGGGACCAAAAAGACATTTCAGAATGAGCTCACTACTGCAGAGTGAAAATAAAGAAATATTTCAGATTTCCAACAGATAGGTCTTTAGGTCCCATCCTAAGGAATTTAAGTACAAAAATGTCTCATCGTTCTCTACTAAGTATACGTGCCCCTTGTGCTCAGTGCCAATAAATCACACATTTTGTACAGTATTTTCATCCATAAAAGGTAACTATATACAGGGCTCATTCTGAAGTGATGAGATATGATACATATTATAGAAAGGCCCAGAGAGAAAAATTGTTTAATTTTGTGCCCCTGGCTAGGAAGGACTCAAGATTTTGGAGGTAGAGGGAGCTGTTCACTAGGAGTTCAACATTAAACTTAGGAGTATAAAGATTGGGAAATTCATCCTAAGAAAGAAGGGAAGAGACACCAATGGATAATGCACCCTTTGATTGCAAAGATTCCACTTCTGTCATATGCCCCTAAGCAATACAAAGACCAGAAAGCCCCAAATATACCATAATTTTTGTTGCTTTGGATTTTTTTTATTGTTTTATTTGTTGTTTTTGTTGTTGCAAAGAACTGAAAACAAAGTAAATGCCCATTGATTGGGCAAAGGCTAAAAAAAAATTATTACATGTTTGTAAGGATTATTGCCTTGCCATAAGATATGAAAAAGATAAAGAATTCAGAAAAAAACATAAGACATGAAATGATATGCAGTGAAGTAACCAATATATATAATTACTATAATGACAAAAAAATGAAAAAAATGAAAATGAACATTATATAGTCATAATGTCCCTGGAGAAAAAATGAAAATAAAAGTACTTACTCTTCCTTTCATGGAAGAGGTGAGAGATTATGAGTATAAAATGTTGCAAACACCAGATAAAATCAGTGTGTTAGTTGGTTTTGCTAAACTCTTTTTTTATCTTTTCTAAATTATTGTTATAAGGGAAGGAGAAAGAGAAGTATGTTCAGAAATTATTGTGATGTAAAAACAAAATGTATCCCAAAATTAGATTAATATAATGAATCACTGTACCATTAAAGAATCTCTATCAAAAATTTAAGGAAATGAGTGGGGAAAATACTCTAATTTAAGAAAAATAGAAAATGAAAAGATGATACTTATATTTACCTCCAAATTGTTTCTTCCAGTTGCATGGGATCTTACATCTTTGGGTCTTCATGGTTTGTTTGCACTCTGCACCAGTCCGGGTGCCCTCCCGGGTACCCAGCCCACAATCCCCACTGGTCGGGACGCACACACTCCACTGCCATTCCCCACAGTCTGATTTCTTCACCTTTTTTTCTAAAAGAATTGGAAAGGGAATAAACAGCACTCAAGCAAGCTTCTTTAAGCACACAACCTTCTCAAGTACCCTCCTGACCTTCTGGAATGTGCCATAAAAAAAGTGTGTTGGGTGGGAAGTGGCCAATATGTAGAATTAACGATCCAAAGCAGTAAACACTTAATAAGAAAGCAATACCTGCAATCAGATTAACTGTCACAATCAAGTTACTTCCCTTTTGCTAGGATTCAGTTCTATCTTTAGAATAGCACGATTTACCAGAAAGAGTATTTGCTCTGGAGTCAAAGAACCTGAATTCAAATCCTGTCTATACGACTTTATAAGTCATATCACCATTCTGGGCCTCATTTGCTTCATGTGTAAAAAGGGTAAGTTGGTCTAGAAGACTTCTACAATCCCTCCAGTTCTAAATCTTTGCTCCTCCTTGATGTAGGATTATACTGAAAAGGACTGCTGTTGCCCACCCTTTTGTGACCTTTGGGAATAAGGAGTGTTGCTAGCTAACACACTTTCCCTTAGATCCAAGAGGATTTTTTACTTGCCTGGTTTCTCTTTCTTGCCAGCTTCAGCAATGTCCACAGCTGCCAAAATGAAAATGAAGGCCAGGAAGGCAGCTGCAAATTTTCGACGCTGCTGTTGCTGCTGTTGTGGCTGCATTCTGGGGGTTAACAGAGAAGAAAGCGGTGTCAAGTTAAATCAGGCAGGGGAGCTGATTGAACTCCATGATGAAAGAATTTCACTCTCCATTTCTGGAAGATTGGATCCCAGCAAGATTGGTATTAATTATATTTGTCCAATTTTCATCTTTTTCTCTATGAGAGCTACTAAACCAAAAGCTCTTCTGCAATTAGCTAAGTATTCTCTCGTAGAATGCAATACACTCCCTACACATGACTTTATAGACAATCATTTGTTAAATAGCATTCAGAGACTATAGAGGTGCTAATGGGAGAGGCTTTCCTCCCTGTAAGTTAGTTGCTAGCTCATTGGCATAGAAATTAATTCAATTTAATAAGCATTGTTTCAGTGATTGTATTTGCAAGGTGACGTACCAGACACTAGAAATACAGAGAAAAAAAATGAAATACTCCCTGCCCTTAAGGAGCTTCCATTCTACTAGGAGAAACATGGAAATCTCAATGACATCCACTCTGGCTGCCATCTTTGTAAAGTCATGGCTCCTTCTGTAAACTAACTCAGACAATAGTATGACCAGGAGGAGCCCTTTCTCAATCCAAATAGGGTCAATACAGTGCATTGAATTACGAATCAAAGGAACTAAGTTCAAATCCTGGTTCTGCCATTTACCACCTGCATGACCTTGGACAAACTATTTAATATTTCTGGGTCTTGGCTGTCAAATGAGATAGTTGGACAAAATGATTTTTATGGTGCCTTCCAGTTCTACAGATCCAAGCTAATCATGGCACTTCTGTTGTTTGAGTAGTAATTCACATGTGTCTTTAAAAAATAAAATATATAGCTCATTTGAGGATATCATGTTTATTTTGCATCTGGAGACATAACTTTAGTCTCTAGAATCTAGAGTATCATCAATATTTCCTGATGAATCAAAGAGTGGAAGAAAGAAGGCAAGAGGTGAGAAACAGCTAACAGTTCTATAGTGCTTTAAGATTTGTAAGCATCTCCTAGGTTATCTCACTGGATTCTCACAACAGCTCTGTGAGCGTGGTACAATCATTATCAATGAGGAAACAGATGCTAAGAAAGTTAGATAACCTGTCCATTGTTAGACAGCTAGTACAATGCCTAAGGCAGGATTTGAACCCTTCCTCGCTCATTGTACCACTTAGCTACCATAAGTACATTTGATCCCACTTGTGGAAAGGAATTTAAGAGACTTAGGAGTCTATCCTTGGCATTAGTATTGACTACATTGGGAACCACAGACAAGTCACAACCTATCTGATCTGTTTTCCTACTGGTGAGATGGAACAATTGTTCATGTCTTCTCTGGTCCTCAGTTTCCTAAACTGTAAATAATAGCTGTCCTTAGAGGCCCCTTACAGCTCTGCATCTGTGATTCTGTGTTCTCCCCCACAATTTCACAGGAGATCTCATGAGGTAAAAGGGGTGAAATACCTTGAATCCTTTTGGAACAAGAAAACTACTATGTATATTTAAGTACTTTCTCTTACCTTTCCCAAAGAGAGAGGTAGAATTTGAATGTGTTCCATTTTAAAATGTTATCCAGAGCTTCATATGAAAAGCCCAGTTTACACTCATTTTTACTGCCTTTCTCCAATGTAGCAAAGACAAGCACACTGGAAGACCTGGCCGTACTAGAAGTCTTCTAAACTCCTTCAGTTCCACAGCAGATTTCTCACACATGTGAAAGAGTTCCAGATCTCAGTGAGCTGAAGTCCCAAAGTGTCTTCATTCAGAAGCCTCTCCTAAGGTCTGAGACCATTGGTGGCAGCTGAGGACTGCCATTTTACTGTTCCCCATATGCCTATGGGATCTGTTCAGTCAAAGCCAAATCCAATCCCTGCTAATCTGACCAGCTAATAAAAACTTTTGAATCAACTACAATTTATAAAATGAGGGAAATAAAAAGGAATTTATTCCAACCATCTTGAAGTTAGGTCAAATAACCGGATGTCTTAACAGACTTGATAAGTCCTAGACACATGGACAGTCACATGCTACTCTCCAGCTATTCTGTTTTTTTTTTAATATTCTATTTTCCCCTAATTACATGTAAAAATGATTTTTAACATTCTCTTTGTATATTTTGAGTTCCAAATTCTCTCCCTCACTACCCCCTCCCTGAGAAGGCAAGCACTTTGATATAGGTTATACATGTGCAGTCATGCAAAATAGATTTCCATATTAGTCATATTGTGAAAGAAAACACACACAAAAAAAACAAGAAAAATAAAGGTGTTTTGTTTTGTTTCATTTAAGTATGCTTCGATCTCCATTCAGATTCCATCAGCTCTTTTTCTGGAGGTGGATAACATTTTTTCATCATGAATCCTTCAGAATTGTCTTGGATCACTGTATTGCTGAGAATCAGCTATTCACTTTTTGACATTTTGAACATCTGACATCCGGCTTTGGAGATGCCTAATTATTCAAATACTCCCCACTCCTGCTCTAGATCACTCCTTGGTCTCATTCTGGTTCTTTAATCATAACACAATTTAGTCACCCAAGGCCAGGACTTTGTTTTGTAATCTTTTTTATTGCAATCTTGTAATCTTTAGAAATTAGAAAGGCATCTTAGCAGAGTAAATATAGGATTCCACTTTGACTGAGGAAGTCTTGATTTCAAAATACTACTTTTGACACATACCAGTTGTGTACCATTAAAGGCAACGGCAGCTAGGTGGCATAGTGAATGGAGTGCTGGGCTTGAAGTCCAGAAGATCCGAGTTTAAATCTTGCCTCAGACATCTACAAATTATGTGACCCTGGGTGTGTTACTCAGCCTAACCACAGTTTACTACCACATAAAATGGGGATAATAATAACACCCATCTTATGGTGTTGTGGTGAAGATCAAATGAGAAAATACAAATATTTTTATTATTATATTAATATAGTTATTATTATTATCACAAAGGAAGTTGCTATATTTCCACAGCTGAAGTTCCCAACAGCAATGAAATCACAGGTCCCCTCCAAAAAAATGACCTATTTAAGCATGCTCTCTTCTCTTCTCCCCATTATTAGGAAACAAGTATTTATTAAGAGTTTACTATGTGGCACACACTATACTAAGTGCTTTGTAAGTATAATCTCATTTGATATTCACAACAACCCTGTTAGGTCGGTGCTATTATTATCCCCATTTTACATCTGAGGATCCTAAAGTAGACTTGAGAGATAAGTGACTTGCCCAGGGTCACATATCTAGTGTCTAAGGCTGGATTTGAACTTAGGTCCTCCTGACTCCTGACCTATCCACTGCACCATCTAGTTGCTTTTGGAGCATTATAATGTGCCTTTTAAAGAAAACTGCCTGGAGTATGAGGTACACAATTTGTGGCCTCATGGTGAAGCCAAATGGCTTGCATCGGTACCTAATTCTTGGCCTCACTGTGCTCTGATGAGAGGCATTGTGGTAAGTGGAGGCAGCATGGCTTTGTTTAAAGCTCGATGAATTGGAATTTGGAGATCTGGAATCCGGAGACCCGACAATCAGTTGGTGCATATGTTACAGTGGGGATTTCTTTCATGGCTAGGTTAGGGGCCAGAGTAAGGAAGAGACAAGCAAGTCATATGGAAGAATACTCTTGCTTCTTGAATTGATTCAGGACATTTCAGAATCTGATAAAATGGTGAGCTTGTCTCGGGCTTCTTGACTAATAATACTTACATTGAAATAGGTATAAAGACCACAACCTCATGAAGTTAAGTGTTCTCTTAAGGGAAAGACATTATTATCTCCATTTTACAGAAGAAGACATTTATGCTTAGAGGGTTCAAGTAACAAAGAGGATCCAGTGGAAGAATTTGAACCCAGGTCTTCCTAAAGCCAAGTTTGGCAATCTGTTCACCACAGCAAGCTACCTTGAAAGCAGAGCCTATACTATATCCCTCTGCTTTTGTATCCCCAGTGCCTAGTCCAGCGCTCTGCGGAAAGAACAGACTTTTTAAAAAATTAAACTGAATTATAAATTGCTTTTCCGGAATAAGATACTATCCAGCTCCACCTAGTTACCCCACATCACCCCAGGGCTCTATTCAGTAGAGTGAGCAGTGAAAGTTTAAGAATCATAAAAGTTTTCGTATCCTGAACTATCTCACTCTTGGGATAAACCTGCCTTGTGATTTTATAGGCAAAGAAAATGAATCCTTTCAATGAAGCCTATTTGAAAGAAAGGAGTTTGGGGGTTTAGAGCAGAATGATTATTTTTTTTAATCTCTTAAAAATCAAGTGAGCCAAAACAATACCCAATTAACAGGCCCTAAGCCTCTGTGTTCTACTAAGTAAAGGAGTAATTAGTTTCGTTACAGATAAGACCTCCCCTTGCTTAGGATATTTGCATAGTTGATTGCGCGTTTGTCTCCTGAACCAAGGGAAGGCAAGAGCCTCACTGCATATGCCTTAACCCTTCCTGTTCCCCAAATGAAACGATACTAGAGGACACTTAATGCCCCAGGTATTAACCTTCAACCCAGCAGAAATATGTGAACAGCATAATTCAACTGGCATTCTTACTGTATACTTAACCTTGAGAAAGTCATAACTTTCAGGACCCTTTCACCACCTGGTTAGGCTGTCCTCTCTAGGTTATCATGGCATGGCTCTTTCTTTGTTCTCTTCTTAATTTTCTGTTCTCTTATTCTCAAAATGCCTCGGTCTTCTCTGGAGGATTATAATCCATGTTATGTCCATTATTCAGTAAATCAATCCCTTTACTCAGTAAATTCTAGTGAATCCCAATCATCTCTTCAACTGAACCCGGTTTAGCTTTTAAAGCTCCTCACAAATTGGGCCAGTCCTTCTTTGATAGATTCATTGTACCCGATTCCCTTCTACACACTCTATGATATAGTAACCGTGGCCTTCTTGCTGCTCCTCACACAAGACACTTCATCTCTCTTCTCCATACCTTTGCCTGGGCCATTGTCCTACATGCCTGGAATGCTCTCCATCCTCACTTTTCTAGTTTCCTTCCAGACTCATTCTGAGTACCAACTTTCTAAGGTTTCACACACATAGATACACACACACATACACACACACACACACACACAAACACATACTCATTTACTCACACACCAACTGTTAATGCCTTCCCCTCCAAGGTTTCCATTTTATGTTTGTTTTGTATGACCCATTTAAGGCATCTAAGTGGCACAGTGGACAGAGCCGAACCTGGAGTCAAGAAGACTCATCTTCCTAAATTCAAATCCAGCCTCAGACACTTACTAGCTGTGTGACCCTGGGCAAGTCACTTGCCCCTATTTGCCTCAATTTCCTCATCTGTAAACTGAGCTGGAAAAGGAAATGTCAAAACACTCTAGTGTCTTTGTCAAGAAAACCCCAAAAAAGTCAGACACAACTAAAACCAATAAACAAAATAGACATATGTATGAGTATGTTGTCAGTTCTACCATAATAAGGAGTAAACTCTTTTAAGGCAAAGACTGTTTTCTTTTCATCTTTGTATTCTCTTCACCTAGCACAATGCCTGGCATTTGGTAACACTTGCTTATTGATTAACTCTCAGTTTTCTCACACATAAAATGAAGAAGTTGGACTAGAAAATTTCTAAGGTCCCTTTCAGCTCTGAATCCTTATCTATAGCCCCAATCTTCAGGGATGAGCATTATTCCAGGTTAAAGTAAAATTATATGTTTGTATATATATATCTTATTTTAAAAATAAAAGATAGTATTCTCAACAAGCAGGCATAACACATACGTACTGTATAATCCACTGAGAGAAATGGATTAATACAGAGAGAAATCTGAAGGCCCAGAAAAAAATAGACAAAACTTTGGAAAATCAAATTGAGTATTTTTTTAAAATTTATTTTATAATATTTTTCAACTTAGGGAAGAGAAAATTCCTTTAAGAAAATTTTCAAATATTTCAAATATTATTCAAATATTTCAAAATGGACATCAGAAGAAAGAAAAGATTGCCAAAAGGACTCTCTGTCTCTTTAACTGTTGTTCATTTAGATAACAGCTAAGAAGAAATCAGAGTATATTCATATATACACACACTGTCTGTTTTGAAGTATCAGAATATATTCTACTAGAGATTAAATCTGCTTAAGATAGGATTTGGAAGTTATACCATTGATGAGAGATGGATCTCCAATGTCATCTGGTCCAATGTCCTTGTTTTATAGATGAAAAAAGGAGGACTAAAAAGGTTATGACTCAACCTAATCAATGCTATGCCGCATTATAATCAGATTTCAAAATCCCAAAGGTTCACTTTCATTCTACTTGGCGAATTAGCCAGACTGATAAATTGGATGCTTGCTAACTATTTGAGCTAAGACTGGAGCAGCAGTCACATTAACTTACCTGAGTGTCCATCTCCTTATTATAATCATATTATTTTGATATGTGTGCAAACATCATACTTAAGGAATTGGATGCCCCTTGTAACATTATTTTCCCTTAAGACACCTGCAAATCATTGTGATAGAGAAGACTTATGCTGTAGGCTCAGCCATGGTTTTGATGAAGAAATCTTTCAAGACATTCTACTGAAATAAGCTGTGGTACCCGAATGTAATGGAATTCTTGTTCTTCTTGTTGTTCAATCATTTATGTCTGACTCTTTGTAACTCTATTTTGAGTTTTCTTGGCAAAGATATGGCTTGCCATTTCCTTCTCCAGTTCATTTTATAGATGAAGAAACTGAGTCAAACAGGGTTAAGTGAAGTACATTGCTAGTGAAGTCCATCAGAGATGTAAGAGACATTCCTTTTTTTTTTTTCTTTTTTGGTCAGATTTAAAAATTGAATTGAATTATAAATTGCTTTTCCGGAATAAGATACTATCTAGCTCCACCCAGTTACCCCACATCACCCCAGGGCTCTATTCAGTAGAGTGAGCAGTGAAAATTTAAGAATCATAAAAGTTTTCATATCCTGAACTATCTCACTCTTGGGATAAACCAGATTGGTTTGCCAAATTTGGCAATCAGGGTTAAGTGATTTACCCAGGATGACACCGCTAGTTAGTGTCAAATGTCTGAGGCCAGAGTTGAACTCAGGTCCTCCTGACTCCAAGGCCAGAGCTCTATCCACTGTGCCACCTAGCTGCCCCTGTCCTGAGACATGGGCTCTGTATTGGATGTTTCTGCATGTTTATCTTTGTCACAAGAGAATGTTCAATCTGGAGGGGACTAGGAAATAATAGAGGTGTAAAAACAAAAGGCATCAACAAAATGTGGAGAAACAGAAAGAGAGAGAGAGAGAGAGAGAGAGAGAGAGGGAGAAAGAAAAGTTCAGTGCTAGAAATTGTGCTGAGCTTTATGTAAGACTTAATCCTACTCTATTATCCTGATATTAGAAGACTGCCCTGTAGGCCACAGGCATCAAACACGTGGCCTGATGTGGACCACAACAATCTCAAGTGCTGTTGAACCAGATTAAAATGCAATTGGGAAATATTTGACAAAATAAATAAAAATAAAATATAGATAATGGTACACTGAAAACTAAGTTAGTATGTGGCCCACAACGATCTTTATTATGAATTAGTGGCTCCATTTCTATTTGAGTTTGACACTACTCCTCTAGACCAGAGATGCCAAAAACAGGCTGCAACGTGTCTGAAACCAGTGGAAACCAGATCAAAATGTAATTGGGTAATAATTAGAAAAATAAGTAAAAATACAGCATGCCATAAATAATGTTAATATGTGTTTCTTTCTAAGTCAATTATGGCCTGCAGAGATTAAGTATGGTTTAGCCCCTCCCCCCTTCTATATGAATTTATTCCCAATCCTCTAACTCTTATCAATCAAGGTAGTCATTTATACTTCTGAACTTGACCTATTTCTCTGGCCATTTAGTTCACTAGCTGACAACCATTCTCTAGCTAGATATTGCTAAATATTACATACCAAGACAATGCTTCTGACCCAGGATTCCCTAAGCTACAACACTACAGTCATGCTGAAAAGCCATGGCATGTACTTCCCTTGGTGCATTTTGAAGAAATAGCATACCAAATCATTTTACTTGAGTTGGATTAGGCCTATGTGAAAACCACCCAGTTTCTAAATGTATGAGGTGAAAGATTAAACTCTAAAGCAGAGCTAACCAGCCCTGAGGCTATCAAATTTGAAAATTGAGAAGTCGGTCAACTTTTATTCAAAGAATTAAAAGCTAATTCTTTTGAAGTAGAATTTCACCCTCTACCAAATTAGCAATGACATGTTTAAGCTTGACCACTATTTATTTGTCCAGTTAATTTATTAATCTTAACAATATCTATTGTGCTTGTAATTTTTAAAAATGCTTTCAAGGAATCATTGAATCTTGGCAGTTGAAAAAAGCTGAATGATCATCCCTCCCATTATCTTACTTTATTGGTTAGACTCGAATAAGTTCCCAAAGTGAGTGATACCACCTCCTGGGGGGGGGGAGGGGAGGCGGCATTGGAGTGATGGGGGGAGGGCATTTCTTTTTTGAAAAGATGCAAATTTCAAAAAAAAAAATAACATTAAAGGGTTAAAGAAAGTAGATTTCTAGTGGGGCACTGAGTAATTTTTTTTTTTAAAAGGAGGCAACAGGTCAAATAAGTTTGGGAACCTCTGGGAGAATAGCACTGCTATTGAAATTAAGGTCATCGGCTTGTTCTCCTGCACCAGTCCAGTTTGCTGTGTGGTTAAGGCCCTTTTAAACTGATTATCTCTTCTTTTAGTATCTTCTAAGACTGGCTTATAACACATATCAAGCTAAATGTTTCCAATCAACAGTTGAACTACCTAAAACCACGGTTGATATGCCTGAATTCTCCAAATCCCATTGTCCAGAAGAGATCCAGGGTTGTCAACACCACCTACTTGTGATCAATACAAACATTAGGCACATAATGCCTAAGGCATATGGCAATAAACATTCAATTACTGTCTGTTATGTGCCTAGCACTGTACTAGGCTAAGGGGAGGGAGAAATACAGAAGCAAGACACACTCAGGAATTTATATTATAGTAGGTATTTAGTAATGGCTCAAAAGACATGCTTTAAATGCATGCTCTAAATGCATGTCTTAAATATACACATAAACATACACATACACACATGACACCAAATATTGCATTCCCAATAGATGGCAAATCCTTCCTTGAGCTGTAAATCATGTATAATACATTTTTATACTATGAGATAATCTATGTAAAGTCTTTTTGCAAACAAGAAATATCTATATAAATTCTATCTATGATACAAACAGACCATATGGATTGGGAATGACACAACCCTCAGGGCCCCAGATAACTCTCTAAGGTTATAAAATCTAAAAAGATAGCAATCTACCTTTGAGGAGGAGGAGGAGGAAGGGGAGGAGGAGGAAGAGGAAGAAGAGGAGGAGGAGAAGGAAGAGGAGGAGGAGAAGGAGGAGGAGTAATAGTTGCAGCAATAGTAGTAATATCAATAATAATAGTACCCCGAGGATTGTGTCATGCCTGTATACAACAAGCATTCAAGAAATATCTTTGATCGCAAGTGAATTGAATTTAACTGAGGGAGAGCTATGCAAAGTCACCAGCCTCTCGCTAACGAAATACTGAATACCTGATGTTAAACTCTGAAATTTGTATTCAGAAAAAAATGGTATATTTTTCAAATACTTGTGGAAGTATAAATCTCTTTGTATTTGTGATATCAGAGATGGATGAGCAATCAGATATGTTTGAAGAAGACTCCTTCCCTCCCTAAAGTACCTGGGCCAGTTCTGCATATCTCCATTGTATAGGAAGAATTGGGGGATAATTCTTTGACTGGAATAATTGGAGGATGGACTAAAAACATGGCAAAACCTAAGCACTAGGGCAGTAAGGGACCTCACACTCATATCATCAATCCTTATCCTTTTCCTGCTAGGCCTAAAGATCATCACACCCAAACCTGGGACTCTGTGTTTTTGGTGTGATTTTTAACCTTCGCTTCCTCCCCACCTTCCTTCCCTCTTCATGATATCCTAAGTATCTAAAGTTAAGTAACTGTCTTATGTGAGATAAAAGGTGTCCATAATAAAGGCTTATGCCTATTTAGCATTATTGATGGGTTTGTTTCTTCTGTAGAAATTTCTAAATCCACCCCCCACACACACGCACACAGATAGCTGCAACAAAGTGAGACATATATACACTTCCTACTTCACAGGGTTGTTGTAAGGAAAGGACCCTGCTGTCCTTGAAATGTTATAAAAACATAAGGTAGTAGTAGCAGTAGCAGCAGCAGCAGCAGCAGCAGTAATGGTAGTAGTATCAGAAATTCTATATAGACAAGGCAAATGGACTGAGAATAAGACCTAATACAGAGATGAGTAAGGAATCAATAGATGTCTTTTGATGTTACTGCTGATAGTTTTATATCATATAAGGCACCCAGCTTACTAACCCATTACAATCTACTTACCTCTAAATCTAAGAAATATATCATTTCCTTTATCCTTTGTGGTTCTGATTTAATTTAGGAATAGAATCCAGCTAATACATGAGGCTTGCCCTGTCCTTTCCTATAGAGAGTTCTATGATTATCAAATACTGACAAACCTCTTATCTAGTGCTTGTCATCAGCTATGTGAGATAATCTTTTTTTAGGCATTAAGTCATAGAATCACATGGCTACTTTTTCTTCTCCCAACCTCTGGCACTTTACATCCTTTGTATTAAAAAGTTCATCCCACATATCATATTATTCAGTAACAACCTGGAGTTGACATTTTGAATCACCTGAATACTTTCTCCCAAAGATTTCTCCTTCATTCAAACTTTCTCTTGTTCCCTTTTTCCCTTCCTCCCTTCCTCGCATCCTTTGATCTTTTCTTTGTTCCTTCTCTCTTTCCTTCTTCCCCCCTTTCCTTCCTTTCCTCCTTCTTTCCTTTTTTCCTTCCTTCCTTTCTCCCCATCTCTCTATCTCTTCAGTTACATTGCTTGTTAAATCATACTTTGAAACTTCAATTTCCATTCTCAAAGAAATTTATTATTGACCCTGAGCACAAAATTGTAGGATCATAGATTTAGAACTGAAAGGGACCTTAGAAGCCAACCAGTTCAACTCTCTCATTTTAAAGATGAGGAAACTGAGGTCCAAAAAGTTTAAGTGACTTGTCAGAAATCACACAGGTACCCTTGACAGAAATGACAGAAGAAGGATTTCTTTTTTTTAGGCAATTGGGGTTAAGTGACTTGCCCGGGGTCACATAGCTAGTATGAAGAAGGATTTCTAATCCCAAATCCAGTCCACCTTCCATAGTACAGCTAGCTACCTAGAGCGATGGATAGAGCACTGGGCCTAGAGTCGAGAAGACCTGAGCTCAAAACTGGCCTCAGACACTGAATAGCTTTGTGACCCTTGGCAAGTCACTTAACCTCTGTCTGCCTCAGTTTCCTCAACTGTAAAATGAGGATGATAATAATAGCACCTACCTTACAGGGTTGTTTCGAGGATCACATGAGGTAATGTTAGTAAAGCACTTAGAACAGTACCTGTGATGGGGTGTGGGTCCAAGCCGAGATCTTTGCCCCTTGCCCCAAAGGGAATCTGGCTCCCATTTGTCTACAGGCCCCAGATCCTTATCTCCCTTTGAAAGCCCCAGCCCCACCTTCTGATCCTTTCAAACTTCTTCCTTCCAGTTCCTTTCATTATCTATTCCCATTGTCTATTCAATCTCTCAGATCTTCCAATCTAAATTCTCACCTAGACCCTTTTCCCAGCCCCCTCCTCTGGCCACCCAAAGTTACTTTAGTGTATATAATATCCACCCTGGCCCCAATTCAAACACTGAGACTTTCTCATGCCCAAAAGGCTGAGATTCTCTCATGCCCTCTCATCCCTACGGGTGTTATTAATGTTCAGATTCCTTAAGAGTCTGGCCTATGTGATTTATCTCTAATAAACTTTTTCTCTGACTGGAAGAAGGTTTGGGTTGAATTTATTCAGGCAGGGCCTGCGTTGCGATCTTGAGGTCCAAGTACCCCTAAACTTCTAGACCTCATCACCTGGCCTAGAGTATGCATTTAATAACGCTTATTCCATCCATTCACCCATCATTCCAGCCAGTCAGTGTACAATGATGCCTCTCTACAATCTCCTGAGTAACCTTCTATTCTCTGGTTATGCTCATTTCTCTGAATGTTCAACTAAATGCATGCCTCTGTGTGTGTATAGCCCAATGTCCTGTCAGTATGTTCATCCTCATATACAAAATCTGCAACCTGAATTGTTCAACCTGAGAACTAACTACCATACTCTTAACCGGATTTAGACATACCCAGAGATACAGGCATGGAATTATTAACACTTAACTTCAAAGTGTAAAAAAAAAAACCCACAACCTTCAACTTTAGGAAATGTCTGATTTTCTCCAAGAAAAATAAATCTGACTCTTGATTTCATTTAGTCACAGAACCCACATTTCGGTTCCCTTTTGCTGTCTGAGTTTAGAATTTAGTGGGAAATCTGTTTAGACTGAAAGCATGTGGCCTTTTTACCTCTGCTCCCTATTAATCTTTGCAAAGATGCGTGGGCCTCTGTTTATTTTTCTTAGAAATTGCCTCTCTACTTCAAATGAAAACCTCTGAACACCAGGGAAGAATGAAGAAATAAAGAGAGAAAATTAAATCGAGCGAAACAAATATACTATGTAAATGGATTTTATTTTCCATCCATGAGATGATTGTGATGTGAAGGTATGTTTATTAAATCCTTTTCTGGAAGCTAAATTAGTTTAAAAGGGACAGAGCTTGACTGCATGTCTCTTTGCTGCTTTGATTCATTACAAAGAAAATGTAACCCTGGAATAACTTTAGAAAAAGAGGACTTTGAGAATGTCTTCTCACCATCTCTGCTCTTACATAAACTTTTCCTTATCTTTTAAGGGCTAGCTCAAGCCTCTGTCCACTAACTCTAGCTCTGACTCTCCCTCATTTTAATTCATATCAAGTCTCTGTCATTCATTTTGTAACCATCTGCACCCACTTGCAAACAGTCCCATTGATCTGGTGGTAGTATTGCAGTAAAAAGAGTTCTGGGTCTGGAGTCAGAAGACCTGGATTTGAATCCTGGTTCTGCCATGTACTATTTGGGTGACTCTAAGAAACTCACTTAACCCCTCTTGACCTCAGCAACTTCATTATTAAAATGGATGACCTTCTAAATTCTGATCCTCAGTATGGTTCCTTATCTTCATATATAGCTATCTTAAACACTTATGCCCCCTACTGTCTAACTGGGAGAGACAAGGTAGTATATTCTCCTTGAGGAGAGGAATCATATCTTCTACATCTGTATCCTCTACGGCCACTTGTGTGGCCTGCACTTGAAGATGCTCAAAAAATACTTTTCTGATCTATGGATTGGACTGTACCTTTGATTTGTCTTCTTGGGCTTGGTTGCAGCAAATATTTCCCCTTTTATTGCATATAACCAGCAAACTAAGAATTAAATACAAAAACTTGACTAGCAATTCTTATGCCCAGGGGGAAAAAAAGCAGACAATGTGTTTTCAATTGCTCTTCCTCATTAGAATGTGAGCTTCTTGAGGGTAGGGGACCATGTTTTTGCCTTTCTTTGTAACCCAGTACCTAGCACAGTACCTAGTATATAGTAAACACTTAGTAAATGCTTGTTGACTGATTGACTTTGATTCAGTTGAGAAATTGTAGAGACTCCAGGATACTTTTAAGCTTTTTCAGAGGGGAGTATTGCCACAAAAAAAAAAAAAACCCAAGGAGCAGGACAGGACTAGATTGGTGAAGGGCTCACCTAGGAAGCCAGAAAAGGAAGGGAAACCAACCATACAAGGGCTTTCTGTTTTAACTAATACGTTGTCATTGCGGTGGTAACAGTAGTGGTGGTGGTGGTGGTGGTGGTGGTGGTGGTGGTGGTGTGTCAATCATGTCCTACTCTGTGACTCCATTTTCTTGGCAGAGATACAAGAGTAGTTCTTTCTCCAGCTCATTTTACAGATGAGGAAACTGAGGCAAACTGGGTTAAGTGACTTGCTCAGGGTCACACAGCTAGTAAATATCTGAGGCCAGATTTGAATTCAAGAAGATGAATCTTCCTGACTCCAGGCCTAGTGCTCTATTCACTGTGCCACCTAGCTGCCCCCTCCACTTTTTATTTTTTTTACTAAGTGCCAAGCTCAGTTGTTTCTATGCTACTGAAGTACTAAAAAAACGCTAGCAGCATCTCAACTGCATTTCAATAAATGGAGACAAAGCCCTAATTGTCCTGCTTTGGTTATGGATTTTGGTTATGGTTTTGTCTGGTTCTCACCAGATAAAATTCATGTTATTTGACAATGTGTCAGACTACTCACCTAACATGGAAGGGGGAGTAGTTTAACACAGACTATATGATGTAATGTGGAGTATTAAGACAGGGCAGCGCCATCATTTCACTATTGTCAAGACACATCTTCCATTACACAGTATGAAATTTGAGGGGCTATTAAGCCCTGCCTGCTTCAAAGTGTCTTCCCTGAGGTTCTAGCTTCCCTTTGTAACCATCTTAAAATTGGGACCACTGGAATTACTGTTAAAATGCACCTAAATTACTTGGGTGGAGTTGGAGGAGTTTGCCAATACCTTTTCCTTTTATCACAGAATCTTTTATCAATCAAGATAATTGGAATATTGGATGGCCTAGAGGAGTCTGTCAGGTAATAAGATATGGGACTTTGTGCAGCAGTGCAAAATATGAGGGTCTTAAAGGACAGGCTTTGGATCATTGGTCACTTCAAGTAGCTATCAAGTAAACATGAGGGTAGGCATCAAATTGGGAAGTGAAAAAAAGTGAGAAATTCACCCATTTCTCACTTTTATCCAGGTGCATCCATTTTATAACAACTCAATAATGTCTTTCCAATGATTATTGTGAGTGGTTAAATATGTGGTAAATCAAAGGAACTTTTTTGTAATGCCAATAAAAACTTTGCAATTTAACTAAATAGCTAAATAACTTCAACAAATTCACGTGGCCTTGGATTACCTTGAATTAGTGTATACATACATATGTAAATATGCTCTTATTTCACTCTCCCACTGATATCCCAAACTCTGAGACTAGATGACTGATCTCATCATCAAGGCAAACAAGGATAAATTGATAAGCAAACTCAGGGCATCATGTGGGAAGATAAGAAGGTATAAGGAGGGGATATTTCTGAAGAAAGAGTAGATAGGTAAGAGGGTTAGGAAAGAGGATTTAGATATTAGTGGTTACTTAAATATATTTCTTTGGCTAAAAGGACTTAATTTTTGGAAAATATATTTTGAAACCAATTCACATAGAGAAGAAATAGAGGGTCCTTCTGGGTCAAAATTAAATGTCATTTTCTCAGGAGCCAGAGTATCACACAGCAAATAATGACCCAACAAATCTACACTTTCTTTTTCACTTCCTTATTACATTTTCTCTGTCTCCTTTATCAGAATGACAGTATGCTCTACATACAGATGCTCACTGATTCTTTCCCCCCAACCTTTTATTTTGTTTCTTCCTCAATTATACAAGGTTCTTACCAGTTTAAAGGCCTGTCTCTTCCCTTGATTCATTGGAGGGTAGAGGTGCAGAGGGAGGTTCTGGATTCTCACATAAACAGACCTTGTTTAGAAATGGAATTTCTCAATGAGTCAGGCATCCTCTTTTAGTGTGCTGGGGTCATGTAGCTGCTTCATTTAAACAATCAGACACAGGAGTACAGAAATAAAGTTTGACAATGTACAAACATCCTTCCTTTTAAGTAAATTTCTTTTCGGAATTTCAAGGTTGCAGAATTGGTAAAGTAGGGCACTTAATTGACTCTACAGAAACCAAAGCCTCAGATGTAAAGAACTCTTCAGCTGAAGTAAAGAGAGGATATTCTATACTACAGGGGCACCTGCTGGACAAGTGAGATATTGTAGCCCATTCCAGTTAGGCATTGTAAAATTTTTGGAGAGAAGAGTGATAGAAGCTAATTCTGGAACTTGGGAAGATGACATTAAAGATCCCGAGCCATGGAAAAGAGGGGGAGAAACAAAGTCAAAAAGAGAAGAACTATAGTGGACAAAAGGTCCTAGAGCATGAAAAATGCTACAAAATACTCCTAGTAAAAATAGATCTAGGGCCTAGTTACTATATTCTTTTTTTTTTCTTTTTGTGATCAGGGTTAGGTGACTTGCCCAGGGTCACACAGCTAGTAAGCTTCTGAGACCACATTTGAATTCAGGTCCTCCTGACTCCAGGGCCAGTGCTCTAGCCACTGCACCATCTAGCTGCAGGGTCACTATATTCTTAATAAAACCTGATGCTTTCCCCAAATTGTATATTGGTGATATTTTGAGGTTCTTGCATTTGTTTGTTCTTTTCAAAAGATTTCTATTGTTCAGTTACTCACCCACGTCCCATAAAATGGAACTCCCCAAAGATCAGATAAGTAGTTCAAACTGTCTGTTTCAGATGCATGAACATTTAGCTCCCATCTGGGACATTTAACCTCAACATTTTGTGCTCATACCCAATAACCCCACCTCACTAGCACCTCAACTGACATAGCATCAGTCCTTGTCATAGTTCTAGAATTACTTTATCCAGTAAATATTTCACGTTTTAGTTCTGTATTACATACGACTTAGAAATGGACTTCTAATTGGCTATATTGCCTCCTCAGACTGTATTTCCTATGTTTCTCAATATTGACCTTCCTGTCCTCTGGTTAGGATATGAGCTTCAAATTAGCTCAACTGGACTCATTTTTTACAGACACACACACTTGTATTTATATATAAAACTATCTATACACACAGAGATGGCTATATTTAAAGCAACTCACAATCCTATAAAACCTTTTACTATGGAATTACAGGAGGGAAAAGAGGAAGAGAGAGAGAGATTCTATAACTCCATAGTAAATGATACTACATGAAGGTGTTTCCTTCCTTCTTTCTTTCTTTGTTCCTTTCTTCCTTCCTTCTTTCCTTTCTTTTTTTTCTTTCATTCTTTTTTTTCTTTTTTCCTTCCTCCCTTCTTTCCACCCTTCCTTTTTTGATAACAAAGAGATTACATAGAAGGGCTGGAGACCAAATATATTTCTCAAAGCAAGACCATCTAGTATTTGTTATCCAGGCACTGAATTCAACAGAAAGTTCATCTCCACTATTCCAAAATTTCAGAATATTTTGCAAGTGAACAAAATTATTCCTATGGCATTTCTACAGCTGCTTGTTTCATTCCTTTTGAAAAAACTGAATCAATTAAAATGTAATTAAGAAAGGAGTGACATCCTTCTCAATGACACAAAATCCAACATTGCCCATACCTGTATATATTTGCAAACTAGTTCATATGTTGATGGGGAATAAAATTTTCAGGATTTACTGATATTATGCAGATGTTCTTGGTTGTCAGTACAAAATATAATCTTATCAAGGGAGTATAGTATAAATGCCAACTCCTATTTATAGAAGTAGTTCATCTTTTTTATGAATTAGGAGGATATTCCTTCTTCCCCCTACCCCACCCCAGCACCAAGAACAAAACAAAACAAAACAAAACAAAACAAAAAAACCCACCCCCATCAAGGATAAATATAAAGAATTTATTTAAATGAAAACTCAACTACATCCCTTTAAAAATATCATCTTGGGACATGTTAAAAAAAGAATGATCAAATTATTGTAAATTTCAAGATTTTGAAGCAATTAGTGTTACTGCTGCTTAAAGACTCTGTTGTTTTATCCATATGAAGAGTTTTTAAAGTAATTTTTAGAAGGAAAGTGAATCTGGCTTCTAGATTAAAAAAATAGAAGTAGATTTGTAAGCAGTTAAAAATCTAAATGAGTAGTTAGTAGGTAATCTCTAGCATTTTATTTAAATTGCTGTTGTAGAGGATTATGTGACCAAAAAGATGATCTAATTAGACGTTTTTTTTCAGTCCCCACTCTTAAACTCCTCCCCCCAGAAGAATTATGTTCCAGAAGTAGAACAATTGCAACAGAATCCAGAGGACAAGAAAACCAGGAGTCCAGCAAGGTAACAAACAGCTTTAATATACTCACTCAGCAATCCTCCCTCACCAGCTTCCGCTTTCCTGGAGAGTGCACAAATCCACCACAGGCTTGTGCTTGGAAGCTACTCAAGGATTTTCTTTCTGCTGTAGACACCCTGCCAGCACATCTCACTCCTTACTCATCTTTCACCCTATTGCAACAAACAGCAGATATCAATTCTGTCTAGAAAGGAGAGGAGGAGGAAAGAGGAGAGATTCAGGCTTTTTTCTGCCTGGTAAATAAAAACAACTACAAAGAAGAGGAATAAATTGCCCCATCTCTAAAGATAATTAAAAAAAAAAAAGACCCATAAGGTTAAAAAAAAAGACACCCTTTTACTGGTGAACCAATATATTTTGTAGGACAAAATTGCAAAGTGGGAGGGTGTACAAATGGGGAGAGGGGAGATAGAGGACAAAGGGTATTTTGTGACGTTTCCTAATCAGGTCCATGGGTGAACAATGATGGGCATATAATTCTCTTAGTTTCTCATTCAGAAAAGAATAAAAGAGAGGCAAGATGGCAGAAAAAGGAGATTGAAATAGGAGGAATGAAAGGGAGAGTTGGGGACCAAATAGGGCTAAGGGGACCCACTGAACAGCTCTCCCACAAGGAAAGAATTACTTGTTTGTAATGGGAGAGGGGGAATCTTAAAATGAAACTCCTCTGTAGGGAATTGGTGCACAGGGAGACCATTTCCTCTGAGAGGGGTGGCTCCTCCAGGAAAAATATTCTACATCCTAAGAATGGATATCATAGCTCCAGGGGACAACTAATACCCAGAAGGGTGGATACACATGTACCCAGAAATGAGATTACATGGCAAATGGGAAAGAGAATGATCATACAAATAGTAGAGGCTAAAAAGGGAACAAAAAATTGCCGTCACGGGATAATTTCTACCCTGGGACAATGCTTCTATCCTTAATATTTGCCTTATGAATTGATACTTCTAAAAGTGAGACACATCAGATAAAAAGGATGATGGGACAAGATGTATAGAAATAACCAGGAAAGAAACTGGTTAGAAAAGGAGGTCAAAATTGGAGCTTCAGAATCTTGAACTACAAGGTAAATACAGAGATTTTAGTTAGAATAAGTAATCATAAAGATGATGAGTCAAATAATAAAAATTTGGAATAGTCTGAAATGAAGAGCATTATTGAAGATAAAAAGATAAAGAAATTTTCCTAAGACAAAGGTGCATATTTTTTAACTAAGAAAATAAATTCAAGGGGAAGGGGGGAGGTGTTATCAATCAGTTAATTGAAGGGAGATGAAGAGAGGAAAACTAAATAATTAAAAATAAAGAACAAAAGAATCAGTAAATTAAGAAAACTCTAAGACAAGGAGAAGAGATGACAAATGGACATGGGGGAAGTGGGGAAAAGAGACTGTGGGAATATAATTGCATCAAAGTAGATTAAGCAAAACTAAACATAGGGACAAAGCACTGACTTGAAAAAGGAAGGGAAGAACAACAAAATCATAATCAAATTATTGTTTACTCCTGCCACTGTCTTCAAAATGACAGCCAAGAACTTCAGTGTGGAAAAATACTCTCTTAATTGAAGTGAAACCATTACATTTTTTTACATGGATCTTTGATGTGGAAATCACTTGTGCCATTTTGTTCATAGTTTGAATTTTCCTCTCCCTTTTCTTCTTTTGCCATGAGGAGAAGAAGAAGCAAGGGACTGGAATGGGCATTGGATTTAACCCTTGAGCGATGAGCTAGCAAGAGTGTGGATGGCTAACTACATGGGGGAGAAGGTGGAGGAAGGGCGCAGGGTAAGGGTAGCTTCTTCCAGTAGCTTTAAAAACCTCTGACCAAAAGATATCTAAATTTAGATACTCTAAAACCTCAAAGACCCAGATATACAATCAAAATTATTCACTTTGCCTGAAAGACTTCTGACACTAAGAAAAGTTTAAAGTTAATTGTTTTAAACAATCTTGGCATAGAAATAAAGTGAACTCAAACAGTAACTGATAATAATTGAAGGGATGGTAAAGAAATTTCACAGTTTAGCTTCCCTTTATCTATGCAGTTTCTAGTTATAGCCTCCCTCTTCTGATTACCTTGTATTTATTTATCTGTTGGGGAAGCTAGGTAGCACAGTGGAGAGAGTGCAGGTTCCTGGAGTCAGGAAGACTCATCTTTGTAAATTCAAATCTAACTTCAGACACTTACTAGTTGTGGTCACTTAACCCTGTTTGCCTCAGTTCCTCATCTGTAAAATGAGCTGGAGAAGGAAATGACAAATCACTCCAGTATCTTTGCCAACAAAACCCCAAATAGGTTCACAAAGAGTCAGACGTGACTCAACAACAACAAATTCACACTTTGCATATACTAGGGACTTAATAAATGTTTGCTAAATTACACTATTATTTATATTTTTAAAAATAGGTTCTCCACATATTTAGATTGTTGCAAAGAAATATGACTGATGAGGAAATATTTTCCACTTTTCAGGGCTCATAGGGCATCAACTGTCATAAGGCATTAATCTGTATATATAAGACTCTCATATACCATAGATCCAGAACTGGAACCTCAGGGGTCATCACTAAATTACTGAATCACATAATTTGAGAGGTGGAAGGGACTTCACCAATCATTTAGTTCAAGCTATAGATAGAAGCAATTCCAATTATGATGTAATCAACAAGTGATTGTTCTGCCTCTTCTTGAAGATCAACTCCTCCCTTTCAACAGATAAGGAAACTAAGGTCCAGAGAGTGATTTCTCTGACATCCCATAGTCAAGGCAAGATTTAAACGAAATTCTTTTTAATCCAGATCCAATGTTCTTTCTGCTTTGTACAACTGGGGAAAACAATCAGTAGGGTTTGTCTCGCAAACCAAATCTACAAAGTGACATTTTAAAAATACTATTACTGCATCCTATTTCTCTTTGGAAAAGAGTGGAGTTAGAAAGAGAGGATTACACACTAAAAGACATAGTCATTAGGTATCATGGAGAGAAAGTGCATGTCTCCGTTTCTCAATTCTTTCATCTCTCCTCCAGTTTCCCATCCTCTCTCTCTCTCTCTCTCTCCCATTCTCAAAGTACCTCCCTTGATCTCTCCCTTTCCCTTTCTTATTCCCTCATTAGAAAAGGCTTAAATAATGCTAAAAATGAAAATACAAAAGTGAAAAATTGATAAGTCTGTGTCTATTTCATCGGCTGCTGTACTTTATCTCTATTATTAATCTTTGACTTTGCCATCTGTAGCCTAGTGCCTGAAGGGAATGAAAAGCAATAACCATTATCATGCAGCATTTAACAATTTTCCAAGTGCTTTTGTCATTAATCAATTCACACTTCATCTTCTCTTTAGGATTATTTTAACTGTAGAGTGGTGATAGATAGTTGATAGGAAGAGAGATCTCAACCTCCAAGAGTCTTGGAGCAACTTTTAAAAAGTCATACATCAAGTTATACAAGAGTTAAGATGAAAAATTCTCCTAAATCTGCATATAATTCATGTTTGTAAATAATTTCCAAAGTCCACTCACATTTACAAACTGTATTGGTCCTAACCATATATATATATATGGTTTTGAGATTTATAGAACAATGGGAGATAAGAATGGTTATCTTCCTCAAAACCATTCTTATCTCCCATTGTTCTATAAATCTAGTTCCAATACAAACACACACACATGCACACATATACATACACACCATAATTATACCAGGAAAATCCATAATTATATTACAAGATAAATAAATATAAGTGTATATATATATATTTATATCAATAGATTCCTATAACATCCATTCCACTCCTTTCCTCCCAAAAATGGTAACCCTTACCCCAAAAAGGCAGAATATACTATGTACTTTATTTTTATTAGTTTCTTAATTTCTTGCATGCCTTGCTTTTACTTAACCCATCATACTTCAGTGAGTGTTTCATAGGACTGTAAGCAAAGGCCAGAGTGATTTAAAATTAGATGCACATATTTTCCCCATAATACTGTCTGTTAATTTGTCCATCCACAATACAAAGGACTCATGGGTCCAACGTTTGCTGCCCACTCCAAGGAGGTGCAGGATCCCCTCCCCCATGGTTCCCACACCACTAGAAAATGGCCAAATTAGGTCCTAAGGAAACCTGACATAGAGAAGTGTTTTTTTGGTGAAAGGCTGGGTTATTAATGCCTTGGCCTGTCTAGGGAAAGAGCCCGAGAATCTGTGCACAATTGCTCAGGAAGCTATTTGGATCAAAGAGAACCTCTCTATCAGGAGCGGAAGAGGTAAAACTTGCCAATTTTGATTTGCACGCCTTTCACCCACCATTTCCAAGGGATTCAGCTCATACAACCTCCAGCTTTTATTTAGGGCTGAGCTCATTGACTGGGGGGAAAAAATCAAGGCAAAGGCTTGATTGCTTATTCAAAGGGTTGCTTTGAGAAAGGGGCAAGTCTTGTTATAAACCTGGCAAGCTTGTCTGATTATGAACTCAGAGACTTCATGTTCAACCATTAAGTCTTGTACACTTATTTTTAAACTCCATTGGGCCTATAATTGAAAAACTTGATTATGAGCAAATGTGATCAAATACTGACATAAAGGTGAATTGTTAGAACTCAGATATTCTAGAATGTTAAATTCTGATTATAGCTGGGAATCACAATAAACCCTGGTCATACTGCTGGTCAATCAACCCTCTCTTCCCTATTCTCTCTTTCTTATTCTACCTAGATCTCATAGAAGAAAGATTAAACTTTCTCTGCTTGGTCTCAAACAGCAAGTTATAAGAAGTTACGGGGAGGCATATTTTTAACTGAATATATAGAGAAGCTTATTCAAAATTAGATCTGTGCAAAAATGGCATAGTTTGCCTAAACAGTAGTTAAGTTGCTTAGTACTAGAGTCACAAGCAAAGATAGAATGACTGTTTTATTGGGATAAAGGGCAGCTAGGGGGCACAGTGGATAAAGTGCCAGCCCTGGATTCAGGAGGACCTGAGTTCAAATTCAGCCTCAGAACACATAACACTTATTAACTGTGTGACCCTGGGCAAGTCACTTAATCCCATTGCCTAGCCAAAAAAAAAAAAAAACAAAACAGCAATTTATTGGGATAGTGTGAACAGGTTTCATGCTTTATACTTAGGATTTTATGACTATTATTTATGATTAGGATCCCTTTTGAATGTAAGATTCTGTGATTCATTTCAAAAGAATTGTTATTAATGGTTCCATGCCAATCTTTAGAAATACTTGGTGAGAGCCAATGAAATTTAGCAGATAAAATGATACCAAGCCATTAATTGTGATTCAAAAAAATGGAGGATGGAGGAGGCCTTGCTGGAAAATATTTAAAATAAAAAATATCTCTAAGGCATCTTTTAGCTCTAATTCGTATGACCCTATGACCCAAGGAAGAAAAAATTGTAGATTCACCTAGTAATTTAAAAGATATAAAATGCAATAAATCAGCCAGTAATAGAACTCATGCCTCCAGTGTTTATAAATAAATGTACAAAGCAAGATGAACTAGATAGCCCAAAACAAGGAAGCAAATTTGACAATATAAGTTGCACTGAGACTTGGTGGGATAGGGTTTATTCCTAGAATATGACTCTGGAAGGGCATACCTTATTTAAAAAGAACAGACTAGATAAAATGAGTGGTGGATTATAAGAAGCTATATTAATATAAGGAAATCCAAGAGCCATTGTGTAAAACATGATGAAGAGCATTTGATTAAAGTTTGGTGGACAGATCATAAGATCATAGGACTGAAAGGGATCTCAAAGGTCAACTAATACAACCCCGTTATTTTACAGATAAGGAAACTGATGCCAAAGGAGGTTGAGAGACTTGCCAGGCAGTATTAGAAGTCTGTACAAATAAGGAAAGGGTGGAAGAATGAGTATCATCTGAACTTCACTATGACTGATGCTGATTAAAATGTGCAGAACCAGAACAATTTATATGCTCATTTTTCTCTATACTAGATAGAACATATCTGGAGTTTCATTCTATGTAATACATCTTCACTGACAAATTACAGGTTGTCCAAAGGCAGTGCACCAAAATTGTGAATGGTCTAGAAAACTATCATCTGAGGAATGATTCCAGAAAATGGATGCATTGAGACTACAAAAGAAACATTATAGCTCTTTCAACATGGAGGTTCTAGGAGGAACTATCCAATAAGAGAAGGAGGCATAGAGGCTGAAGTAGAAAGCGACTGAGACATGGTGACAAATTCCAAAGAATAAAGGTTAGATGAACTAACCCTTCCTCAAAATGGAGGTTGTTAGAGGAACTCAACAATGGGAGAAATTTTTAGTATAATAATAGTTTTTCTGAATCTTCAGGCTCTTATATCAGATTTTGAAACCTCTCCCAGGACAGGGAAGAACATGTTTGGGAGGAGTTTAGGATTAGACTCATCAAGTTGGAAGCGCTATTATTACTTCCATTTTACAGATAAGAAAACTGACTCTAAAAGAGGCTAAGTGACTTGACCAAAGTCTCACAGAGCACATGAGGCAGAATTCTAACCCATGTCTTTGTGACTCCATGTCTAACACACTATACTACTATCCACTTTCCATCAGCAGCTTTGCTTGTTCTGAATTCCACAGAACAAGATGCCCCCGCATAGGGTACCCCATGGTGTCCCCCCAAACCCAAGTCCCTGCTTTCTTGCTTCCTTTTTTGTGCTGTTTTCCCCCATTAGATTATAAGTTCCTTGAAGGCAGATACCAGCTTTCTTTTTGTTATCTGTATCCCCAGCATTTGACATAGTGCCTGGCACATAGTAGGTATTTAATAAATGTTTATTGAATCGAATTGAATTTAATCTAATATGCCATACTGATTGTGTTGAAATCCCTAATGAAGGTCTGGTAAGAGTGCATCCATTGCTAATTATTTTAATCTTGATTAAAAATTTTACTTAAAAAAAGAAGAATCATGATAGCTGCATTCATATATACCATACACCGTGAGAGCTAAAAGAGATCTTAAAAGATCAGTTAATCCAATTCCCTTTTTCTATAAAACAAGGAAAATGTAGTCCTAAGGAGTTAAGTAAATTTCCCATGTTCTAATTGCATAACTGGAACACTTCATTTTTCTAATCATACATTTCCTAGGTGAACTCAAGAGCACAAATTCTTAACCTGAGATCTAAAGGCTCCCAAGAGGTACATGCATAGATTTCAGGAGTTCCATAAACTTGGATAGTGAAAAATTACATCTTTATTTTCGTTGACTTCTAACTGAAATTTAGCATTTCCTTCAACTAAGCACGTAGGTAACAAAATTTATTCTAAGAAAGGAGTTCATAGATTTTGTCAGACTCTAAAAGGGGTCCATGACTCAAAGAATATTAAAAACCTCTGCCAAGATTCATGTAAAGCCAGAAGAAAAGCAATGATCTAACAGAAGTATGAACTCATGCCACTGAGGTGAAAGAGGTTGAAGAAAAGCATCCTACAATGAACCCTGTTGGCAAGGGATACTTAAATCAGTTTCTATTAGAGGGAGTTTAATATCTTGGCACTAATTTTCACTAAAGGGAAGAAAGTTCTTGGGTCCTTGGTAAGGCAACAGGCTAAAATGAAAACAAGATTTGCTCAAGAGTCAGAGAACTTGGATTCACATCCTTCCTTCCTTCCTTGGATGCTTTATTACTCATGGCCTAAGACAAGACACTTCATTTCCTTAAGTTTCACTTTCCTGGAAAATGAGAGATTTGAATTAGATGATCTCTGAGGACCCTTTCATCTCTAGTTCTAAGCTCCTAAATTAATTTTTATATGCAAATTATCATTTTTAATCTGTGGCAGAGTACTTATGCTCAACATCCATCTTTCTATCACTCTTAGGGTCAATCTTTTGGGCCATAGACTCCTTTTACAATTTTGATTTTGGGGGGAAATTGTGGTGTTTCATGGTTCACAGCTAAATAGCAGCAACAGAGTTATATTGGTGTGTTAGAAAGATGAATTCCAGTAAAGAATGCTATACCAGGTAGATAATGAAGTCCCGGTTCTTGAAGCCAATTCAGAAAGACACTTGTCTAAGTTGGCTCAAGCATAGGCTTGGTTAGAGACAGGAGATTGACCTAGATAATATCTGAGGCTCCTTCTTAAATCTAAGATTCTGTGATTTCTATAAAGCATCTTCTGTCCAGCAGCACAATTCAGATTTTAATTCTTGGCTAAACTGGCAGCAAGAGCTGCTAACACCACCTGTAACTTGTCAGAGCCCTGAGGGGAATTTTCTCATGTGAACATAGGCCCAACACTTCTCTAACAGGCATTTTGGTATACAGCCTTTGTGGAGCCCTGTGTTAAGTCTGACCCAAAATTGCATTCCATAGACTATACTAACACCTCTCTATAGTGAAATACTGAATGTGAACAGATCGCTCTTTCTCCCCACCTGGTATTTCTCTGCTATGTGAAGAATGTTATCAGTTACAAAGCTCTTTACCTAGTGAAACTTCCTAGCTAAACCCTTCAAAGATACAAAATAATGAGAAATAGGGAGCCAGAAAGAAGACAGGGCAGGTAAAAAAAAAAAAAGTTCAAATTGAGAGAGAGATGGGTTGTCCACGTCCTTCCTAGATGCTAAGAGATCACTAGTTCAGTGAGTTGCTGCATTAACCCTGCAGATGTCGAGAAGGAGGAAGGCCTGTCTTCAGGTCCAAGTGAAAAAAAAAAAAAACATTTCCCAAAGTAAACCAAGCAATGCATGGCAAACAAAGTTTGCATGTGCAGGAGACAGTTACACTTCACATGCCACAGCTTGGTTCATTGGAAAAAAATTGCTGAATTTGTTATCAAGAAGATTTGGGTTCAAATCTTAGTTTGCTCCTTACCTGTGTGACTTTGGGGAAGTTACAAAACCTGTATAGGCCTCAGTTTTCCCATCTGTAATATGAAAGGGGGTGAACTAGATGAGCTCTAAGATCCTTTCTAAATTTTAATCTATGAGCCTAAGAGTGGCTTAAATTTAGCTTCAACTCAGTACTAACATGTTACACCACCACCCTCTGCTGGCTGATTGCAAACTTCAGCTCTTGGAGTCAGTGGCCTGGGGCTCCTTAAGCAAGACTGGGCAGTGGAAGGGGGTATGGGTCTTCAAAAGGTACTGATTCTCTCCTTACTCTATATCACACTACATTCTCCTTTCATTTTGTTCCAGAATAATTTATCTATCAGGTACCAAAGCAGAACCTCACCTATAGAGGAAGAAAGATTTCAGATCCTGAACCATTTATCTAAAGTGAAGACACACCTCTCACAGTCTCTGGATGAACCACTTAAAAGGTATTGATATAAAATCCCTGGACATAAAATTAGAATGAACACTGCACTGTCAGGTATCTGGGATCATTGTATAACCTTGGGTAATGCCCTTTATATCTCAAATGAGTGAACTGGACAATTGTGTACTCCGGTTCTACGATTAAATGCAATTGTGTTTGGGAGTGCAGAAGGAGGAGGAGAAACGTAGACTTGGTGAAGGTAGGCGGGGTTAAGGTAGGAATAGCAAGGATCACACCAACTACCAACACAGTCTGGAAGATGAATTATTAACTTTGACCAGAATGGAAGTATGGCAGCAGAAAGCAATACTGAAAGAAGGCTAGAGATTATCCACTTACTCAACCAAATGATAACTAAATTTAGGGTAGCTTCAAGTTGTCAGCATAAATATAAGCATTGGAAGATGCAGTATATCGTAGTGAATAGAGAGTTGGCCTCAAAGCCTCTAGAAGACCTGAATTCAAGTCCCATCTCTAACATCTACAGGCTGCCTGACTCTGGACAAATTACTTAACCTCTCAGTGCTCTAGGTAACTCCCTAAAACTATAAATTGCGTAGAAGAAGCCAACCTGCTTCTTTAGAGGGAGTTTCCTCTAAACCAACTATTTATATTTCCTCTATAAATAGGTCCAGTCCTTAGTCCCTATTTATGAAGCACCTAAGAATAGGTGCAGAGGGCCATGCTAGACTAGTCAGGAAATACAAAGTTGAGATAAGATACAGTTCATGCCCTCAAGGGTTTATAGGCAAGTAAGGGGCTAGGACACCAACACAGTTTGCCAAATATACAATATTAAGAGAAATGATAAGTAAGACAATGATAACAAATCAGATGTTGGAAAGAAAGCAAGAATAGCTTGTTTACTAGGAAAAATTATTTCCATGCCAGAGAATATAAAACAAAAATGGTTAACAAGGGATTAAACCCCAAGATAGAAAAAAGTATTTAGCTATCCTCACTGAATTTAAATAATCAGCACCAGGAAAGCTTCATCTCAAGAGAAATGAAATAACTTATGCATGCGTGATTTCTGAGTTTGGATTGTGAGACTGATGATCTTTGAAAAATCATGGCATTTGGGGGTATGCTACAGAATAAGAGATGAGCAAATACTATGCTGATTTTCAGAAAGGGAAGGAAGGATAATCCATCAAACTGTTAAGATGGTGAATTTGACTTTAATTCCTGGCAAAAATTCTAGAATATATTATTAAATGGATGATTTACGAGCACTTAGGAAGAAATAGTCACTATGAGCTAGGATAAGCTCAAGATGGAGAAACAGAAAGAGAAGAGGATAAGCATTTACATAGCACCTACTATGTACCAGGCACTGCAGTAAACCCTTCACAAATATTATCTCATTTGACCCTCACAGCAACCTTATAAAGTTATTATCCTCATTTTAAAGTTGAGGAAAGTGAAACAAGCAGAGATTAAATGACTTGCCCAGAGTCACACAGCTAGTAAGCATCAGAGGCTAGATTTGGACTAAAGCCTTCATGACCCCAGGCCCAACACTATATCCACTATACTACCTAGTGCCTAGGAACAATTCATGTCAGACTAATTTAATTTAATTTTTAACAGTGTTAGAAGACTGACCTAGTAATCCAGGGAATGCAAGGGGTATAGTATGTGCCTGGGGGTATGTAAGCACTAACAGTAACACAGTGTACAACTGTTTCCTAGTAGGATTTTGATGTCTAATTAGCAGAAGGTCTTTTCATGGAATTTTGACTGCACAACAGTTGCTTTAAAAAAAAAAAAAACAAAACTAAAGGAAGGATTTACAAAGCAAAGCAAAAACAAAGAAAAAAACAATCAGAGGTCATAATGAAGTTTGATTAAAATAAAACTAAACCAAAACCTTTGGTCTAGACTGAGTTGATGCTAAACTGAACTTCTGCTAAGGTTTCAAAATGTTTATGGTAGAAGTCACTGACTAAATTCAAGCTAAATTTCATCCAGATTTGAGTAGCGATGCTAAGACAGTGTTTATATGACACAAAAGAGTTGGAGATATAAAATGAGACAGGGAAAGCACTATCAATTTACGTATCTTAAAAATCAAAATCAACGCATCACTGGATTGGAGGCATAACATGGTAGAATATACACTAGCAATGAGAAATCAAGAAGCCCTGGGTTCAATCTAAGTTCTTCTACTTGCAAGCTAAGTGACCTTAAAAAAGTTAATTACCTATCTGAGCCTTAGTTTTCTCATGTGATTAAAAAAAAAAAGAAAAGAGAAGAAAGAAAGTTGAGGGTGGGGATTTGGCAATGTGGTCCTCAATGGAAAGCACTTGATAGAGAATAAGAGAATTTGGTTTTGAGTCCTATCTTTGCTATTTGCTGGGCGACCTTTTGCTTAGCATTAAATGAAGGTTCTTAACCTGGGGTCTAAGAACTCTAAAACAAAAACCTGTTTTGAGAGCTGTATTTCAATAGAATTGGCTTCCTTTGTAATCCTATGTATTTTATTTTGTTCATTTATTACCATTTTTCTGAAGAGGGGTCCACAGGCTATAACAGCTGACCAAACAGTCCCATAACACAAAGAAGGGGCACTAACCCTTACTAGACATCAGTCTTCTCATCCCTTCTTCCAGCTCTAAAGCCTAAAGGCCACACAATCACTAAGGTTGGCAGGACTAGGATTCAGTTCCTCCTCTAAGTAGCACTAGCTTGTTTGGACCACAATTGGCTCAGTCCTAATGATTGACAGGATCCTCCTGTTACTGAGATGATAGCTGTACTGGCAACCCTACAATCCAGATCTTTTTTCTTACTTAGCTTATGATGAGAGGAAAGGAAATATAATCACGCTTATAAGGTAAAGAGAATCCGGACTCAGGCTTTTATTAGGGATTGTACCTACATAAGTATAAGTGTCACAGCATAGCAGGCACCTAATAAATGTTGTTTCATGGATGGGTTGATAAGTGCAGATAGTAAAAACAGTTGAGCATCAGCCTCTCTTGGCCTAAGGCCCAGCTCTATCCCTAAGTACCCACATCACAAGGAGTATATCAGAACTTCTCTGTTTTATTAAGTGTTAAGTGGTTTTTGCAATTCCTATAATGCACCTAAAAGGATGTTCAAAGACTATCTGGGGACATCTGATGAAGAAAAGCATGGACAAGTACATTACCAAGTGTTATTCATTGTTAAATGCCAGGGTTATTTTTATTTTCCCTATGAGTAGGAGTAGGACCCCAAGAAATCATTTCCCTGCTTGGAATTCTTTAGTGTCTTCCCATCACCTAAATAAAATATATAGTCCATTCAAAGACTTCCATAAACTGGTTCCAACCTATATTTTTAACCTTTCCCCACACTTCACATTCTAGGAAAACTGGATTCGTCACCACTGTCTAATCTAGTCCTTGCATCTCCTAATTCCATGCACTCACATACTCTGTCCCTCATGATTAGAACAGGGGAAGGGAAGGAAATAAACATTTATATAGATGTTTTCAGGCACTTTGCTAAGTGCTTTTACAAATATTATCTCATTTAACCCTAACAACATTTTGTTTGTTTGATATTGTTTGATAACCTTTGATATATGTGATGTTATTATCTTCATTTTACAGTTAAGGAAACTGAGGCAAGCAGAGGCTTGAGTGACTTGCTCAGGGTCACATAACTAGTAAGTGACCGAGAATCAGATTTGAATTCAGGTCTTCCTAATTCCAGGCCCAGTGCTCTATCCACTATGCTATCTTCCTGCCTCAAGAACAGAATCCTTTCATATATCTATCTATTGAAATTCTTTTTCTTCCTCAAAGTGTCCAGGTGCCACATTCTCTAGAAAGCTTTGACTTACTTTCTGAGCTAAAAGTCATCCTTCTCTGGTGCCACTGACCAGTGTGATTTTGGGCAAGTCATTTAAGGATCCAGTTCTCAGTTGCATTATCTGTAACATATAGTTTCCTTGTCTGCAAAATAACTGGGGCTGGATTAAATAACCTCTAACACTTTCTTAAAGTTCTAAATCTATAGTGCTGTGATTCTGATTCATGCCTTCGTGTTTAACATCGTCTACACACTTAACAATGTTCTGATTTAGCTTCATGTACATAGAATCACAGCTCTAACTCAAAGACAATTCAGAGTCCATCTAATCCAATACCCTCATTTTAAAGAAGGGAAACTTGGACCCATGGAGGTTAATTGATTTTTCCCAAGGTCATACAGATGGTAAGTATCAAAGGAGGAATATGAACTCAGGTCCTCAGACTCCAGAGCCAATGTATTTTAGCCACTGAACAATATTTTAGACTGTAAGTCCCTGGTGGATAGGAGTTGTGTCATTCTGTTTTTGCATCTTTATATCCCCCAACATGGCCCTTCACATAGGCACTTAATAAATGTTGTCTATATTGCTGCAGAAATGCATACAGAGAATAACACACTGGGTCAAAAAAGAATTATTTCAGAACTTTGGAAAATCTTTTTCTTCCAAACTTTAAGAAACCAGCAGTATCATAGGTCACTGATATAATGAAAAATCACCAAAAAGGAGGAGCTATTCTTTACTTTCAAATGATGGTTTTTAAAAGAAGGTTATAAACAGGAAGTTGGCAATTCTACAGGTTTATACATGTACAGATGACCCTGAAGGGAGAAAAATCCACTAAGTCCACTTGACTAAAAATGATAATCCTCAATACTTATTAGCATACAAGCTTCTTGAAGGCAGGACCTTCTTTACCCTAGTATTTGCTTTTGCTTTTGTCTTTACTTTGATATTAGTATTACTAGCACCCCCAGTGATCAGCACACAAAATGCAGTAGGTAATTGTTTTTTTATTCATTCGTTTATTCATTCATTCATTCTCAATATGCCCCTGGCTTTATTAATCTTAATTTCAACCCAATTTCTGATTTTCTTCAGTATATATTTCTCATAATTAACATAAAGAATATAACATCAAACATTTATGCTAAAGATGTATGAGAAGGGGGGAATTATTGATGGAATGATGTCATGGAAATGGTAGGTAGAAGAGTTAGCTTTAGCAAAGAGAAAGATGATCTCATCTTCTGAGACTAGAGAAAAGGAAGAAAGAATAGTTGATGATATTGAGAGGTATGGGACAGTGCCGTAGAGGGCATTCAAAATGATGCCCTCCATCTCAGGAAAGAGGAGGTAAGATAATTAACTAAAAATAAAGAAGAATGTAAGGATTTGGTGGGTTGGGGAGTACAAAGAAGATTTAGAACAGTTATTTCAGAGAAGAGGATAGAAAGTCAATAAGAAATTAATAAAATTATTGTCATGCAATAAAGCCTACTTGTAGTTAGATAGAATATGTTTATAATGGATCTAGACAATCCGATTTTATGGTTTCTCCTAGCACTGCTTTGCAACATGAGAACAGGGGCAGAGTAGACAGATGGTAAGAATTACCCAAGGTTAAGAGTTATCAATTAAGAAATGATGACGATGTCAAGGGACTAAGAAATTTACAGCTGGAAGAGAAAGCATGATGGACTTGACTATATATAAGATCAATAGTGGACAGGCAAGAAAAAGACTAGTTGACTTGCCCAAGATGACAAAACTATTAAGAAACAGAGTGGGACTTTTGAACCCATTTTACAATATATTGTTGAATATGACATTGGTTTGAATTTAGTATTCTTAATTATTCACTTAAAAGTGGCCAGAAGAGAGTAACTTAGTTTGATGATAAGGGTAAAAAAGGGAGATAAACAGAATAAGGAAAAGTAAAAGGACAAGAGACTATGATCAAACATTGGGGATTCAAAGAGATATAATCATATTTGTCCTCATGGAGTTTGAGAAGCTGGGTGCCAGGATAGGATGGAACAATATATGTTAAATGAGTGACAAGTATTATAAGGAAAGATAGCATACAAAGTCGACTTGGTGGGGAAAGTCTTATAGAGAACTAAGGCTCGAACTAGTCCATAAAGGATGGTGGAAGGGAAGGGGAAGCATAAGGCAGTTCTATGGTCAAAGTGAAACGGAAGCAACAGAAATTATGAAAGAAGAATACAGAGGAATAATTAGATGGATGACCCCCAAGTTTGATAATAAGGTCATTAGAAAATGATATCATTTAAACAAATAGGAAAGTAAGGAAGCAGAGCTAATTTGGGATATTTGTGGGTAAAGATGATGAACAGCAAGTATAAATCAATGGTGGGGCATACAAATGGAAATGTCCTACAAACATTTAGAGATGCTGAACTGGCGTTCAGAAGGAGAGTCCAGAGTTGCAAATGTAGTCTGGGAATCATTCTCACAGTAGTGGTAGTTGAATATGTGATACTACATGAAAAACTCAAAGGAGAAAGTGAGCATAATAAATAACAGTGGGCCAGGGGATGAACCTTAAAGTCAATTCACATTTAGGGAGTTGTAGATGGAAGGGAATATAACAATGGATGCAAAAAACAAAAAGGATGATCAGAGGGGTAGGAAGAGAAGGACTGTGTGTTGGTCACAGAGGTCAAGAGAGAAGAGAGTTTCATGAAAAAAACATGTTTAGTAGTGTCAAGTAGCTAGAGAGTTCTAGGATTTAACAGGCAGCAAGTAAGAGGTTAATCCTGATGTTGGAGAGAGCAATTTCGGTAATGCAGTGGAGGTCAAAACAAGATTTCAGGGGGGTTAAAGAGGAGATGATAAAATGGAAACATTGGGTATAGATTATTCTAGAAGTCTGGAAGGAGAAAAATCAAATGGGAAATTGAGAGACTAGCAGGGGTTAAAGGAACATTGTTTTTCAATTTAAGGAAGACAGGTCCATATTGGCAGACAGAAAAAAAAACATGTTATGGAAAAGAAAAGTTATAGTGTTTTATAAATTGTGTAAGATCTTAAAATGTGAATTGTAATTATCACTATGATTAATTAGAAAGGATGGAAATTGAGTGAGAGATTAAAGATGCCAAGGGGAATAGTGGAGTAGAAGGAGGGATGTAAAGCAACTGACTCAGCAGCAGGACGTGAAATTTGGCTTTATTTCTCTAATGCATTCTAGAGATGCATTTGATAGAGCTAACTACTATCAATATATTATGACTATGGGTCCACATATGCAAAAGAACTGAGCAAGTCTAGTCTTTGATTCAAAAACAGAAGGCGATTTTTTTTCTTTCTTCATCAAGACTAATGGACCAACTCTAAGGTTAACCTTGTAAACTGGGACTCATTAGTACTTCACCTTTAACCAACTGGACTCTATAAATGTTATACCTATTTGTGACATACACTCATACCCCCAGAGCCCGCAAACACACCCATTTGAAATGATTTTTATTCCTTTTCCTATCAAATTTAAGCTGTAATTAGTCATCCCAAGGTTTTTCCCCCTCTCCACAAAGCGACATAATCTCCAAAGGTCTTTTTTTTTGCCAAGATGGCTAGAATAAGACAATACATTGATAAGTAAAATAAAATCTAAGCATCCTCTAAATGATGTGGGGTCAGGCTGAACCGGGTACTACCTGTGCTTTTCTGAAGAAGAGAAGATATTTTCTGCTTTCCAACTGTAGCCTGAACAGCCAGGTTTCCCATTAATTTAAAGTCTGTCACACCAGCAACATTCATTCTCTGAAGGATGAGTGACTTGCAAAGAGTAGCACAGTTGCATTGTTCTTTGTCATCTTCAGTAAAGACTTGCATTGCTTGAAGAATTCTGGGGATGTGTCAGCATGAAAGGGTTTCTCTGGCATCTAGCCCCCACCCTATGTGTGGCATGCTGAACCCTGGCTACTATCTCTCTATTGGTAGCTTTTTTCCCCTCCTACCTCTCAGCTGGGCTTTTAGGCTTGTTTCTGCCAAAACAAGCCCCAATGATTAAGCTAACAGCTACAAAAGTGCATAGTTTATTCTAACCTATTTTCAAAGCCAGAAAGGGTTCCAGAAAAGGAAAATCAACACATTGGTCACATATTTGTAAGGGCTACTTTGTTATAAGTGTGCTACAATTATAACCTCTCCACCTCACTTACTTTTCAGAGTTTAGGGTAGTGCTATTTAACTTTTTTTTTCTTTTTTAGTAAATTTATTTATTTTTAGTTTTCAACATTTACTTCCACAAGATTTTGAGTTCCAAATTTTCACCCCATCTCACCCAACTCCCCATCCCAAGACAGCATGCATTCTGAATATCCCTTCCCTTAGTCTGCCTTCCCTTCTATCTCTCCCACCCTTCTCTTCTCCCCTTCCTCTTCTATTTTCCTGTAGGACAGGATAGATTTCTGTACCCCATTTCCTGTATTTCTTATTTCTCAGTTGCATGTAAAAACTTTTTTTTTAAACAGGTGTTTTTAAAACTTTGGCTTCCAAATTTTCTCTCTTCCTCCCTTCCCACCCACCTTCATTGAAAAGGCAAACAACTCAATATAGGTTATACATGTGCAGTTATGCAAAACACTTCCATAGTAGACATGCTGTGAAAAACTAACTCTATTTCCCTTAATCCTATCCTGTCCCCATTTATTCTATTCTTTCTTTTGACCCTGTCCCTCCTCAGAAGTATTTGTTTCTGACTACCCCCTTTCCTAATCTTCTCTCTTCTCTATCATCCCCCTACTCTCTTGTCCCCTTCCCCCCCATTTTCCTGTAGGATAAGACAGATTTCCATACTCAATTGGGTATGTACGTTATTCCCTCCTTAAGTCAAATCCTATGACAATAAGATTCACTCATTCCCTCTCACCTTCCCCTGTTTTCCCTCTACTGTAAGATCCTTTTCTTTTCTATTTTTTTGTGAGATAATTTGCCCCATTCTAACTTTCCCTTTCTCCTTCTCCTAGTATAATCCTCTCTCACCCCTTAATTTTATTCTCCAGATATGACCCCTTCATCTTCAACTCACCCTGTGCCCTCTATCTATCTATCTATCTATCTATCTATCCATCTATCTATCTATCTATCTGTCTATCTATATATAATTTTTTCCCTCCAACTACCCTAATACTGGCAAAGGTCTCATAAGTTACAAATATCATCTTTCCATGCAGGAATGTAAACAGTTCAACCTCAATAAGTCTCTTATGATTTCTCTTTCCTATTTACTTCCTCATGTTCCACTTGAGTCTTGTATTAGAAAGTCAAATTTTCTATTCAGCTCTGGTCTTTTCATCAAGAATGCTTGAAAGTCCTCTATTTCACTGACTGACCATTTTTTCCCCTGAAGAATTATACTCAGTTTTGCTGGGCAGGTGATTCTTGGTTGTAATCCTATCTCCTTTGCCCTTCAGAATATTATATTCCATACCCTGCGGTCCCTTAATGTAGAAGCAGCTAAATCTTGTGTTATCCTGATTGTGTTTCCACAACACTTGAATTGTTTCTTTCTGGATGCTTGCAATAGTTTCTCCTTGACCTGGGAACTCTGGAATTTGGCTACAGTATTCCTAGGAGTTTTCCTTTGTGGATCTCTTTCAGGAGAACATCAGTGGATTCTTTCAATTTCTATTTTGCCCTCTGGTTCTAAAATATCAGGGCAGTTTTCCTTAATCATTTCTTGAAAGATGATGTCTAGGCTCTTTTGTTGATCATGGCTTTCAGATAGTCCAATAATTTTTTAAATTCTCTCTCCTGGATCTATTTTCCAGGTTAGTTGTTTTTCCAATGAGATATTTCACATTGTTTTCTAATTTTTCATTCTTTTGGATTTGTTTTATAGTGTCTTGATTTCTCATAAAGTCACTAGCTTCCAATTGCTCTATTCTAATTTTTAAGGAAGTATTTTCTTCAGTAATCTTTTGGACTTCCTTTTCCATTTGGCCAATTTTGCTTTTTAGGACATTCTTCTCCTCATTGGCTTTTTGGATCTTTTTTGCCATTTGGGTTAGGCTATTTTTTAAGGTGTTATTTTCTTCAGTATTTTTTTGGGTCTCCTTTAGCAAGCTATTGACTTGTTTTTCATGATTTTCTTGCATCACTCTCAGTTTTTCCTCTACTTCTCTTACTTGCTTCTCAAAATCCCTTTTGAGCTCTTCCAAGGCCTGGAACTGATTCATATTTTTCTTGAAGGCTTTGGATATAGGAGCTTTGACTTTGTTGTCTTCTTCTGGTTGTATGTTTTGATCTTCTTTGACACCAAAGTAAGATAATATAGTCTGACTCTTTTTGTGCTGCTTACTCATGATCCCGGCCAATTTCTTTGTTAAGGTAAGAGTCTGCTTCCAATGTGGACAGTGTACTGTCCCACGCTTCAGGGATTTATACAGCCATTTTCAGAGATATTTCTAGGGATCTGTAAATCTTCAGTTCTTCCAAGGTGCTATGATAAGGGGCGAGGTGTTTCCTCTCCATCGCCACAACAAGCTCCACCACGCCAGTGCTCCTCGTTGCTCCAGGACCGCCCCTCAGAACTGTGACCCAGATCCAAGCACAGTCAAAGCTAGAGATTCCTGCCTCAGCACTGGCAAAGAGATCCCTGCAATCCCCCTCTGATCAGCCACTCGATTGCCCCTCAGTCTGTGGGCCGGAAGCTCAGGAGGCAACCGCTGCCCCGGGGTGGCTGAGACCTAGCTTATACCTCTCACCGCAGTCAGACTTTTCCCATTGACCTTCTAAGTTGTCTTTGGCTTTCATGGGTTGAGAAGTGTGGAAACCTCCACAGCTGCTTGCAATTCAGTCCTCTGAGGCCTGCTCCAATGTCATTGCGACCTGTGTGCCCACGCCGAACTGTGCTCCTCTCCCTGTCCAGTGCGATATACCTTTCTGATCAACCATCCAGGTTGTCTTGGGCTAGAAATTTGTTTCACTCTGTCTTTTTGTGGGTTCTGCTGCTTTTGAATTTGTTTAGAGCCATTTTTTTACAGGTATTTGGAGGGGTTTGGGGGAGAACTCAAGCAAGTCACTGCTTTCACTCTGCCATCTTGGCTCCGCCCTGCTACTTAACTTTTTTGACAAGAACTCTACAAAATAAGATTGATAGTTTCGTGTTTTTTTTTCCTTTTTAAAGAAGAAGCCCTACCAGTCACTAAAACCATCCTAGACCCCAAAAGAGAATCTAGTACACTACTCTGGCAAATGGCAAAGACAGATAAAAAGCCATTTTCATTTTCTTTGGTTTTGGGAGCATCAAAAACCCAGCCTATGTGCTCCCCAGTCCTTCATGGTCTTTCTTAGAATTCTGACTTTGCCCTCCTTAACACAAATGGCCAAACAAAGAAGGTAGCTGTGGGATACCAGACAGAAATTCCAGAATAGACAATCCAAAAAAGAATGGGCAGCTAAGTACACCAGCCAAGTCACATCTAACTTCGCAAACAATGAACATATTCATTTCTATGACCCTGCTACTAAAAATGCCTTGATAGACTTACAATACTCATTGAAGGCTATATTTGAAAGAAATGTGGCTTTTTCACAGTTTGTGGAGTAGAAAGAGAAAGGACTGAGTGTATGGGGAGAACAAAGCAGAGGTGTTACTTCTGGTTTTTGTAATTCACGAAGGGATGAAGAAATGAAATTTACATTTAAATCCCCAGAGTAGTGAAGTAAGTTTCTCTGGAGTTCATTTCATTGGGAATGACATTTTATGTAGCACCATTTGTCCTGGCTCAATCAGGGGCCTGGCAAGGTCTCTAGAGGATCAAATAGCAATCGCTACAATAGTCAAACAGGTTGTACAGATGGTTTGAACAAACATTTGCCAATATATTTGTGCACAGGCTGTATGGGCCATACAATCTCTTGGCTTCTTTAAAAAACAGGTTAGGTGGCCATTGAAAGGTAGGAGTCTGACCCTGTATTTCACTCCCTACCTCCTTGGAGGTCATCACAGCAGTTGTTCATGCATTTCAGTGCAGAAGAAAATGACTACCATGTCTCTTAAAATTAGATAACCAAGCTTAAAGACTATTTCAATGGTCTTGAAGCCTAATCTTGCTTTTTATTGTTAGGCTGCTGAGTTTCCCTCAGCACTCTTCACTAGGGACAAGAAGATACAGAGAAAGTTAGGTTGCATTGTTCAGAAAGACATTGCTAGACTAAGTTTGACTATATTGCCTCATTATTACCATCACTGAGGCAGCCATCCCATGGAGTATATGTGGCCTGACATTTAATCCTTTGCTAAAAGACACGTATACCCAATACAGAGTTGGTCCTTTTGCTTTAGGTACAAGTGACTAGAACCTGTACTACAGAGGATTGACATTTGAATGAGGAAGAGCCATCCCTTCAATGGGCTTTTAGGATCAAGAAGGGATGGCTTCCAATTACTTTTGAGAACAAGCTCATCTACACACATGTTCCATGCTCTTCTCTCTCTCTCTCTCTCTCTTACATACACCCACACACACACACACACACACACACACACACACTTAAACAACATTGATGACACAATCAATCAGTCAACAATCATTTATTAGGCTATGCTACAGGAACTGTAATAAGCTCTAAAGATTTAAAAAAAACAAAAAACAAAAAAAAAACCAGCAAGAAAGAACAGTCCTGATTCTCAAGGTTCTTTTATTCTTTTTTTCTTTCATATGTGTTTTAGGGTTTGTTTGTTTGTTTTTTTCAATTTAGGAGTATTATTTTCTCTACCTCTCACTATCCCCCACTCACTGAGAAAGAAAAAAGAAAAACAAAACTTTCAACAAATGTGCAAGGTCAAGTAAAATAAATTCCCACATTAGCCATGTTCAAAACTATGTATATCGTTCTTAAGCTTGAGATCATTATCTCTCTAGTAAGAGGTACACAGCACAATTCACCATTGTTCCTCTGAAATCATGACTGATCATTGTGTTGATCAGAATTTTTAAGTCTTTCAAAGTTGTTTGTCTTTATAAAGTTAATGTTATAATATAAATCATTCTCTTGGTTCTTCTATCTCCACTTCACATCAGTTCATACAAGTATCCCTCAGTTTTTTCTGAAACTATTTATTTTGTCACTTCATATGGCATAATATTCCATTACATACATATGACACAATTTGTTCAGCCTTTATGCCATTGATAGATATTTTCTTAGTTTCCAATTTTTTTTCCACCATAAAGAGTTACTATTAATATTCTTGTACATATGGGTCCTTTTCCCTCATCTTTGACCTCTTTCATGTATAAGCCTAATATTAGTTACAGATTTCTAGAATATGCACCGGTTAATAACTTTGGGGGCATAGCTCTAAATTGCTATCCAAGATGGCTGGACAAATTGACAGCTCCACCAATAGTCCATTAATGTGCATATTTTCTTGTAACCCCTCCAACGTTTGTCATTTTCCTTTTTTATTTATTTTGCCAATTTGATAGGTATGAGGTCAAACCTCTGAGTTGCTTCTATTTGAATTTCTCTCATTATTAATAATTATATTCCAATGAAGAAGGGAGGAATTACAAGGTTAGACACTATAGGCATTGCTGTAACAGCTTCCTCACATTTCCCAGCCATTATTGTGCTCTGCCCGATCTTCCCATTCAATCCCCCTTCACTTCTGAGTGCCATAGTCTCTAAAACTGCCAAACTTTTCCTTGGTGTTGTTATTGTTATTGTTATTGTTGTTGTTGTTGTTGTTGTTGTTATTCAATTGTTATAGTCATGTCTGACTTTTCGTGACCTCATTTGGGATTTTCTTGGCAGAGATACTGGGGTAGTTTGCCATTTCCTTCTCCAGCTCATTTTACAGATGAAGAACTGAGGCAAACAGGATTGAGTCACTTCTCCAGGGTCACACAGCTAATAAGGCTGAGGCCAGATATGCACCCAGATCTTCCTGACCCCAGGCCCAATATTCCATCCACTATACTACCTTTCCAACATCTGCCCCTATCTGCCATGCTCTTAAATTCCCTGATGGAAATGTCAACTTGACCAATCCCATCACTACATCAGATAGCTAGGGAGCACAATGGATAGAGGACTGGAGTCAGGAAGACCTGATTTCAAATCCAGCCTCAGATACTAGCTGTGTGATCCTAGGCAAGTCATTTAACCTCAGTTAAACAATTTGCCTCAGTTTCCTTTCCTGTAAAATAGGGATAATAATAGCACCTACCTCAAAGGGTTGTTGTGAGGATCAAATGAGATTTGTAAAGTCCTTAGCACAGTACCTGGCACATAGTAGGTGCTACATAAATATTCATTCTTTTCCCTTCCATTCCCTTCTCTTCCCTTTCCCACCAAATAAAGACCTCTACCTAGGATGTTCTCTAACCTTTGAAAATGGTAGCACAAGCCTTTACACCATATGTCAGCCTTACAATAGTACCATCTCCTGACACTTCTCACAAAACTAATTTAACACCATTCCTAAACTTTGTAAAAAAAAAAAATCATTCCTTCTTATGCAAGGATGATCAATTTCAATTCTATTTGACAACCATTTATTATGAGCCTACTACATGCAAAGCATATTCCCAGGGGCCAATATGTTTTCTAATGAAACAAATACCAATAATAACAGATAAATAATGAAATATCCTACAGTATTTCAACAAGGAAACAGAAAAGAAGGATCTGGGCACATTCTTCTCAAAACAAAATGGAGGCTCTAAGAAATCGTATGCCACTGGAAAGAGTCATAAAATTATGGATTTAGACAGGTAGAGGCCTGAGAGTACGTCCAGTCTGACACTCATATTTTACAAATGAGTAAATTTGGATCCTGATTAAATGACCTGTCTGAGGTCACAAAATTAGCAAATGGTGGAGCCCCTACATCTAATATTCTTTTCACTACACCACAGTATATCAAGAGAGATTTTATATTTCTTGTTGGCATCATAAACTGAAACAGTTTTTCTCTTTTTCCTATTTCTGATTTACAAGGAAGAAAATATTCAGGACGAAGAAAAACAGGATAGCAGAGAAGGAATGCTGCTTTTCCTTCTAATACTGCTAGTAGTTCATTCTCTTGACAGCTGACAGAGGGGTTAAGAAGATACCCAGTTGCTGAGAGACAAGGGTGCTTTCATGTTGAGCCAAGGAAAACTTCAAGAACATATCTTGGATTTTGATTATAGGCTGAGAATTTGAGAATTGGTAAAAGAAACATTAAGAATTAATGAAAATGGTACAAAATTATGCCTCTATGTTTTAAAAATTGTTTATCTTTAAATACAAAAGATGATTTACAATGTTTAAGTTCTGTGTTTTAATAAACAACTATATTTGGATGCCATATTTATAAATCTGTGGAAAGCTATGCACAAACCTATCATATGAATTTCAGGCAAACACCATATTTTCAGCTTTGTATCACATGACCAAAAACACCTACCACTGTTTAGTTGTAGCTCATCTACCTAAATCTCAAGTTAAAAGGTAACTTTACTGATTCAAACATGAAGAAACTTGTTTTCATGGTTGAATCTGTGAAACTACATTCAGTGACAGCAATCTCATGCCCAATGACATTGTGGACAATACTACTCACAGAATGAATCAATGAAGGCTTTGAACGTGTATGTCCCTATACCAAAAGCAACTTTCATATTATTTTAGAATAATGGGTAGAGGATATGAGGAAGAGGAAAGATTTTTTTTGAGTGAATTATGTAACATGGAAAAGGAAAAATATCAATATTGAGTGGGGGGCAGGGAGGAACAGGGATTTACAGTATACATACTTTTCCCAGATGCAAATATAACTATTATCTCTTCATTTATGGAATGTAGGACAAAAGAGGAAAGCAAAAAAAAAAAATTAAATCTTTGATTAACTAAACATCTTAGGACAGCCATAAATGCCAATGGAAAACTGATGGAAAAAGCACTACCTGGGAGAGAGCCAGAGACCTAGGTTTTATTTAAGTTAAAAAGAACTGAGCAATTAGTTTTGTTCCTTTCAATTCAAAAAGCATTTAGTAAGCATCTGCTAGGTGCAGAGAACTGTGCTGGGCAAGATACAAAGATGAGATTGGCCATGAGCTCTGCTCATATAAAACTCCTAATATATAGTTCCAGGGAGATAATCCAAGAATATAACCACTTACCAACCAATAGGCAAGTAGCTTGGTGTCTCTGAACCTCATTTCTTTAACCATAACATGGGGGATAATAGCATCTGCCTTGCCCTGTCTGATCTGCCTCAAGAAGCTGTTGTGAGATAACATATAACCAATGAATCTAACACTTCAAGAAAGCCAGTTCATATTGGCTCCAATCAATTTTTAAATTTTCAGGGCTCACCCTATTTATACTTTTGAAATCAGACATTGTACAAATCAGGCCTTGCTTGATTGTTTTTTCCATTGTCTAGATTTAAGAAAGTGATGAAGAAAATGTGAATATTACAGATTAAACTTAAAAGTGTGTTATGGATCCTTTTTTTTTTTTGAGAGCCATTTGTTAAATATTTACCAGCATACCACTGAATAGATGGGGTAGTGCTTTGAAAATCAATTGCTTCACAAATCATCTCAAAAATGCCTTTACTAGTTAGTTCAAGGCTGATCATATCTAGTACTAGAATTTCTCAGATGAAAATACATATCTGCAGATTGTCTATTATGAAACCTACATTTAAAAAATATGGTGAGTAGTAAAAAGGAAGCAATGATCAAAAAAAAAAAGAAGTCAATCAATAAGCATTTATTATGGTCTCACTGTGTACTAGGCTTTGCACTAAGCTCTAGAGTTGCAAAGAAAATCATGGCAAAGCGAAAATATAAATGGTTTTAGAGTCTAAGGACCTGAGTTGAAATCCAGTCTGTCACTTACTACCTTTATGATGTTGGATAGGTCATTTCATGTCTCATGCCTCAGTTTCCTCATCTACAAAACGAGAGGGTTAGACTAGATAGCCTCTATAGTTCATTCCAGCTTAAAATCTATAACCACATGAGCCTATGAACATTCCTTGCCTGCAAGGACCTTACATTCTAGTGGGGAGACATGTACATATATAATAAATATATTTAATATAATAAAATATTTGTGTATAAAATAATACATGTATACCTGAATAGAGTTGATGGAAGGTAAAAACTAAAATACTCTATAGTCTTTCAAAACAATTTATCAATTATATTATTAGAATGGAAAGTTAGATCTGAGCCTTTAAAATCAAGTTGGGAAGATAAGGCCATGAAAACAAATAACTAACACTAAATAGAACAGCAATTTGCCTTAGAGGGGAATAAACAAAATGCTAGACGAATGTGGAATATTATCATGAAATTCCATATGTCTTAGACCCCAAAATCATTTGCCAGACTCACCACCCCCTGCCCAGCCTTATTCCTCCATGTGTTGGGGAGTGCTCAGAGAATTGGCTGTAGATAGAATCTGTTGAGGATCATGAGCTGTTTGCAAGCCTGGTCCACTTTTGCCTCTATAAGAAGCATGTAACCAAGTCCGAAGTGTAAGCTCCTGAGGCATAGGTGGTCAAATTTCCAAACACTCATTATAAATTCACAGGTATCCCTCCCCCAGTAGCACAGTGTTAGTTCCTCCCTTTGACATTCCTGAAAAAAAAAAAATATTTCCTGGAAAGGAAATCACAGGTGTGCAAAAGCCTCAGAGGCTTGGATGGGAGGGAGATTTTTATTTTCAACATTTCTAATTCCTGGATCCCAACTGCATTAACTCTTCTTGCCAGTAAGCAGTTCTTTGGGAAGGTTGTCAAAAGAGAAGCTCAGGCTGCTGTTCAGGAGAGAAAATGGCAATTGTCTTCAATTGCATATGGAAGAGCACTGGGAAGTTCTCAGCCATGGTGGCTATTTGTGTGAGGCCTCATGCAGTTCCATGTGCCTCATGCAGTTCCCAATGCCAAGTTCCCCTGGCAATATACCATAGACACAGTCTGATGGTTCAACAAATCAATATGAACTTCACATTGCCAAGCAAGTTCTCTCCACACAACACTGGGTTCCTTTGCCCTAGGTTCTTCTAAAGAGGCCTGGTTTGCATCACAATGGATTGCATCCCTGCAGGACGTAGCATTAAGTATCCCCACTTAGCCTAATCCACATTCTGGGAACCACCTCTCTGTTGGGGGTAGGCTTGCATTGCAAAGCATTCAGAAAAGCTAAGACTCTAGAGTCTCTCAACCAAAACTGAACTAGGGAGCAAAAAAACAACAACAAAGATTTGTGGTAGGATATGGGGGAGCTAGAAAGAGAACTTGGCTTCAGGGCTAAGGATTAGCAATGTGTGCCAATGATAAGATTCATTCCCTCCTCCACTGTCCCTCTGTCTTTCCCAGAGTGAACTAAGGGTTCAGTTCCCTAGAGAATTTTATGGGATTTGCCAAATCATCTGACTAAACAAAACCGGCCTTAAAGGTAAAGAAAAGGCTGTGGCAGGGTAGGATAGTGGAAAGGTCATTGGACTTGGAGCAAAAAAGCCCTGGATTCAAAGACCCGCTTCCTTCGGTTTCCCTAACTATAAAACAGGGATAATGATAGCACCTACTTTTCAGAGTTGTTATGGGGGTTCAAATAAGTTATTTGTAAAAAGCCCTTGGCATATTGCCCAGCACATAATAAGCACTATATGAACCTATTCCCCTGTTCTATGAACTAAAATGTAGAGTACCATTCACTGAAAAAAGGGGATAGGAAACTGCATATATTACAACATTATAAAATGAACCTTACCAGTTGCCTGATCCTATTCAGCAATAAGGACCATACCATTAACCTAAGACTTATCCCAGTGATTATGCACTCCATACAACACCAGAGGGTGCAGTAGGGTAACACCGAGCTCTTCTCTGCTCTCAGGAAGCTGGTTATCTCTGCTACCATGTTCTACCTCTTTTAAGAGTGGCAATACTCATTGCATTAGTGTAAAGACTTAAGATGCATATATCCAATCCGTTGTCTCTCAACAGAAATGACAGTTTTTTATTCATAACATTCTAAAAGTCCAAGTACATGAAAGCCGGGCTCCCATGAATCTTTTCTAGACCAAGTAGTCTAAAACCCAACAGCTTAAAAAAAAGACCCAGATTAGATACTTAGATTCTAATGTCCTTTTTTATCTGTAGGCAGGTTAAATCTACAGTGGCCACTGGTTTGGAAAAGATCCATTTACAACCCAATCCTAAAAAACAATGCTAAAGGATGTTCAAATTACCAAACATTGAGCTCATTTCACTCACCAGCAAGGTTATGCTTAAGATTCTGTGAGCTGGGTTTTAGCAATATGTGAATGGAGAATTACCAGAAGTGCAAGCTACTTTTCAAAAATGCATAGGAACTAAAGACCAAATTGCCAATATTTGGTGGATTATAGAAAAAGCAAGGGAGTTGAAGAAAAGCATCTACTTCTGCTTCACTGACCACACTAAAGCTTCTCATTGTGTGGATCAAAACAAAATGTGGCAAGTCTTCAAAGAGATGGGAATACCAAATCATCTTACTTGTCTCCTGAGGAATCTGTATGCAGGTCAAGAAGCAACTGTTAGAACTGAACATGGAACAACTGATTGGTTTAAGATTGGGAAAGGAGTACAACAGGGCTGTACATTGTCACCTGATTTATTTAATTTATACACAGAGTACATCGTGCAAAATACCAGGCTGGACAAACCAAAAGCCAGAATTAAGGTTTCAGGGAGAAATGTCAGCAACATCATATGCAGATGATGCCACTCTGATGGCAGAAAATGAAGAAGAATTAAGAGGCCTCTTGATGAGAGTGAAAGAGGAGAGTGCAAAAATTGTCTTAAAGCTTAACATTAAAAAAAAAATCATGGCAAATAGTCTCATCACTTCCTGACAAAAAGAGGGAGAAAAAATGGAAGCAATTTCAGAGTTTATATTCTTGGTCTCAAAGATCATTGCAGACAGCAACTGCAGCCATGAAATTAAAAGACACTTGCTCTTTGGAAGGAAAACTTTGACAAATCTGGACAACATGCTAAAAGCAGAGATATCATTTTGCCAACAAAGGTCCTTATAGTCAAAGCTATGGTTTTTCCAGTGGTAAGTTATGACTATAAGAAGTGGACTATAAGGAAAGCTGAGCGCCACAGAATCAATGCTTTCAAATTGTGGTGCTGGAGAAGACTTGAGACAACAAGGAGATCAATTTTTAAGTTAATACTTAAAGAAATTAATTCACACTACTCACTGAAAGGACAGATACTGAAGATGAAGCTTAAGTACTTTGACCACATGAGAAGATAGGACTCATTGGAAAAGACCTTGATGTTGGGAAAGATTGAAGGCAAAGGGAGAAGGAGATGGCAGAGGATGAGATGGATAGATAGTGTTATGGAAGCAATGAACATGAGCTTGGAGAGGCTCCGGGAGATAGTGAAGGATGTGAGGAATCTGTGGGCTATGGTCCATAGGGTCACAAAGAGTCCGACACAACTGAATGAATGAACAAAAAATTCAACAAGCTAAAATCCCTTGAGATTTCAATACCTTCCCAGCAGGTATCCTCTCTAGGTTTTCCTTACTCAAGACAAACCCTCCTAAAGGATAAACATCTGGACAATGAAGGGGACTTAGTAACTAGAATACTCCAGTTAGTGTTTGTCTTTCTCATCAAAGGCAGTGTAGCTAGATGAGGCAGGGTAACAACAGGAAGATCCATGGATCTCTCATGTGGGCTTTCTGGTCTCCATTTCTCTTTGCAACTGGACTCTGCTAGTATTCCTTTAGCCCTATTTTAACTTTCCTTCATACCAACAAGTAGGGGAGAGGGGATCTCCACAAGGCATAATTGAATGGAGATCTTTCAGTCTTGTTCAATAACCAACAACGAATAATGTATAGCTATTTCTGTCCAGGGTCCATTCCTCTACTTACCCTTTATTACATTCACCCAAAATTTGAATCCAGAATCCTATGCCACTCTCTGATATGTTCTCCCTCACTCAGATTACTATCTCATGGGCCCCATTCTTTCTTCTTTTCTCTTCTAGCTTCTTCCTGATTTCATGATCATGTGCCATTCCTGTCCCCTGAAAATTATTTGCAATTCTATTGGATTTTGTCAGGTTATTGGTGGCCTTGATTTTTAGGAGTAATTGGATGCTGAGGGAACCCCTTGAAGATCTGGGACTGTACCAAGGCTAGCATGGGTAAGAGTAAGAAAGATTGCTTGTCAGAGTACTTCAGAGGTCTGAGTAGTTGCCCTTTCCTCCTATGAGCCATGAACTACATCTCTCTTGTCCTATGGAGGAAATGAAGTCTCAGTTACCAAATGGAGGCAGAAAGTTACTGAAGTGAGACCCCCGTTGATTCCAGAAGCTGGAATCCTAAAGGAAACAGTGAGGAATAGCTCATTCTTTCTCCAAATATTTCTATTATAGTTCCTGAATGAGAATTTAGGAAAGCCCTTTGGTACAATTTAGCCAAGAGAGAGGGTAATACTATGCCTCCAAAGACATCTGTCAAATGTCTTTGCTCATGAGACATCAGCATACAAAGTGAGAAGAAAATCATTCAGTATCTCAAGAAGTGCTACTACCTGCTTCCTGTCTGGGAATCCTGTTCTGAGGGGGACTGGTAAAAAAGGGAGCTCTTACAGAGGTGTTGAACATATAGTTAACTAAGTAGTGACAAGGTTTTAAACAGAAGAGAAGTGCGGACTAAAACTGAACATAGCTTCTCACTCTATTGCTAACTTTTTGCTCCCCCCTTAACTATGTTTCACAATGAAATTCATCTCCAAATAACTTCATGTATCAACTAAACCATGTAGTTCTCCCAGGATTCTCAGGTCTCAGATCACCTTGCCCTAAAATAACAGTGATGATGACAAAAAAAACCAAAACATTTCTTTGTAGTGAGATTTTAAAAATGTTCAGAGTACGATCACATCTGTTGACTGTCAAGTTTTCCATTTCTAGAGATCAAAGCCAGCTCTTATCTAAAGATATGATGCATAAGTGAAATGAGAAGGCACTGTGGTACAGTGGGAAGGATAATGGACAGCATATGTATCCTTCCATAAATCCTTCACAAGGCTTTCCCCAATGTACCTCTCCTTTTAGTAGGCCACACCAGATCCTGTCTTGCATGGTCTCAACTGGAACCAGCACTCAACAAGGCTCCAATTCCCACTATCTTCATTCCAGAGTCTACCCCTAATGTCCTGTCAATGTCCCCTTAGTCTTCCCTTCTCCCTCAATAGAAAATGAACCTCTAGCCTCACCCCAACCTAAGGGAGCCTAGAATTCGCTTTCCACTCTTCCCTTTAGTCCCACTCCCTCCTTTCCAATGGTATTGAACTACTGCTTTGGGGTAGACATCCCAATGCATGCTAAAGACTCCTGGGCCTTGCTATCTGCTCAGTCTAGCACCCTTTTCCTACGTACACTTTCTTTACCTCTCTACCCCTCTATAATAACTTTAAATATGCCTTTGAACTCACCCCTTACAGAAAGAGATATCAGCCTATTAGAATTTGTTCTTCGCTTGTAAAGTCAGAGATGAATAACTGGCACTCCCTAATTTTTAAAGCTAGAGGCAAAGAAGGAGATCAAGTTGTTTCTTCATCTCTATAAGAAGCAGGTACCACTATGGAAGGGTAAACTGCACTATTTGGAAGGTAAAGAAATCCGAACATCCCACACACCAACTGAAAGTAATGTAAAACTTGGAGAAGCTGGTATGTCAAATCTGAAGGACTATCAGCAATTGCTTTCCCATTCTCCCTCCATTCCTCCTCCTACATGAAGATCATTAAACCCAAGATTTCACCCAACGCTCCCCTGGGTGGCTGAGCATCAGCAGTATTCTTTTCTCCTCCAATGATGAAGAACTTGTAGAATCTTTGCCACCACAAAAAAGAGCTGCTATAAGTACTTACAGCAGCCCTTTTCATAGTGGCAAAAAAAGGGAAATTGGGGAAATGTCAATTAATTGGAAAATGGCCTAATAAGTACATGATTATGATGGAATGTTATTGTGCTAGACAAAAACGATGAGCAGGATGCTTTCAGAAAAACCTGGGAAGACATATGAACTCACATAAAATGAAGTGAGCAGAACCAGGAGAACATTGTACACAGTAATAGCAATATTACAAGGATGATCAACTATGAAAGACTTAGCCACTCAGTGTTCTAAGACAATTCCAAAGGACCCATGAAGAAAAATGCTATCTACCTCCGGAGAGATAACTAATGAACTCTGAATGCAGATTCAAGCTTTTTTTTTTTACTTTTTTTTGGGGGGGGGGGGGCGGGGTTCTGTGTTTTCTTTGCTTGCCTTCTCAAGAGGGGGGGGGAGGGAGGGGGAAATAATTAGGAACTAAAAAAAATTTAAATAAATGTTTAAAAAATCCATGTAATTGGGTATATTTAATGAAATAAAAATTTTTTTTAAAAAGAAAGGGAATATTTTAAGGATATGTGCTCCAATGCTACATTTTCTCATTTTTCTGTTTTCCAAAGAGTTATTCAATCTTATTCTCATTAGATTTGGCTTAAGGAAGGAATAACATATAACCTCAATTGAGTATGGAAATCTATCTTACCGTACAGGAAAATAGTGGGAGAAGGGGACAAGAGGGCAGGGAAATGATAGAGCGGAGGACAGATAAGGGGAGGGGGTAATCAGAAGCAAACACTTCTAAGGAGGGACAGGGTCAAAAGAGAGAATAGAATAAATGGGGGGCAGAGTAGGATTAAGGGAAATATATTTAGTTTTATAAAAAAAAAGAATAAAATGTTGCCAACAAAGAGTTATTCAAGCACTAGGATTCTTATTCATAATCAAAAGTATTAATTGTACTGTAATGGAAAATGTATTTTGTGGTAGTGTTATTATCTAAGGTAAAAAATATTTCTATAATGCATTTGGCATGACAGTTATAAAATGTATGAGATCAACTCTTTTCAATGAATACTTTGCCGAATATTGAGATGCTTACAAGTAAAATTCTTCTACCCCATAAAAGACTCTAATTAATAAACATTTTAGTCCTCAGTCTTCAAAATCTCAGTTCTCTTCATTACTGGACCATGATGTAACATGCAGAAATGACTCATATAGAGCATGGTAAAAAAAAAAAATCCCATCTTAAGGATGGCAACATGGAAATGGCCTATCCATAAATACTAAAAATTATCTACTCCTTAAAAAATAATAAAAAGAATTTGTGGAATCCTTTGCTTTGGACCCTGTTCTCTTGACCACATTCTCTCATGTTCTTGCCCCAGATGTCATATTAGGTCTTAAGTCTTCCCTTGTGTAATTAATACATCCATAATTAAAATTTATTGATCTACATACCTTACTGGCCTGATGGCATCTTTGTGAAAGTTTCCCGATTTTTGAGGAAATTTGAACACTCCCCAAAAAGCTCTTCTGTTCCAGAGACTTATCTCTATCTCTTCCCACACATGTATAAACAAATTCCACCTTCATATCTTTGATCTTACTCTTGTCTCTAATTGGTGTAACTCCTAGTTCCTTTCTGCCAGGTTTGCCTGTTTATTGCTCCCTTCAAAATCTGGTTCAGGACTCAGTTCTATGAAGCTTCCTCTCACTGATCCTACTCCTGCACTGATCACTTTGTGACTCTGAATTCCCTTTGCACATATATTTTTTGCCCCCTATTATGTTCTTTCGTTCTTTTGTTATTTCATTCCTTATCTCTCCACATGGTCTATGAATACCTCTAGGACAAAGACCATATAATTTTTGCTTATTGTGCATTCCAAATGAACTCTGAGCATTCTTATCTCAAGCCCCCTCCCACAAATGAACTTTGTCCTCAGAAACTGAAATTCAGAGAAGTTCAGTGATTTGTTCAAGGTCACATAGCTAGTTTCTAGTAGAACACGTACCAGAATCCAGGTCTGCTGATTCCAAGTTCTTTCTACTAGTCCATCTACCTCCTCCTACAGTGGTGCCATTGGCAGGAAAGAAGAGTTCTAGGCTTACTCCTTAAAGGGCCAGATGTGATGCTCTAATGGCCTTGACTTGAGTCTCCACCATGTGCTTCCTCACAAGATGGTAAGTGGAAAATCAGTCAGTCAGCCTTAAGAAATTTTTAGAAAGGGATATTTACTAAAGTGGCAAAAGAATAAAAGTTGATACAATACATCGTCCCAAATACTTGTGATGCCTTCTCCCACAAGTACATGCAGAGTCCAAATGGAAGTGGGTTCAAGTTTAGAGAGTTCTTATGGCAAAGGGGTAACTCAATGAGCCTGGTTGCTTAAAGTCATTTTCTCTTATTCATAGGATACCCCCCAAAAAAATCCCATTAAGTCCAGTCAATCTGAAATCAGTTTGTCTCTGGATCCTGATGCACACTGCTGCAGCATATCTGGGGATGCAACTTTGGACTCCAATGGGAAGAGGGGAAATCCAATATCCTCCATGATCATAAATGAGTTAATCCCCTAATCTCTCTAACCCTTTAAAGAGGTGCTACTCTAGTCAAAATTAGGGATCAGGGAAGGAGAAATGTCTAAAGCCGCTTATTCAACTGCCTCTCCCAGTCCCACAATGGTTCCTCCTCAGTCCTGTACTAGAAAGCCACACATGATCCAATTACTGGAATACCTCCATTCTATATAACTGGATATTTTAATATTGGACCCAGAGGATATGATGAAATCCCAATGCCAAAATGGAACAAATCTCTTGTTTGGCATCATTTTCTTCATCAAAACTCTTTCAAAGAGTTTTATGCACTACTTTAAGGTCTCTTGAATAAATGAATGAATGACATATATTTTCACACAGTTAAAATATAAAGATAAAATCAAACAGGGTGCTTTTGACCTCTGCCCTTACAATAGTATTCTTCACAATGCCTAAGACAGTATAGGCTAGTGATTAGCAGACAGTTAGTGGTCAGTTAATAAGCATGAGAACCAAAATAGCCTAGATTTAAAGTATTCAGACATTGTGTATTTCTCTCTCTTTCCGAAACCATTGCCATAGCTACATCTACTCCCTGAAGAAGACTGATAAAGAACCTGATCTGGAGTCAGAAATTTGGGCTTCGTGTTCTGGCTTTGCTATTCTTTAGCCTTGAGACTATGAGTGAGTAGATCATTTAAACTTTCTAGTCCCAGTTTAAACTCTATGAAGAAAAATCCTTTTTTATTTGTCTTTTTATCCATAGCATTGAAGCATGCATAATGCCCTGCCCAGAGTAGGCATTCAACAAATATTTGCTGACTTGAATTAATGAATACCAACAATATGAAGGCAACTAATCCGGCTTATTCAGACCAAAATAATTTGTCCAATACAAAGTGCTATCTATATTCATGTGTGCCATTACATTTCTACCTATGATCTCAATTGAATGTCATTACCTTATTTCCAATGACGTACAGGGCATGTCTGTTGGATGTGTCTCTGCTTTCTCAAATGCAACATCTTGAAGCCTAAATTCATCGCTTTCCTTCTTGCCTCAAGTTGGATGATCTTCTCAACTCTTCAATTTTTATCAGGTATTCTTCAATAATAAATACTTGCCAACTGATTGACAGCTATCAGTTCCTTCTAAATTCATCACCCTGGAGCAAAGCACTGATTGACCCACCCTTGTTATCTCTATGGATTTTGGGTATGACCTTTACTTTCTCTGTGCCTCACTTTCTTTATTAAAAATGAGGAAACAATGAAATGACTTATAATGCCCCCTCCAGCTCTGACATTCTATGATTTCAGGGGAAACGTTAATATCTATCTTATAGATTATCTGTGTTACAGTCAGAGTGAAGTATTACTTAAGCTGAGCTCATTTTAAAAATTTGAGGAAGAATGATACGGTGCAAAGGGTACCGCATTTAGTCAGAGATTTGGGTCCAATTGCTAAGACTGATATTGACTACCTTGGACAAGTCACAATCTCTCTCAGTTTCCCTATCCTAATATCCTAATATGAAAGGGTTAAACTAGATGCCTCTAAAGTCTTTGCCAGCTCTACTTCTATGATCTTATGAACTTTATCATTTGCTTCCATGCTATTCTGGGTTATACTTGGGAAACTGCTCAATGATGTGTGAGCATGCTTAATGAGTCCAAGCTGCTCATCGCCATAAATGCACATTTCTAACACTAATATTTTCCCAGTGATGTTTATAGAGCTGTGAATCATGGAATATTATAATCTCAGAAGAATCAAAATTATAAATGGAGGGCAGCAGAAAGATGCCAGGTAGGTAGAAACAGAGCAGAGCATTACCAGCTATGACTAAGGAAGTGGGCCAGTGATGGGCCAACTATGAGAAATAAACAGATTGCACACATGTTGCATTTAAATCCTCAGGATACTAAAAGATCTAGAGGGCGTCCTCTAGTGCATTGACTGGATTCCTTATGGAGGACTTATAGAAAGACATGCAAAGGAAACAGCACAAGATGAAAAGTCAAAAAGGAATTGTTATCTACAAAGATAGACGATGGCGTCACACTGATTCTCAGATTCATAAAAGTATTTGTGTGTGCTGTGCCTGAATGTGCTTAAATATTATTTCTTCTGTGAGAAAGCGAAACAAACAACAATAAAAATAGTTTTTAATATAAAATTTGTGTCTGATATTAGCATATTAGAGCTGTTTGTTATGGGGGCTATTGAATGTATATTCAAAGTAAACACCTAAAATGAAACAAGTATAAAGTATCCTCAGAAAGGACAAATAACGGAGAAAAAGATGTGGCAACAATCCTTCTGACTGAAAAAAGACAAACTATGATGTTAGTTCATAGATTCATATAGTTGACAAGGGAAGATGACAGGTAATTATCATCCCTTGCTTTTCAAAAATAAAGAGATTTTAAAACTAGAAGCTCCAGGAATCAGAAGAAATGTCAAGGTTATCACTTTATTTAAACCTACTAGCCTAGGAAGAGAATAGAATAGCCATTGGATCTTTGTTACAGAAAAAAATATGTTGAACAACCAGGGAATTAGAGCATGTGTATGGAAGCTTTATCACCTTGAAATAATACCTAGGTTGTCAATACATCGAAAGGATATTTTACCTAGAAGTTAAAAGGTGCAGATCAAGTTGAAAGAAATTTTCCCCTGAAACCTGAGTCATAAATTAGAATTAGATTATGCAGGGATTGTAAACAGTTGAGAATTAGTGAGAACAGCACAGAATTGTACCTAGGTGTTCATATATTTCATTTTAAACTCATTCTTTAGTACTATCTACTTCACTTTTAAATGTTTGTGTTTAGCTGCTTTAACATAGTTCTATTTTTGTTGTTTGGGGTTTTTTTTTCTATTGAGTAGAAAAACAGCTAGTGTTCCTTGTGGTGAATTACATCTTCAGGAAATCTGCCTGTGTAGACTATAAGGCCACAAACAAAACTCCCTCACTTGCCTGGTGTTAGCAGTAGATTGTAATTACATGAAAAACTGCTAAAATGAAAAAAAAAAACATATGTGTGCATGTCTATACATATATGCACACAATACATATATGTGTTTTATGTGCATAAACCTAGACATGCACATCATGTGTGTACATGTGTACACATGTGTACATATACATATATATGTGTATATACATATACACATATATGGTACGTGTGTGTATGTGTAACTTCCTGAGTGCTGGAAAATCTGATGTGAAAACCTACAATAAGTAGAAACAAGCATCACATGCCATTAAAAGAATACCCTAACACTAGGAGGGCATTTTGCACTATAAAGAAAAGACTATTCAAGAAAATTCCTAATAAAAGAGAGAAACTGAAGTCATTCCTACATAGCCTATACACTCTATTAACATGGAGTCTTTCATCCTAAAGCCTGGGAAAGGCCTCATGCAATTTACACAAATAATGACTCTTACATTAAGTCACTACACATTATTTTGACATTCCAAGTGTTGTTGACTGACAAGAAGGACTTTCATCCTCTCCCCTTTCCCTGATCTCCATCCTTCTCTTCTCTTCTCTTCTCTCTCTCTCTTTACTTTGCATCCTCTGACAGCCAAGTTCTTACAGAGTTACTCAAGGTTACAATGTGTTGTCCCTAGTGGAAATCAGAAACTTTAATTCAAAAAGTGGCTACTCTTGACCTCTGACCCTGCCGCCACCCACTCCGACACTCCCATCCTTTTTCTGTCTCCATGGAAATGAATGGCCAAGTGGAAAAATGGGAGCAAGTGAAGTCCAAAGCTATTCACAGAGCCCCCCCAGAGAAAGATGAATGAAACTCATTCATCAACAAGCAGGAGATGGAGAAAGCATTACTCACTGCAAAGCAAGCTGAGAAACAGAGAGGGAGAGAGAGAACGAGAGCCAGAGAAATACAGAAGGGTAAAAGGATAGCAAGAAGGGAGAACATGATAGAGAAAAAATGTTATGCAAGTTGAAAGAGAGAACTAAAAACACAGTGAGTAGTAGCATTACCCAGTTTCCAAAAACGGACCATCTGGAGAAAAACTGCTACTCAGGAAAGAATTCACATCCCTAGACCATCACCTACATATGAGAAGATTGGGAGGAGGAAAAAGAAAATAAGGCAGAGGCTTGGATATAGGGCAGCTGTCCAGAATTATTGGCCTATAGGTCAATCAGGCTATTGATTTTGAATAGGAGCGAGAAGCTATGTTGGACTTCAAAGAGATGGCCATGGCTGGCTGCCCCAGGCACTCTGAATTCCTGAAACAACTTGGAATTGAGGAGCTCATACGCTGCCTCATAGTTCAGAAATGGTATTAGAAGGCAATCAAAGGCTGCAGAAACACAGAATTTGAGAGTGGTAAGGAAGCTCAATAGCCAGATTTATGGACTGATGCATAAATTCAGAACTCCACTTCCAACAACTGAGTCCCCTGTATATAATATTTTTTGAAAATGAAGATACATTAAAATAAAATCATTTTAGAGCTGGCATTGACCTTAAAGGTCTTCATTTTAAAGGGAGCTCAGCAGCCAGATTTATAGATTCATGCATAGATTTAGAATCCCAGCTAAAGTTATGAGCCAATGGTATCTATAACCAATGACTCTTAGAGAAAAAGAGGTGCCTAGACCACTCATTTCTAACAAATGAGTCACCTGTGCACATTGGGGCAGCTAGGTGGCACAGTGGATAGAGCACTGGCTCTGAAGTCAGGAGAACCTGAGTTCAAAATCCGGCCTCAGACCAAACACTTGACACATACTAGCTATGTGACCCTGGGCAAGTCACTTAACCCCAATTGCCTAAAAAAAAAAATGAAGATACATTAAAATAGGGCACACCATGATGAAACATAACTTATTATTTTTATTTAATAAATGCTTTCTAGTTTTTTCTCTGCAGATACAATAATTTTTTTTTAGAACTTAAAAATGTTTAGTGCTTTAATATACATTAACTTGCTTGGGTGTTAAAATAATTCCTTGAGGTAGGTATCACAGGTGGTGTTATCTTCCCTTTAATGATGTATTAAGTGCCATGCCTGTGGTCACACAGCTAGTAAGTGTAAAAAGCAGCATGCAGATACAATAATTATTAAGGAGAATCATACTTTCCTACAAAGTCACAATTGGACCAGATAGGTTCCTTCCAACTCTCGATTCCATTATCACAGTTTTAGGGTTGGCATTGACCTTAGAGACTCTCATTTACCTACCTCCCAAACAGCTTCTGACTGAACAAGGACATGAACCCTGCACCTTCAAATTAAAAATGAGTGTATCTACTTGCTAAGATAACCTGGCAATCATAAGTCTGATGAATCTACTCAAATGTTCTTGCCCCAGAGCTGCCTGATGATAATACTTTACCAGGCAAATTGCAGGCTACCTTTGAGCTTGGGTTCCATAACAAATGGCTCATCTCCCTTCATTCCTTCCCTGTCTCCCATGGATGGACTTTGTGTTTTGTTTTGTTTTAAACTGATCTCTCTATCTCACCCAGGATGAAAGTGCAGCAGCTTCCTTTAAGCTCAGCCTCACTATTGATTGACAAGGGAGCTTCCAACCAGGGCTGGTTAGCTTCAGGCAGCTAGGTTGCACAGTGGATAGGGTACTGGAGTCATGAAGACTTGAGTTCAAATCCAACCTCAAACACTTACAAGCTGAGTGACCCTGGCCAAGTCACTTAACACTCTGTCTTAGTTTCATCAACTATAAAATGAGGATAATAACAGCACCCATCTCGAAGGGCTGTTGTGAAGATCAAATGAGATAACATTTATAAAGAACTTAGCACAGTGCCTGGTACATAGTAGGTGCTATATAAATGCTTATTCCCTCCCCTCCACCCTTCTCTTCAAGGAGCCTGAAGGCCCCAAACTGCCAATGTGATGTTGTTGCAGGCACTCAATCAGCTTAGCCCCCGGCAGCTCAGAACTCCTGAGATCAAGCAATCTACCAATCTCAGCCTGTTCTTAGCAGAGATTAATTACAGAAATATACAGCCATGCTTGACTTGACTTTATCTAAACCAAGAGGAGCTTGGGGGATGGGACAGAAACTTTCTGGAGTAGTAAGAGAGTAAAATTATGTTAATATGGGCTGCCAATAAATCACCTCCTTGCTCTTCAGATAAAATCAATTTTTAGTTAAAATTAGTCTTATTTGCTCTTTTGCCACCTCCTTTCCCACACATCTCCTATTTTAGATACAAAAGGTCCATGTAGCAAGCATGGGATCACAAAAAGGTAAGAACCTCAGGAAACTCCATTTACGCCTGTAGGAGCTAGCTATGACAAATGTGTTCTTTGTCTAGGTATAATCACCCACTCAGTCATTCCTTCAACAAGTACTTTTCAGCACATTAGTGACCGAGCATGGTACTGTACCTCATTATCAAAAGGGATGTGGTCCAGACCTTGAATCCCCATTGCCATCAATCAGATAACAAGACCCTCAAGCTGTTCATCATCTAAAGAAGCACCTGAAGAAATAATTATATTCAATGTATGCATGAAATAGGAAAGAGGGACCCAATTTTGAAGATTTAGCAGAAATCAGAAATGGGCAGATCACAATTGTCTGCTGGCATCCAAATGATACACACCCTTCTCTTAGGCACTGAAGACAGAGCTTTCCTCAGCAATCCTTGTAATCTACCAGATTGAAAGATACCCTATTCTATATGTATATGTTTAAAAAGAAAAAAAAATCTGTTGATCAAAACAAACAATATCCTTCAGCTAAATAATCTTTCAGCTAAAAACAAGAGACTTTTCCTTTGGGTGAACGAACCCTAAACAGTTTATAGCTCTCTAGGTAAAAGAGACATTGGAGATTATCTCATTCAAAGGAAAGAAAACATGATTTAAAGGATCTTGATCCAGAATGGGTGTCAGAGGCAAGCTAGGCCAAACCCATCATTTTGCAGATGATGAAATTGAGCTCCTGAAAGGTCATTGGATTTGCCTAAGCTTTCACAGGTTATAAACAACCAAGGTTAGGTTTGAACCCTGGTCCTTTGACTCCAGAGCCAGAGCTCATTCTATTTTTTACTGCCTTCCCTTAATGGAATGAAGTTGAGCATGAAGTCAAAGGACAGCTTTGGGTATACATCTTGGTTCTTTCACTTGCTACCTTTTTGATTTGGGATAAATCACTTGACTTCCCTGGACCTCAGTTTCCTCATCTGTAAAATGAGGGGGTTGGACTAATTGAAGCAGCTCCTCACTCTAAACCTATGATTTTATGACCTTTGCATAGCTTAATTTGAACCGAGGTTCTCTGACTTGAAATCCAGTTCACAAAGAATCTTAGAGATAGAAGAATCTCTGGAGGTTATTTAGTCCATACTGGACAAGAACCTCTATAATTATACCCTGTTACTTCTTATACTAAACATCATTCATTTGGAGTGTTTATACATCATCTACTTCAATTCTCTACCATCAAAACGACCTCATCATAACATTCCAGATGGATGGCTGTTATGGTTAGATTCTACCCTTGTCAACCCCAGAATAAGCTTTTCCATTCCTTCACTTAGAAAACTTCACTGATTACATCTACTGGTGCCTCTCACTTCTCATCATCTCCTGAGCCCCATGTTTCCAGAGGTTAGGGTCTCACTTGTGTGCTAAGAAAAAGCAAGGGAAGATCAGAGTTTTAGAAGTGGATAGGACCAAGAATCCAACTCTTTATTTTAACAATGAGGAAACTGAGACTCAAAAAAGTTTTTAACTTCCCCAAGTTTATACTGAAAACAAGTGCCAGTGTCAGAATTTGAGCCCAGTTCCTCCAACTATGAATTCACCATGATTTTCCAGACTTCAATTTTCACCAACAAGTGAATTCCTAAAGAAAACACAGACTTCAGCATAGGGCTATGATGATACTCAGAGAAGAAACAATTCAACAACATGCATGTCACTAAGTTAAAATACAAGCATCTGTTTGCAATAAATATACTTGAGTCCTGGTTCCCCTTCATCTCACACCCCCCTCTCCAATTCACAGATTCCCATGAAAAAAAAATAAAAAATAGAAGAGATTGTAGAGGCAAAGTAGATTCAACTCCTTTCAGGCCCTCAGCCAGATCCTCATTAGGCCCTGGACATGTGAGCCAATGCTTATTTTCATGGCTGGTCTAACCTAAGTCTGCCCTTCCTGAAACACTAGCCTTTGTCCTCCCAATCTACATCTCTAAATAGGGATTTGGGTGAGAGTGACACCAAGGGGGCTCATTATTAGAGACCCATTATTATGAAATTGATGGGCTCTAAGTCTTTCTGTTTGAAAGCTATTAAATGGAAAAATCGCTATTCGATTTTAGAATCATTATTTCCTTAGGAAATCAGGTTACAAATGAGAAGGGGCGGGTGGAGAGATAAAAGAAGAGTGCTGTCGCCCCAATTCACCTCCTCTTCCTTCAGGAGGTAAAGGTCATCCATACTCAGCAAAGGCTAATTATATAAATAAGATACCCTGGCTCAGGCTCCAGCCTCCTGGGAGCAGAGAGAGCTGGGAATAAATGAGACCCTTTGCAAACTGTAAAAAGCCTATTGAAAACATGCTGGAGCTGATGGTTACACAGTTTAACCCAATGATTTTTTTAATGTCAAAAAAGAAAATGTGGACCCAGGAAAACAAAAGTTCCCAAGTTTCAGTGTTCCCCAGGGGTCTGGAGTGTGTTGAGCTCATTTACCACCACCCTTTTCATTCCCATTGTTAGTTTCTCCTCTTCATCGTATGCCAATGACCATAACACTAGTTGAATACAGTAATGATGTTATGTACATCCCCTGGCCTTCTTGCTTCTCACATGTTCCATTGCCCATCTCTTTGCCTTTGAACTATCTTTTTTCTCATGTCTAGAGTATATTCCCTCCTTTCCTCCACCTCCTAGAATTCCTGGTGTCCTTCAAAACACAGCTCAAATTCAATCTCCTGCATTAAGCCTTTCCCCAAATCCCTTCCCACCCATACCCCTAGCTGCTAGTGTCTACCTATTGAAGTTAACTGGACAGAGAGAGAGAGAGAGAGAGAGAGAGAGAGAGAGAGAGAAAGAGAGAGAGAGAGAGAGAGAGAGAGAGAGAGAGAGAGAGAGAGAGAAAGAGAGAGAGAGAGAGAGAGACAGACATAGATATATATATATGTATACGTATATATAGGGGGTATAAACACATATATACATATATACACACATACACACACACACACACACACACACACATACACATATCTCCAGACAATTTTTGTAGCCTGGCACCCAGTAGGCAATTAATAAATGCTTTTTGATTAATTGATTGGTTTCCCTTCTCCCCTTTCCTGATGGTCAAGAAGCTCGAGTTTTCAAATACTATCTCAAGAAGCAGTTGTGGACACTTAACTTTTCTGAACCTCAGTTTACTCATCTTGTTGCTTATACCTCACAGGACATAATATTAATTAACTAGGAATATATAATCTTTCATGTAAAACAAGATTTCTAATAATGATCTGGCAACAATGAAACTAGAAAATAATCATGTAAATGAAGGATCTTTGACAAGTGAGAGTGTGCCCACAGGAGGAGGAATTAGATGGTGAAGGGCCTCAAAAGCACATTATTTAAAAGAACACTTGAAGAAACTGAAGGATTTTACCTTGAAGAAGAATAATGGTGAATATGACTGTAATCTTTATAGATATAGATACACACATACATATAGTTAGATTATAAATATGTATATAGTTGTAGCTATATATGTGTGCATATTATTTTTTTATTCTGGCCTTCAACTCCAAATATAATAGGCATTTCCCTATACATAGTTGAACAGTCAACATATCATTGTACATGAAATAGTAGATTTCTATAATATTTCGTTTACTTTTCTTAAACCTTCGGTCTTCAAATAACTAAAGCCTGTCATGAAGAAGAATTAGCCTTATCCTGCATGAACTAATGCCAGTGGGTGGAAATTACAAGGACATAGATTCCAGCTCAATAAAACAAATAAATTCTTAATAATTGTAGCTAATTAGGAATAGGATGTTTCCCTGGTCAAGGAGGTGGACAACAAAGATTGAGTTTCCATCAATGGAAGAGGATTAAGAAGTGGGATTGTGGACTAGTTATGCAATGCCCTCCACCTGCTCGTCTCGTCCTTAATGTTCTCCTCCTCCTTAAATTACATTATTTTTACTTAGCTGAATAGATATTGTGCCTTCTCAGTCAAATTTTAATTTAAGGTCTTTGAGGGCAGAGATTTTTTTTTTTCTTTTTGTATCCTCAAGATGTAGCACAGTGTTTCATTTTTGCCTTTGTATCTCCAGCACCTAAATTCTAGGCACACAGTAAGAGCTTAATAAATGTTAATTAAATTAAATTGAATTTGTTAGGGATAATGTAGAGAAAATTGCTCAGTCAAGTAACACAGTACTTACACTAATTGACCCCTCAAGTCTCTTTGGATTTTTAAGACATGATTTTGCCTCTCTGGGCTTCAGTTCCCTCACATGCAATTGAAAGGGTTTGACTAGATCAATAGTTCCCAACCTTTCAGAATAGAAGAACTACTTTAATGTTAAGGAGCCACACATTTTAGGAAACCTTCATATCATAAAAGTTATCATCAGTACCCATTAACTGAGGAATCAATCAACAAACGTTTACCAAATATTTAAGGTGCACCAGGCATTGCACTAAGCACTATGAATACAAAGAAAGGCAGAAACAGCCCCTGCCCTTGTCAACAGGCAATCACAGTGTCAGGAGACTTATGTGAAAACCTGGTTTATTACAAGAGAAATTAACATGCATGCGGAATCCAAAGGGTTCCCAGTCTTTACAGAAGTTTACATTTTTATTATAGCAGGACAAAGGGAGGAGGGGATACCAGGAAGGGATGTGACATGGTACAGGGAACTGTGCAGCAAAGATGGTAAAAGACAAGACCACTCCACAGGGAGGAGCAAGGAGATGGCAAAAGCTTCATTCTTTTCTCTTGGGAACTTCTAGACTATGAAGATAGGAGGGTCTGCTTATCTGCAAAGGACCCAAGCTGTACGAGCATTATCCCAGACTGGCATAGACTGGCTGGTGCCTGACTTGCCTCCCAAGGACACACAGGGAGCCCATTTGGGGTACAACAACAAATTATTTCAGCTCAGGGGAGCTTCATCCTTGATACATTCAAGGTCTTTTGCATGCTCTGGGTCCAGTGTTTCTGGAAAATATAGCAACTCAAAAAGACAAGTTCAAGGGATCCCTTAACAGCTCTTAACATCTTACTGTAGAAAGTGGCAATCATGCTGAGTGTTGAAGGAAGCCAGGGCATAATTAATAATAGAGAACATGCCAGGCATGGGAGACAGCCAGGGCAATGGCATGAAGACTAGAGATGGAATGCTTATGGGATAACTGTAGCTCCTCCAGAATCTGTAGCCCACAAGTTGGGAATGAACCGCTGGGCCAAATGATTGCCAAGGTCCTCACTCTAGCATTTGGTTTTTCTATGAAGCATCAAAACTTATCTAAAAATCAATACCATGCATTTATTAGGCCCCTACTATGTGCCAGGAACTCTACTAAGTGCTAGGGACTCAAAGACAAAAATGAAATATTGCCTGCCCTCAAGGAACTTATATTCTTTTGGGGAAAACAATAGAAACATATAAGTAAATACAAACATATATGGGTATATATATATATATTTGTGTATGTATATATGTGCATTTATATATTTTGTGTGTGTATGTACATATATACATACACACAAACACACACACACAACGTAAATGATCCATCTACAATGGTGCTCAGCAGAATATATTAGACCAATTCTAAACTAGCTTCTTCACCTTTTCAACAAGTAGCTTTGAACGGGAAGGTGAACAGAGAAAGGAGAATCCTTTGAAGGGGGGAGTCCCTTTCTGCTTCCTGATCCATGGCATGTTGGCATCCCAGTATAATCAGCAACCCTAAAGTCTACTTTCCATCTGATCTGCAATTTGCCAATATGACGGTCAGTAGGTTTCTAATGTGGCAGCAACAGAAACAGACCAGCACTGCCAGTGAATTCAGATGGAAATAACCTTTAAAAATCCCAGGAACCAGTGAATTTTTAGTCCCCACTACTATGCATTCTTAGACTTTAAGATCTGAGGCACTGAATGGAAAGGGCTTCATTTTTTTTTTTTTTACTATAAGGATCAGAACCGCAAAAGGAACAAAGGGCTAGTCTCACACATGATCAGCAGGCCACCACAATAGTCTGGTAAGAGTGGAATATACCTCTTTTGATATCCTCCTTCCCCTTGACCCAAAATTATCTTCTTATCTGTTCCATGATGCCTGAAATTCCACCATTAGAAACTCATTACTTTACATCCAGACATTATTCCCTGTTTAAGTACACTCTCAGGAGTGCATCTTCACTGCATCTTCAATCAAGAAGAAGAAACACAAAACAAACTACAAACAGGAATTTTCCTGGTCCAGAGCAGGCTGACCCAAAAAGTCAAAGGACTTGAGATTGTGCAACATTAGGCTCACGTAAAGGAACTGGATTTTTTAGACTGGAGAAGGAAAGACTCAATATAAATATGATTGTTCTCTTCAAATACTTGATAGACATGGTATAAGGAAAATTTCTAATAATTAGGGGGTCATAGTTCTGGGTGGTGGTCCTGGGACAAGGAGGAGTGCTGGGGTTGTGGTGGAGAGGGAATCCTCCTCATAGTTTCAAGGCAGAAAAGAGTGCTAGTGATCACTCATAGACCAAAGCAAGAGCAAGAAAAGAAGTAAATACCTTGCCCTTGATTATACCACCTTGGAAGAACTGAAAACTTACAGGTCCCTAGAAGTATCTCTGAAAACAGCTGCACAAAACCCCCAAAGCTTGGGACAGTACATTCTCCACATTGGAAGCAGACCCTTACCTTAACAAAGAGTTTAAAACTCAAGTAATTGACTGGGAACATGAGCAAACTGTGCAAAAAAAAAAGTCAGACCACAGAATCTTTCTTTGGTGACAAAAAAGATCAAAACATACAATCAGAAGAAGATAACAAAGTCAAAGCTCCTACATCCAAAGCCTCCCAGAAAAATATGAATCAGTCCCAGGCCATGGAAGAGCTCAAAAAGGATTTTGAGAAGCAAGTAAGAGAAGTAGAGGAAAAACTGGGAAGAGAAATGAGAGTGGTGCAAGAAAATCATGAAAAAAAATCAACAGCTTGCTAAAGGAGACCCAAAAAAACTGAAGAAAATAACACCTTAAAAAATAGCCTAACCCAAATGGCAAAAGAGATCTAAAAAGCCAATGAGGAGAAGAATGCTTTAAAAGACAGAATTGGCCAAATGGAAAAGGAAGTCCAAAAGTTCATTGGAAAAACAACTGACCTGGAAAATAGATCCAGGAGAGATAATTTAAAAATTATTGGACTATCTGAAAGCCATGATCAAAAAAAGAGCCTAGGCATCATCTTTCAAGAAATTATCAAGGAAAACTGCCCTGATATTCTAGAACCAGAGGGCAAAATAGAAATTGAAAGAATCCACCAACCACCTCCTAAAAGAGATCCCAAAGGAAAACTCCTAGGAATATTATAGCTAAATTCCAGAGTTCCCAGGTCAAGGAGAAAATATTGAAAGCAGCCAAAAAGAAACAATTCAAGTATTGTGGAAACACAATCAGCATAACACAAGATTTAGCAGCTTCTACATTAAGGGACCAGAGGGCTTGGAATATAATATTCTAGAGGGCAAAAGGGATAGGATTACAGCCAAGAATTCCCTGTTCAGCAAAACTAAGTATAATCCTTCAGGGTAAAAAATGGTCATTCAGTGAAATAGAGGACTTTCAAGTATTCTTGATAAAAAGACCAGAGCTGAATAGAAAATTCGACTTTCAGAGTCACTGAAGCCCAGAAGTAAGACAAAAGTCAGGATGACTGGCATTGGTCCAGGATAGAGTGAATGACCTTGGTGTCTTCGATGGCTGACCAAGCTCTAAGCACTCCACAACACCTGCTTCAGCCACCTTCATGGCTGAACTCTTCCTCACTTCGCTAGGCTGATTGTTTTACAATAGTCAGTCATTGAACCTATCCAAAACACTTCTTAGCTTGGTAGGATCTACTGGAACTTACAGTCCACTGACATAACCCAGGATCACCTCTACAATATGATGGGGCTTTGGATTAAGATTTTAGCCATGAGCCACAAACACCATATCCAGGTCATTGAGCTATTTCATTTATGCTACCTTTGCTCATACTAAATCCTGTCACAGGGCCTGACTGCCAAGGATAGGGTACTACAAAACAGTTCTATCATTAGTTCTGAAACTGTTCATCACAATGGGCAGGACTCACTTGCCAGTATTGGAAAGTGGAAAACAGCAGGCAGAATGCTTCCACATACAGTCAATCAAATGATAAATCAATAAGCACCAATTAAGTGCCTACTATATACCAGACTCTGTGAAATTAGGGGCAGTTAGGTGACGAAATGGATAGTGTTGTTGGGCCTGAGACAGAAGATTCTTCTTCCTGAATCCAAATCTAGCCTCAGATACTTATTGGCTGTGTGATCCTGGGCAAGTCACTTAACTCTGTTTGCCTCAGTAACATGAACTGAAGAAGGAAATGGCAAACCACTCCAGTATCTTTGCCAAGAAAATCCCAAATGGGGGGACACACCTGAAGTGACTAAACAACAAGAACTGTAAAATTAAGTGGAAGGACTCAATAATCATCAAATTTTCTTCTGGCTCTCGTAATCCATGACTGAAAAAATTCAACCAATATTCATCAAATGCTTACTATGGTTAAGACACTGAACTAGCTACTAATGATCTTTTTTCTAAAATTTTCATTATTTTGATCCTGATCCATGATTTTGTCAACGTGAGGAACTTCTAGATGAAAATTCCCTCTACTAATACAGATCAGTAACTTGTCTATAGTATTCACATGGATAGATTTAAATATTTAAAGAAATCAAGCAAAATTAAGTATTGTAAACTCTGAGGGTATATACTTATATATAATATTTTTGTGTATATGTGCATATACACACATCCACACACATGCACATGGCATCTCAAAGTTTTAACATTAAGACTTTGGGGACATCCTGTATATAATATATTCATATGTACACACAAGCAGAAAAACAAATATACATATAAATACACATATACACACAGACTCATAGGCTGTGAGAGCTGAAAAAGACCTCAAAGAACACTTGGGCTTCTCCATTATTTTACAAATAAGAAAACTGAGATCCCGAAAAGTGAATCTATTTGCTCTATATTAGGGGCAGAACCCCTAGGAACAAAATTCTCTTCCTATCATATCATTTGATATTCTAAATATAAGGGTACACAAAGCCTCTAAGATGGCTTCCATGAGCATAAACAAGTCCTGTGAAATTCTATCAAATATTTTCCATGATTGCATAAGCTGATGTGATGCAGTGGAAGATTGTTTTACAAGATGGGCCAAAATCACCTCTCATAGCAAACTGCAGCCTCGTTTCTTTCAATTATGAAATATTTTTTAAATGGCCCATCCAATATATAAGAGGATAATGAAGGGTGGGGAAAGGACTCCTTTCTTTGTTTCAGAACTGATATTCCAGAGAGAGCACAATTCAACCCCATAATAGAAAGAGAACGATAAGGCAGAGGGAATAAAGCTCTCATGGGGAATATAGGGTTTCGAGAGGTAGGCCCCCAAAGCATTACCTTTCCTGCAAATTAAGCAGCTGCCAGGCCTGGTAAATATCATAAATCTCCAAGAACAGGGCCAGCACTTATGAGGTAATCCAGGTGTTGGACCATCCAGGATGCTGAAATGTGCAAGGCCAGCACTGCCCTTGCCAAATGGGTCACAATGGCTCCTCTGTGCTCCAGTTTCCCAAGGCCCTTAATGGGAATATATACAATGAATTGCTTTGTCAGTCACTAAGCTGGGCCTGCCCAGATTTAGGGTAGGATTCCCCCAGAGTGCTTCCCTAAGGTTAGGTTTACACACACGCACACACACACACACACACACACACACACACACACACACTCACTCACACACACAGTGCAAAATTCATCAGAAATCAAATCAATAAGCTTTTGCTTTTCCTAGAATGCATTCATTGTAAATAATTTAATATATTGAACTCATTGAACACAACTAAAAATCCATAGAGAAGAAAGACCCTGAATTCATTCTTGTTCACTCACTACCTCTAGTTCTGTGGATTTTCATCTCTTCCATTCCCTACCCAAGTGAACCTGGGTTTGTTATTTCCACTTCATGTTTTAATTTCCATATCTAAAAAGACAGAATGCCTAGAACTTTTGCCCAATTCCCTTGAGGGCATGACTTGCAGTATGTATATAAAGAGCTTTATAAACAAAGGTTTCAATTCTTGATTTAAGGAATTTTAACTTTAAAGCTGACATTTTTAACTTTCAAAAAATTATAGTCAAACAGAAAAAGAAGAAGAAGAAGAAGAAGAAGAAGAAGAAGAAGAAGAA
>NW_020954648.1:7410230-7428429 GCF_900497805.2 Vombatus ursinus
AAGAAGAAGAAGGGCTGGTCATGTGGCAAGAAGGAAAGATAACTAACCAGTGGAAAACTTGTATTCAAGTATTCTTATAATGTCAGGAAAAAATGAGGAGGGTCATCAGCATTTTGGAGGTATTCCCAGCACCAAACTAGTGGAAAGATCTAGACAAGTGCTTCACAGGAAGAACAGGAATGGATGGTCTCTGATCTATATTCTTGGGAGGCACATCCTAATCAGTGAGATCACAGATACATTTGAGATAAGATTGGAAGGTGCTGGAGACCATGATGTGTGAGGATTGTTTGGAAGAACTGAGAATGTTTAACCTAGAATCTAGGTGGGACAAGAGGGCTGACTTGAAGCATTTGAAGGGTTTCCCCACAGAAAAGAGATTAGATTTTTTTTCTGACTGGCTTCTTATGATGACATAAGTTAAGAACAGTGGGTAAAAACTTAAAGAGACAGATGCCAGCTTGGAATTTAAAACCAACCAAAAACCCCTTACATATCCAAAAGTGAAATGGGCTAGCTCAAAATCCTCAGTCACCTATCATTGTAGGTCTCCAATGTAGGTCTTGTGGTAGGTCTCTAATCCTAGATGGCCACTTGTCAGGATATTGTAGAAAGTATTGCTGTTGAGGTACAAGTTATACTACACGACATCAGAATTTCTCTGCCATTCTACATTCTATGAAGTCCTACCCAAATCATGGATCCCACCTAGAACACTCCAACACATAGTCATGTTAAATCAAAATCTGCTTCTTTGCAATTTCTGCCATTTTGTCCTACTCTTCCTATTCCAGTAGTGGAAAACAAGTTTCATCTTTCTGACACATGAACACTGTAAGTATTTGATAACAACTATGGTGTGGGTATCTTCTCCATGTTATCCATCCCCAGTTCCTTCAGCATAACCTCATATGAAATGGCTTTTAGTGTCCTTGCCATCTTGGTCATCTCTCTTCTAAATGGAATGCAGATGGCCACTGTCCTTTCTAAACTGTAATGCCTGAAATTGGACACTGTATTCTAGATGTGATATGAACACTGCAGAGTACAGCAGAGCAATAGTCCTGCTCTCCAATATCAGGCTGAGCTCTCTCTCTCTCTCTCTCTCCAAATCTAATTCTGTCTTATTGAACATTGTATGATAGGACTTTGGGGAGTGTTTTTTTGCTGATTTTATTGCCTGGAAGCTTAGTTAAGTTCTAAGTACAATACTGGTGGCAACAAGGTCATTGGAGAGAAGGTCCTCTCAAACCCCTTTTAAAATGCAAATGGTCCCTAAGAGAGTTCAGCCCTTCACACTTTAATGTGTGTTACTTTATTTAGATAATGGGATCAACACCCAACCGAGAACAGTAACTTTTTTTTAAGGGAATAGGAGTCATGACTGATGTGGGAAGCAAGGAGGGAGAAATTTACAAGTTGAGGACATAATGATTTCAGAAAGGGAAGTGGGTGGGTGACAAAGAAACACTTGCATACCTTGAAATTTTGCATCAGTCTCAGCTGCTCTCCAGTGTGACATTTTAAATAGCCATCTTATGTTTCCAATTCCTGTAGCTCTCTCTCTTTCTCTCTCTCTCTCTCTTTCTCTCTCTCTCTCTCCATCTATCTTTCTGTCTCTTTTCTCCTTTTATGTCTCTTTGTTTTTCTATCTCTCTCTGTCTTTCCATCTCTCTCTTCGTCTCTGTCTTTGCCTCTGTCTCTGTTTCTGTCTCTATCGGTCTCTGTCTCTGTCTCTATCTCTCTGTCTTTGTCTCTGTCTCATTGTCTCTCTCCCTGTGCCTCTCTATCTGTCTGTGTGTGTGTCTGTCTGTCTCTCTCTCTGTGTTTCTCTGTCTCTGTCTTTCTCCCTCTTTCTCTCTCTGCCTCTCTTATTTCTCTTTCTCTTTCTCTCTCTCTCTCTTTCTCCACTCTTTAATCCAGCACAACTTCCCCCCTCTCCAATAGCAAATTCTCCCTCACTTAGATGAGGAAAATAAAGAGGAGATGGAAGAGATGAAAGCATAGTCACATGTGCTCCTCATCTCAAAACTGTTACTGCACCTTTATTACATCCTCTCTCTTCCTTTCCCTATCACCTCAAAGACAATATATAATTGAGAGGTAAGGTAGGGTAGGGGAAATGATGCTGGATTTGGAGATAGGAGAACAGGGTTCAAATCCCAGCTTTATGACCTTGAGAAAGTCTTTTTCCCATTCTGGGTTTTAATTTCCTCATTCAGTCAGTCAACAAGCACGTGCTAAGTGCTTACTATGTGCCAGGCACTGTGCCCATCTGTAAGATGACTGAATTGGGCAAATTGCTCTTTAGGCCCCCTTCCCTTCTAAATCCAGTGACCCTATGATTGATGCAGAAGACAAGTTCCATGGCTTTTGAGAAGGATAGATCACAGCTACCTAGAAGGACTGCATTAGTGAAAAAAAAAAAAAAAAAAAAAAAAAAACACTGCCCTGAAAGGCACAGGATTTGTGCCCTAGTCTCATCCCTTCCCTTCTCTGAGCCACATTTTCCTCATCAGTGAACAAAAGGGGTTAGACTAAATGATCTCTAAAGTCCCCTCCAGTACTAACGTTTTTATAATTCTAGGAGGCAAGAATTGACTATTGACCAAGGGGTGATTCTAATGGTATTTCAAACATCTTTAGAGATTGGGAGGATATATTTTGAGAATATTTTTCAGCATCTTCGACATCCCACCAGTGTGCAATCATCTACTCTCCCTACCCACAGAATTAGCCCAATGGTAGCAGGTCCACAAAACTGCCACTATTTCCAAAGCTTCCAATTGTCAGTATATTGAGAGACATTGCCACAGTAATCAGAAACATTTCTCTAAGTTTATTCTATACATACTTTTCATTTACTTAATTGTGTACATGTAATTCCCCTAGCCAGGGGTGGGGAATCTGCGGCCTTGAAGCCACATGTGGCCCTCTAGGTCCTCAAGTGCAGCTCTTTGACTGAAGCCAAACTTCCAAACTTCACAAGTTTGGCCATACTTGAGGACCTAGAGGGCCCACCCCTGCAGAATGTAAACTCCTTGCAGACATTAAATTTATTAGCACTTATCAATAAATATCATAAATCAAAATCAATAAATAGCATCTGGTACTTAATGCATGTTTATTGGATTGAATTAAATAATTACCATCATCCTCTCAGCTCAGTCTGATGATCTCTTTCACCAAACCTTAAGGGTTTCCATCTTTCTCAAATGCCCTCTCTAAGTAAAAATGGATATTCCCAGGGAGCTTTGTTTCAATAGAAGGAATTTTATGCTTCAGTTCACAGAATCATTTTTGGTGAGATTCCATTAATTTTACCATTGAATTGAACCATTCCACAAGTGCTAAAAGCAAATCCTTACACCCTCATTCTACTCCACTCCCCTTTACATGGCACTACTCAGATTTCTTCTTTTGGCTACACAGATTTTGCTGTAGTCATGAAAATGAAAAACCCAGATTTTCTCCCTTACTGGGTTTTATTTTCCATTATCTAAGGATCTACTGCTGTATGCAATGCCAACATGATGTATTAATGCCCATGTGGTTAAAGAAAACCACTTCCATCACTCTACGACCTCCATAAAAATGTAGAGGCTCTTCTATGGAGTGCATCACATAATTTAATTGGTTCTAAAAGAATGTTGAGGTTATGAAGCATGGAAAATATGGGGGGGGGGGAAATGCTGGGAATTAAATTTGCTAGAGTTTTGATTTATTTTGATTGAGCTCCTGCACTCCTGGACTTTTAACCCATCTCTCCGAAGCTACTATCCATGTCTCAAGGCACCAATAAAGTGATTAATCATTGTTTGCAATAGCTAGCATTTATAGAGCACTCTGAAGTTTACAAAGTGCTTTAAAAATATTATCTTATTTTATTCTCATAACAATCTGGGGGGTAGGTGCTACTATTATCCCCAATTTACAGTTGAGGAAACTGAGTCAGAGGTTAAGGGATTTGCCCAGAGTCACACAGCTAGTATATATCCGAAGCCAGATTTGAATTCAGGTCTTGCTGACTCCAGTGCTCTATCCACTACAGCACTCAGCTGCCTTCTTCCTTTCCTACCCTGACCTTCACTGACTCACATGACAGTTACCAGTTTAATTCAATACAACAAATAATTATTAAGCACCTACTACGTGAAGAACATTTTGCTAAGTACTGAGAAAGATACAAGGTTTAGACAATCCCTGCCCCTACTGAGCTTTTAGTCTATTAGAGAATAGGCAGAAAATAGATGAGTAAAATTTGTGGAAAGTACCATCAGGGGAGAAAAAAAAGGACTTAGGTGAATAAGAAATGGAAGTTCCACATTGGGGAAAATACATTGACAGAAGTCTCCAAACTTGCATTCAAAACTATTACATTTTTAAATCAATAGCTGGAGCATTTCCTCAGTAATTCTCATCTACTAGTGCTATGTTAGTCACTATGAGTATTGTTTAGCATGGAGGTAATCATGTGTAGGCCCATAAAACTGTCTCCTGAAGAATACCAGTTTATAAGATTAAACTGAATGACAACTAATTTTCCTATCAATCCTCCCCTCTTTTTTCCCCCCTGTCTGTTCCAAGAAAAGTGAAACTATTATTCTTTCCTTAGGTAGACATTGTGGTGGCATGCATTTATGGCCCTGAGATGAAATATAATGTGACAAGCTTTATTAAGCACTTGTTTGTACAAGGCATACAAGGCATCATGCTAAGAGCTAGGGATACAAAAGCAATGTGAAAAATAGTTCCCATCCTCAAAAAGTTTACTTTCCACTTGTGGCATGCAAACAATATGTAAACAGATCAGTTGTTTTGGTTTGGTCTAGAACTGTGATTTCATCTGTGTTGATTATTTCCGATGTAGAACTTCCCTCCAATACCTATTAACAACTCTTCTGCACCTTGCAATCTGGTGTTATCTGTTTCTATTCTGAACTTAAACACTTTTAAAAAAAAAAGCAGAATACAGATGATTCTCTATGAAACTATGAATCACTACTTCACAGCATTTGGTTCTGTAACTTGTAGTCTTAAAAGTATTGCCTCACATTTTAAGAACTTAACTGGTTGGCTTAGGGTGGCACAGCGGATAGAGTGCCCCTTGGAGTCAGGAGAACCTGAGTTCAAATCCAGCGTCAGACATTTACTAGAGCTGCGTAATCCTGGGCAAGTCCCTTAACCCCGTTTGCTTCAGCTTCCTTATCTGTAAAATGAGCTGGAGAATTCTCCTCTGCAGAAAGGTGGGGCCTTGTAGGTGAAGAATGTTTCATACAATTGTCCAATACAGTTGCTGTATTGGTTGGTTTTGTTTAATATTTTTGTATGTTACAAGAGAGAATGTAATGCTGAGGGTGGGTAGGGGTGTACCGATATGCGGAAATGAATAATATAGAACAAAAAGACATCAACCAAACTTTTTTAATCATTTGTTTACAATTCCATTCTCTAGACTAAGCTATTAATGTAAAATGTTCTGCCATGACTTGATCATAAGTAAGTGAAAAATGTCTGCTGTTCAAAAATCAATTTAATTTTCAAAGATAGCAGTTTCCTACTCTAGAAAATGGGAAGGTTGGAGTAGAAGACCTATAATCCAATTAAACAAATACTGAATACTTATTCTAATTTAATGATATGTGATCTCATATTTCACTCAGGCTTAATTAGCATTGAGTCTTATAATTAAGGAATACAGATTGTTAAAACAATATCAGATGGTCATTCCTTCACAATAGAAATACAAACAGAATCCTCTAATTAATGAGTTCACAATTTCCCCCCATTCTCATATAACATTTGTATGCTTTTTTTTTAATTTCTGCATTCAGAGGAAGGTAAGTTAGAAACATGACAAATATGTGTATTTAGTCCTCAGACCTACAAAATTTTTAAAAATAATAATCCATATGCTCCATTTGGGTCAAAAGCTGGAGGATACCTTAGCGATCCAGGGGCAGGGAAACTGTGGCCTTCTAGGTCCTTGGATGCAGCCTTTCGACTGAGTCCAAGTTTTACAGAACAAATTCTTTTATTAAGGGGGTTTGTTCTGTAAGGTTTGGATACAGTCAAAGCGCCCCATTTGAGGACCTAGGAGGCCACAGGTTCCCCACCCTTAACAGGTAGTCTAACCTGTTAAGTTTATAGATGCAGAAACTGAGGTTCAGAGAGTTGAAGGTGGTAATTACTAGCAATCAAATCCAGCACCTCCAACTCAAATGCAAATGTTTAAGGAACTAGAATGGCTGAAAGGAATCAGTGTGAGATAAGGCTGCAGAGATAACAAACTAAATGTTCAAGTGGTAAGAGCATTGGCTTAGGAGTTGCATCAAATCCTGCCTTAGCTATTTACTGACTATTTGATCTTGGACAAGTCACTGCATTTTCCTAGGCCTTAGAATCCTCAACTATAAAATGAGAGAGTTGGACAACTTGTCTCCAAGGTGCCTTCCTGATCTATATCTACAATCCATGAGTTTTTACTGTATTTTATAAGTAATGAGGGTTGAGCAATTGGAAAATTTTGAGCAGTAGAGTGAGATGAACAGTATCATGCAATAGGAAGATTAAAGTGGTAGTGGTATGTAAAATAGATCAGATAAATAAAACTGGAGTCATACAAATCATTTAGGAGAGGTTACTGGAACAATCCAGATGACAGATAATAGGTTTGTGAACAAGAGAAAGGGAGAGAAGGGGATGGATGTGAAAGGTATTGTAGAAATACAATAGACCAGAACTGGGGGTTAAGGGATTCCTTAAAGATGCACCAGTCAAAAGATTTGTTAATCCATCACTGGAGTCACCTGTATGCCTTCATTTGGGCTACAACAGATGATAAATTGATTATCTTTCCAATGGCTAGTGATTCATCAGAGATTACAACTTCAAGAGAAAGATCATGAGATCTATAGCAACAAAGGACCTTAAACCATTACAATTCAGTCCTCTCATTTTATAGAGGAGGAAACTGAACTCTAAAGAAGCTAAATGAATTGTTCAGAGTCACAAAGTTATTCAGTAGCATCGCTGGAATTTGAAGCATATCCTCTGATTCCAAATTCAGGGTTGATTCTACTCTACTATGGTATTTCTTGAGGTAGAGACATCAACACCAGAGGCTCCAAATCTTTACCACACAGTACCCATATTTCTCTGGTCTAGGATATTTTGATCACTCTATACTGGACCATCAGTGAATGTTATTAGCATCCTAAGCTTTCCTCATAAAAAATCTTGTAGACAATCCATTCCCAGGACATTTTCTATCTCCTTTATCTCACAATTGATTTGGAAATTGAAAGCCAGACAACTTTGACTTCCTGTATCTTCTTGTCTTTTATCAAGACCAAAAGATAATTTTTGCAAACAGAAAATGGAAATGATCCCCGGGTTATTCTTAATACCATCTTCAGTAGGGAATGAATTTCTTTCAGATGGACAATGGGCATATTGTAAGTGATGGTTGCTTCTTCAAACTCTGGCAGGATATTTGGGAAAAGGGAGCAGATTGTGGATAAGGAAGAGACAGCAGAGTTATTAAATATCCTCTCAGAGTTGGAAGTCCACTGAGCAGAACCCACATGGGATTATTTCTTCCTTTCATGGGCCAGAACTTTGTTTTTCTCCACATATTTTAATCAATATCACTTGGCATTTATTGAACTGTAACAATCTGGCTGTCTCTTACATTATGGTATTGAGTTTCAAGAATGACTAAATTTTCCAGTGGAATTTGAGTGGCTGAAAGAATGCCTCCATGTATAATTTTGGCAACATGTTTTAGAGTAGGGAAAATTAATGTTTTTACAGGCAAATCAAGCAATTATTTGAGCTAACCTGTATACGTCTACACACAGTTACTAAAATTACATGTTTAGAAAAACAGGTATGTTTCTAAACCAAATTTTAGTAGCTTTTTTCAAAAAATATATCTCCCAAACCTTTCTATATATAAGTTAAATTGGTAAGCCTGTAAATGATATTTTTATGAAAGTTTATACATACCAGTTAAATTGGCAAGTCTTAAATGCTATTTTTATGAAAGTTTATATATCCTGTCAGCTCTCAAGATCTCAAGAGCTGAAGGGAGGTTTGCGTTAGCAAAGATCTCATAATGCAAGGAATAAAATGTCTCCCAGAATATGATATCATTAATGCAATCTTAAATTTTCCATAGCTCATCCTAGTAAGAAAATCTCTAGGGAAGTAGACTGCATTCTGTGTCCTCAGGGCTTACAAAGTTTAGATTGGCACTATTCTCTGCTGACAAAGAGTCAAGACACTTCAAGGTAATTATTACTAAAACAGAACAGAATATAGAATAGGATAGAATAGAATAAATAGAATAGGATGGGATAGGACAGGGTGGGATAGAATAGAACAGAACAGAATAGAATAGAATAGGATGGGATAGGATAGGGTGGGATAGGATAGAATAGAATAGAATAGGATAGAATAGGATAGAATAAGATAGGATAGGATAGGATAGGATGGGATGGGATAGGATAGGATAGGATGGGATGGGATGGGATAGAATAGAATAATTGATAGAATTGAATACAACTTAGAGCTGGGAGGATCCTTAGATAGCCATTGCTTCAATCCCTTAATTTTATGGATTTGGTAAATGACTCTAGAGAGTTGAGATGTCTTACCTAGGGTTAAATAGTAAACATGGTCTTGCCAAACTTCTGGAATCCAGTTGCAGTTCAAGTGTTCTGTTTTTGTTTGGAAAAACTAAGAGGACTGAGAAAATCCCATCCTTCGTTCTGCGGCCCAAAGGAGAGAGGGCAAATTTTTGGTGAGCCTGGGAACCACTTCATCTTCCTATATGTCCTTAAAACTTGTGCATAACTAACTGTCCCTTTTGCCCCTCACTCAAACAGCTCCCCACTCCATCTTTCAATGGCAGTTCTCTCAGTCATTCAGTTTTGAACTCTTAGTCATGATTGATTGCTTGTCCCTTCAGAATCAGTGTATGCATTCTATTAGTTATTTCTTTGTAATCTGACCCTCAGCATGCTTATCCGTAAAATGGGTGTACTACTTGAGCTACTTACCTGACAAGGTTATATTGAGGGAAGGTGCCTTGTAAATCTTAAAGCACTATTTTAGTATATTGTTATTATTATGCCTCTGGAATTATACTTTTATTTCCATGCCTTTTGTCACCTACCTAATCCAGGCCCTCTTCAGTATATACACATGGCTGTCAAATTAACTATCCTAAAAAATAATTTGCTTCATCATGTCACTCACTCATTCAAAACCATCCATAATTCCCTATTGTCTACAGAAACCCAACCTGCTCAATTATAGTCCATACCTAATTTATCATCTCTAGCTAATCCCCTACCCCCACCTTGCATACCTTCTATAACAACAGTTTTCAAACTTTTTAGTCTTAAGACCCCTTTACACTCATAAAAGTTGTTAAGGACTCATTTGATAGAGCTTTGCTTTATGTGGGTTTTATCCATCAATATTTACCATATTTGAAATTAAAATGTCTTAGTATCATCAAGAAAAATTATTTTGATCCCTCAGACCCCATGAAAGGACCTTGAAGATCCCCGGAAGTCCATGGGCCAGATGTTGAGAACTGCTTTTCTACACTCTGGACAAGTTAGTCTGCTTTCTATTGGCCCAAACACGTCTTAATCATTCCCGCCTTTGTGGGAATGTTGGTCTCATGTTGTTCTCCCTTCTGGAATGTAACCCCCTCTCTACATATTTAAACTTTGCCCATTCTGCACTATCTTCATCAAGTCCTACTCTTTAGTGAAGGTTTCCCTGATCATTCCCATCTACACAGAACACTGGGTGCCCTGGACTCCTGGAGTGCATACTGTATGCCCCATCCATTTAACAAAGTACCACCTAGTAGTTACTGAACTTTTTCATATGTCTCTGTCTTGTCTTCCTGATGAGACTGTAAGCTTTTCAGATGTTGGAACCATGCCTTGGGGTATCCCCACAGTACCTAGCACAGTGCCTTGCACTTAGAAGGAATTCAATAAATATTTTATACCTGATTGATTATAATTCAAGGTCAAGCTGGGTCCCTTCTCAAAAAGAAGGGAGATGAAGAATTAGTTTGGCAGATTCTTATGTGAGTGCAATTATTTTGTTAATAGACTGAGGGCGATTGTCCTACAGACAAAAAATAGATATAGTCATAGTGATAAAGAACAAATAATTTCACTTCTGCTTCTGCTCATAAGCCATTGACTTTATCCCTAGGACATGTAACAATTGAACGAAAGAATGACAAACTCTCTTTTCTCCCTACATAAGTGATGGGGTTGGGTCATCTTGAGGACCAAACTGAATCCATGATTCCTTTCAACTTCTGCCAGTTGACCAATGCTTTTTTCCATGCTGAGATTGGCCCATTAATACACATGAACAGGTCCAACTTCTCTGACCCCTGACATCATGGGAATCACTGCTGCTTTACATTCCTCTCCTACCTCTCTTTGCCCCCTCCTGCCCCCCACCAACTCTTCAGTCCCTCAGAAAGCAACAACTCTACAAATAGAAAATCCACCCAGGCAAAGGGGCAAAGGGAAGATTTGCTCTTGACCCTTCATAGAAATAAACGAAGTCATCCTTTAGAGCTGGTCCCTGGTCAGAGCAAGCACTTCTCCAAACTGTTCTGAACAGACTCCCCCTGTGCACCACTGTGGGATCACTGAAAATGATACCAATCGCCTTCCAATGGGAAACTGTAATGGGATTTTTTTTCCTTTCTCCTCTTTGGTCCCTATTGTATGCTCAGCTGCACTGTAGCCTGCTACTAATCAAAGCCAGAGACTCTCACACACAAACAAAAGCATCATTGTGGCCTCCCCCAGGACCGGAACACAGCAGCCCCAACAAACAACTTAGTCAGGTGACATCAGGCTGGAGAGGCCAACAGAGCATCTTTCCCGCTGCTCTGAGGAGTCTGGCTCTTTCTACCCCTTCCCCTCTCTGTATCAGCACAGAAAAGTGAAGCCACTAGAACAAGAAAATAGGGTGTTTGAGAACACAGAAGAGAAACGAGTAAAATTAATGATGAGAAGGCATTACAACCATACTGCATCAAAAAGTTCTTCCCTAGACACAAAAATAGTATAAGGGGCATAGGGCCATTTTCCCAGATATCAGGGAGGGAATCTTGTGATGACAAAATACATTCTCACTAAATACTAACCAACATGATGTCAAAGGTCCTGTAAAACATGGGTCTGAAGTTCTTGGTCTAAGGCAAGGTAAAGGTTAAGGACGATCCAACTACTTCTCTGGCAGGAAAGAGAACTGATGAGGGGAAGATAGAGACCTTCTAGGTGCATATATACCATGGCCAAGTTGACTCCATCTCTTGGAAGTTTATAGGAATTAAACTTAGAAAAGGACCCTGGTTTCCCTATCTATAATATAAGGAGTAATATCAACTGTCTCTGAGACCCACACAGTGAAAGGAATTTGGCCAGTGTTCCATATGGAGTAGATTTCAGAGCAAGAATTCAAAGTCAGGTTGTCCATTTCAAATCAATGCATCTTCCCTTCATACCAGAGGCATCAAACATGACCTACAACACTCCAGAAGTATAGCCCAAAAGAGATTAAAATGTTATTGGGAGATATTTAACAAAATAAATAAAAATACAATACAGCATAAATAATGTTAATATATGGTTTTCCAAGGCTCACCAGAATCTTTATAATAGTTTAATGGCCTCTTCAATTTGAATTTGACACCACTACCTGTTAATATGGGAAACAAGGTCTCCTGCTTCCAGCATTTTCCAAGAGTAGCCTTCTACCAACCGCATCTGGGCAAGTCCCAGGCTCATTCTTCTCAACATAGTTGGGTGAAGACAGATAGAAGTTTAAATGACCATTCTAAAAAACTTTCCTGTTATGATGTTGGTGAAGTCAATTGAAGAGCACTAAGTCCCTTAAGCTAGAACAAGAGTCCCCATCAAATGAGAGAAAAAGAGCAAGAAAAGACTAGAGATGTTTGAAGAAAAGCTTTGCCAAGCCCACACTTTTGCTTAAGATCATGTCTACTAACCTCAACTTCATTTAGACCAGTAGAACTGGTTTTGGCCCACACCCATACCAAAAGCCATACTGGTACACATCTTGGTGAGAACCTTGTAACCCAACTCTATGATCCTTGTATCATGGCATTTCTGCTTCACATGACTTATAAAGCATTTTAAACAAAGTCAATTTCATTATCAACTATCTTAGCTCTCAAAGAATTCAATGAATGGAGGCACTACTGTGTGAACTAGCAGATTGGGATATGCCAGCCTGAGAACCTTCTCCTAGCAAGCTTAAGAAAAGGTGATCAGATATTCTTTACTACAAAGTTCACATCTATATTTCCAATTCTCATATTTCTTAATGAAATATTTCTTCTCTTCAATGTCACTCATTAAAATATCTTGTCCATTTACTGCTTTGCTCCCTTCTCTTGATTTACCCAATTTGAATAATATTTATTTATCAAATCATACCAAATGGTCCTATTTCACCTCTTAATGGGATCCTGGTATAGGATTATTGATCTTGGGATCAGAAGTCATAGGTTACTTCCTAGTTTTGATGTTTACCAATTATAGGATCATAATACCTATAATACCTTTACCACCAAGTTAAATGTGAAGAACAAGTAAAATAACATATTTAAAGTTCTTTGAAGAACTCAGTGTTAGCTATCATTGCCTACTCCACAGGATCATTGCAAGGAAAACACTTCATAAACCTTTTAGTGCTATGTAAATTTGTTACTATAACTGAAATAAAGATGTATGAGTAGATAGTATAAGAACAATTAGCTCCTTTTGACAAATTCAAAATTATGAGGCCTGGTCAAAGTACTTCCCAGAATAATGAAAGAATTGGTGGACATAATGGGCTGCTGATGATCTCTGCAAAATCATGGAGAGTGAGAAAAGTGCCTCAGGACTGGACATAAACAAATGTCCTTATTTTCAAAAAAAGGAAAAGAATGGTGCCTTTGGATTTAAGATCTGTGAATCCGAGTTCAACTCAGATTATGTACTGTTAAAAACATGGGTCATGAGCACTTAAAAAAAGGAAGTGGTTATTACTAAGAACCAACATAGTTTCATCCAGAACAAGCCAGATTAAATTAATTTCCTTTTATGATAGGGTTGGTAGACTGGTAGATCAGAGGAATGCTATAGACATAATACACCTCGATAGTATCAGATATTTGACAAGCCCTTTCATTATTTCCTTGGGGATAAGATGGAAAAGTATTGGCTAGACTATAATACAATCAGACTGGTTGACCAAACCTCCAAAGTAAGCATTAGTGGATCAATTTTGACCTAGTGGTAAATACGTAGTGGTAGACTCAGTCCTCAACCCTGGGATAGTCAACATTTTCATCAGTGACTTAGAAAAAGATATAAATGGCTCGCTTGTCAAATTTGCCTATGAAACAAAGCTGATAGAAACAGTTAACATTCTTGGAAGGTATAATCAAGATTGAAAAATATTTCAGGCTCAAACAATAACCCAAATCTAATAAAATACAATCTAATAGTGATAAATGTAAAGACATAAACTTGTATTTAAAAAATCAGCTATATAATTATATAGTTAGGAGGCCTGGCTAGACAATAGTTCATATGAAAAAAATCTGGGGATTTCCATGTACATCAAACTCAACATGAGTCAATAGTATCACACTGCAGACAAAAAGTTAATTTAGTCTTAGACTGATGCCCCACACATCCATTAATTTGCCTTCCCTCTGTTGATTATCTCCAGTATATCCTGCATATATCTTATTTGTGCATAGTTGTTTGCATGTTGTCTCCCCCATTAAACTGTGAGGTCCTTGGGTGCAGGGTCTGTCTTTGTGTCCTCAGTGCTTAGCACATTGCCTGGCACAAAGTAGGTGCTTAATAAATGTCTGTTGATTGACTGATTGCTAGAGGAGCAGCAGATAGACTGAGGGAATTAATAGTCGTGTACTCTGCTCTGGTCAGGCAGCATCCAGCAGTATTAAATTCACACCTGGGTGGCACATTTAAGGATGGCCATTGGGTGTCTAGGATGATGAAGGAACTGGATACTATATTATGGCAATCATTTGACTGGGGATGTTTAATATAGAAGATCAAAGACAGAATTATAAGGGGACATGATGGCCATCTTCAAATATTTAAAGAATTTTCATGGGGAATAGAGATTAGATTTTTCTTCTTGCCTTGGAGAACAAAATTATCAGCAATGCTCGGAAGTAGCAGATACGAATTTAGAGTTGATACAATTTTTAAAAATATTTAGTGGTAATTAAAGCTGTCTAAAAGTTAAATGCGCTTCCTCATAAGGTAGTGAGCTTCTCAGTACTGGAGGCCTTCAAGCACAAAGTGGATGCCTACTTTTCAGGGACATTATTTAGGGGATTTTCTTTTGAGTTACTCAGGACCAGATGGCCCTTGAGGTCTTTACCAACTTTGACCTTCTGTGATACCTTCCAGCATTCTGGTAAGGAAAATAAAATTATTGAAAACCATGAAGAGTTCTAGAAACATTTACTAACATTATTAATTTTGCATCTGGGAGAGTTAGACTTTACCAATTGTTCTCCCCTTTTTCGGCCACACTCATCTTCCATCTGGTTCCACCACTATTTTGTGAGGTATAGCTATCATGCGGCCACCTCCTACACCAAACTTAATATCCTCCAGACACCACTCCAACAAATGGTACACTTGAGTAAAATGATAGTAAAACATTGTTTTTCTTGATTTTCCCATCCCTTGAACTGAATCCTCCCATTTCTGTATTTTGGAGTCTCTCCCTTCCTTTACTCATCAAGGAGCCTCTTATGACTCCTCTCCATGGCAGTCCTTACTCCAAATTTACCATTTGTATTTGTATGGATTTCTCCTTTGCAGTCATCCCATTTTTTCTTGTTATCATTTTTATTTGCACACTAAATTTCTACCCAGAGAGATGACAGGACTCTTGACAGCAGGATTTATGACATAGTCTATCCCTAACCCATTATCTTACACAAAGTAGGTGCTCAAGAAACGCCTGTTGAAGATATGACTTTTTTCATTAGGTTCACATTACATAGCTGAAACCTGTCTTGGAGTCAAAATGTAACATATAGATTTATGAAGCCCTTCCCTCTGTTCATTACATGATATAGTGGCATTTTTTTTAAATCAAAGTGTAGAAAGAAAAAAATCTTACACCTCTTCTAATCTTTCCATACATCTATATTCAGGCCAGAAATTAAATCATCCATCTCACATGGTTCTCTAACAAAGCTCTCCTGGAAAAGAATTCCACAAACTCCTTTGATAATAAGTCTGAGTTTCTTTTTTCAAGCAGTTAGGGTTAAGTGACTTGCCCAGGGTCACACAGTTAGTAAGTGTCTGAGGCCAGATTTGAACTCAGGTCTTTCTGACTCCAGGGCTCTATCCACTGCACCACCTAGCTGCCCCTAAGCTTGAATTTCTGATGACTTTTTACCATCAGAGAAATTGAAGAGGCTAGTTTAGAAAACTGCAATTTGATAACATTTTTCCTATTCAAGTTCAATCAAAAATATTCATTAAGTATCCACCATGTGTACAAGATGCTACTACTCAAAGCAGTATGGCCAAGGAGACCTCATGTAAAATAAGGACTTGTTCTCTCTCTACTCAAATTTTATTAGAGCAGGAGATCTGGATTTCTCCTTTCCTCCTATCACATAGACAAACTGGTGAACTTCATACATTCTCCCCTTGGACAGAAAATTCTCTGAGGTCACAGATTTTATTTTTCAAAAAATTTTCTGTCACTAGAACCCAGATCGTTTCTGGTAGAGAGTCAGCATTTAATATTTGTTTTAACAGGAATTACATTTGGGTAACCTCAGTTCTCCTCTCTGCATAAGTGGAAAGTTAACATTTGACCTTTCACTAGTGTTCTGAGGTAGAATAAACCCAAATGTCTTAACATTCTGAAATTATAAAGTTTAACACTAATACTAGACAAAATACTGCCTGAGCAGTTGTTTGGACAAGAGCAAAGAATCCCATAGAACTCTGGATGGGTCAGTTAAATCAACCATGACCTTCTAACCATTTCTGTTCTTAGGAAACAAGATTGTAAAGTCTTAGTTTGTGTTTGACTATTCCAAGGTTTTACATTATCTCCCCATGTTAACATAGCCATCTAAGTAACTGTAAATCCCCAAGCATTCTAGGGTTCTTCCTAGCCCACAATAATGCAAACAAAGAGAAGTAAACAAACCAATTTGATTCAATATAGCAAATAATCCTGAAATGCCTACCACCATAACTTATATTTGAGTCCAGACTCTCCATGTAATAGTTACATGACTTTGGATAAGTTGCTTCATCTCAGCCTCAGTTTCCTCATTTGTAAAATGGAGGTAATGATATCTCCCCTGCTTTACTCACAGTTCTCAGGGGATCAAATGAGATAATATGTTTTAAAGGGCTTTGCAAGCTGTAACCTCTAAAATGTAGGAAAAAAATGTAGGTGCCAAAAAAATGGCACCGTGATTGGTACAAGAGACTATGAGGGCAGTGAAGTGAAACCATAAGAATGTTAATGGACAGGGAGCACTGTGGGAGGCTGAAGGACTGGAGTTCCTACTTAACACAAAGATCAGTTCAGGGAAGTAAAGCTACAGGAAATATGGAAAGGTAGAAAATTGTTTTTCAGAGAGCAGAATGTTAGCATTTAAGGTCTTGAGAGTGGAATAGTTTGGCATGATGGTGAGATCTAAGATAAAGCAAGCCCTACAGATAGCTGAAGTAAAATAGTGATGAGGTCATGGGTTTTGAAGAGGTCAAGAAAATGGGAGGTCAACATCAACTCTAAAGTCACCAAGGAGGAAGATGATGTTTGGAGTGAAGAGGAAGGCAAAGAAAAATTATGAAGACCAGGGATAACACTTTCTATATGGCCTATTCTCATTTTTATAATGATAGACACATATTCTAATTGATGGTAATGAACCAAACTAGCTTGGAATGAAAGGAAGACTAGATTGAGGGGGTGGGTAGAATAAGGATAAGTTATGGTTAGGAAAAATATAGTCTTCATGTTCTAATATTCAGATGGGCTTTCTTTGGAGCAGAATTCAATCCAAGATATCCTACATTTTAGAGGTTACAGCTTGCAAAGCCCTTTAAAACATATTATCTCATTTGATCCCCTGAGAACTGTGAGTAAAGCAGGGGAGATATCATTACCTCCATTTTACAAATGAGGAAACTGAGGCTGAGATGAAGCAACTTATCCAAAGTCATGTAACTATTACATGGAGAGTCTGGACTCAAATATAAGTTATGAGACCATAGATTTAGAGCTGGAAGAGATCTTAGAAGTCATTTAGTCCAATGCCCTCATTCGCCTAAGAGGGAATTGAATCCTAGAGAGGTTATTGACTTGACCTAGTCATGGAAGGAAGTGTAAGAGATAGGATCCTCTCCCTGCATTACTCCATTGTATTACATTTAGGCTTTTCTAATGCTTAACATAGTCCTCTCTCATTGTCTCTACACTCTCAGAATGTCTTCTGAGTTTGAACTTTGACTTCAGCATTGCATAGCTCATGTATGAAAATTGCAAGCAAGGTAGAATATACATATTAGGAAGTGGCCATAGCAACTCACAAAGATTGGCCCTGACTGTAGGAGGAAAAGGAGATGGAAGAAGTAGAGGAAGAGGAAGAGGAAGAAGAAAAAGAAGAAGAAGAAGAAGAAGAAGAAGAAGAAGAAGAAGAAGAAGAAGAAGAAGAAGAAGAAGAAGAAAGAGAGAGAGAGAGAGAGAGAGAAAGAGAGAAGGGAAAGGAGGACAGAAGGAAGACCTCACTTATGATACAACCTGTGTAACCTTGGGCTTATATAAACTCCGTGGGTCTCAGTTTTCTCATTTGTAAAATGAGGAAGTTGAATTCAAGGACTTTTGAGACCCTTTATGACCTTATTTATTATGATCCTTAGTAACAAGAAGGGCCAGGAGTGGGGTGGGGAATGGAAGGAGGCAACTCTGGATGGAATAACATGGTAAAGTGACAAAATTAGTTCAAGCTCCCTATCAATCTAAAGATAAGCCACTTTACCTCTCTCTCTCTCTCACTCTCTCTCTCTCTCTCTCTCTCTCTCTCTCTCTCTCTCTCTCTCTC
>NW_020954648.1:7428439-7440465 GCF_900497805.2 Vombatus ursinus
ACACACACACACACACACACACACACACACACACACACACACACACATACCCCCTCTCCAGAGTCCATAGTAAGGGAAATTATTTTGAGGAAGCAATAGACCAAAGGTGGAGGGCTCCCCCAGAAAAATCAGTTCATCAATTCAGGCCTCCAGATTTCTAAACTTTTACCAATGAGCCTGAGATTTCTCAGGTCAGACTTCTTTTTGGGGAAAAAAGAGCATTTCAGTAGAGCAGCTGAATAAGATTTGTCTTCAAACACTTCCTTTGCAAAGAAAAAGGCAGGGGGCAGGGAGCAGCACACAGTGCTGGCTTGGCTTCACAGGAATATTATGCCAAGAGGCATCTGGAGCCAAGGGAGATTTAAAAAACAAACAAAACCAATCCACTTGGGAGAAATCTCTTAATGAACACAGCCTAAATCAGCCTGCTGCTCAGTGAGAATGGCCTGAAGGGCCAGTGTTGTTGGCCTATGGATCAGCCATATTAGCAAAATATCCCTTAAGTCTAGGCAGTGGTGGGGAACCTGCAGCCTCAAGGCCACATGTGGCCCTCTAGGTCCTCAGGTGAGGTCGTTAGACTGAATTCAGGACCTAGAAGGTCACACATGACCATGAGGCTACAGGGTCCCCACCTCTGGAGGACTTCTCTTTCTTTAGGTTGGGTTCCCCTAGAAAGAGCTCTAGTACCCAACATGGGGTCAAGAAAACTTAGGTTTCTGTCTCAGTTCCTACACTTAGTAGCTTTGTTGGCAAGTCAGTTCACTTCAACATCTTCCTTAGAACAGCTGTGAGACCGACCTCTCTCACAGGGTTATTGGCATCATATGAGAAGGAGAAGGGGCTTTCTAATTATATAGATGAGACCTATGATTTTTACTATTTAATCATCATTATGAATTTAACCAATTTCCCCCAGATCCTCACCCTCTTTCTTCCTTTCCCAAGGCCACAAAGTTAGTAATTATCAGTAGTGGGATTTGAATCGACAATCCAGACTCTTTCAATCCAAGATCCTTCCCACTATACTGTACTAAAGATATATAGATAGAGATAGAGGTATAGACACAAATATTTATATATATATATATATATACACACATAAAAATAAATATGCACACACACATACACATACACAGTATCACAGACAATTGTGTGAGGCACTGGGTAAAACATAAAGTTTAAATATGACATGGTCCTTATTCTAGGACCATAGTTCTAAAGTTGGAAAGAGACTTGGAGGCCATCTAGTCTAGACCAAACATCTCATTTTGCAGATAAAGAAAATGAAGTCTAAAGAGATTAATTGGCTTTTCAGAGATCACATTGGTAGTGAGTGGCAGGATTTATTATTTGATCCCAAATTCTCTCTATATAGAGCTCACTCAAGGTCTTAACCTATTATTGCTGAATCACCTTTGGACTATTTAGAATCATAGAATATTAGCTCTCTAAGGAGACTTAGAAATTATTAGAGCCAACCTCCTTATTTGACAAGTCAGGAAACAGATCCAGAAAGGGGAAGAGATTTGCTCATGAAATGGCAAAGCCAACTTTTCCAGATATTTCTCTAATGTATGGCATCACTAAGCATGGAAACATTGACTGGCAGACTTTGCACCTGAAATCATTTCCAGCTAAGGCTGATGTTTTTTTCCTTGTTGGTTATTCATGTTGGTGGAAATTCCAATGCTGAGTTAAATAATAATAGAAATTTATTTCAGTCTTCCTCTATAATCATGAATGTGGGTGTCAAACCTACAGGCTGGACTTTTGTACTGTATTCATCACCTACAACGACATAGAAAAGAAATAACTGTCTAACAGGGCCAAGTAGCCTGAAAGAACATGTAGTAGAGGGGTAGCTCACCCAGCCCAGAACAACTGGGGACCTCCAGATTGACTCTAAGGGGTGAGTGGGCCTGAAAAGAGACCAAGGAGTTCATAGCTGGACCAGGGTCCTTTTCCCACCAAGTTCCCAAGCCAGGGGTCCACTGAGGAAATGGAGGGAAGATCAGTTCTGGGTCATCCAAATTTGCATAGGATCACCAATTATAGCTGGAAGAGACCTTAAAGGTGATCTAATCCAATATTCCTTATTTTATAGGTGAGGAAACTGAGGCCTAACAATAAGTGACCTGGCCAAGGTCATTCAGATGGCAGAACTATGTCTCTTATTTGAGCACTCTTTCCATGGCTTTACCCTGTCTTCCACATTTGACACCCTATACACACATTGAAATCTCTAAGAAGTAATTTTAAATTACTTCCTTTCCCTCATATTCAAAACCCTTGGGAAAGGCCCATAGATCTCTCAAAGCTTCTGAATACTTCAAAAAAAGTTTGTAATCCAGTTTGTTGTGTGGCTTGCCAGCTGAAGTCTAGTCACTGAAAAACACCACCAAATTCCTCAGCTGACAAAACAAAATGTCTAATTTGATAAAACTCCAGAGACTCTTCTGGTATCTGAAACAAGAAGCCAATGGATTACAGCTCTGAGTTATGAGGAATAAAATAAACCCTTCTGAAAACTTCGATTTCTGTTTTGGCTGTCAGTGGAAAGCATGAGAAAGAGCATTAGACTGAGAATTAATTGACCTGGGTTCTAGTTCCAGATCTTTTACTAATTACCTCATGAACCTGGTCAAGGTGCTTCAACTCTCCAAGCCTCCCTTTCTTCATTGGTAAAATGGGACTGATGGTATTATGCTATCAGACACATACAGCTATTATGTGAGGATCAAGTGAGATAATATATAAGAAATTATTTGGATAAGTTGAAAGCACCAAATTAAAAAGTTATTACTGTATACACATACACACACTAGGAATTCAAGAAGGCCCTGTGAACTACCATTAACATACTATTAAAGATGACTATAGGCTTTCGTTCAGTGAATCAGAAAACTCTTGAGCATCTAATTCAAGTGCAAAAGTTTCTGAAAAAAGAAGCATGAACATTTATAGCAACTCAGAAAAACCTTATAATGGTTATAGCAATAGAATTCTAGGGTTGAAAGAGAGTCTATGAGTTATCTCATCTAGCTTTCTGCCCTGGGCAAGACCCTTCTCTCCTCTCCTCTCCTCTCCTCTCTCCTCTCCTCTTCTCTCTTCTTCTCTCCTCTCCTCTCCTGTCCTCTCCTCTCCTCCTTTCTCCTCTCTTCTCCTCTTCTCTCCTCTCCTCTCCAATATCCCACACAAGAAGTCTCTGTTTGAAGACCTACAGGGACAGGGAACCTACTACACCTCCATTCCATTTGTAGACAGCTCTAATTTTTGAGAAGGTATTTTTTTTTCCATTCAAATTGTACGCCACTATCAGTAACTTCTCCCATTGCTCCTACGTGTGCCCTCTTGAAAGAACACATCAAATAGCTATAATCATCCTTCCACATGCCAGCCCTTCCAATTTAATAATAGCTGACATTTATAGAGCCCTTCAGATAACAACAGAGATTTAGAGCCAGAAGAGACTTCAGAGGCAATCTAATCCAGTCCCATCATTTCACAGATGAAGAAACTGGTGCTCAAAGAGATCAAAAGACTTCCTTCCCAGTGGTCAAATAGCTAGTAAGTGTCAGAGGTGGGATTGGAACCCAGGTCTAGCCTGACTCTCAAGTCTAGGACTCTATCAATGACACCATGCTGCTTTTCTATGCCACATCATACCTTATGACCCTCAGAAAAATTCTATGAGTTAAACAGCTGGTGGATGTATTATCATCTCCATTTTACAGATGATAAACTAAGACTTAAAGAAGTGACTTGCTGAGGGTCAAAAATACTAGAAAGTAGCAGAGTTGAGTTTTTCTGACTCAGATTCCAAGGCTTTCTTCATATACTACCATTGCTGTCAATACATGAATAATATGTCACATCCCCCCTAAATTTTCTCTTCTCCAGGCTAAACATCCAGAGTTCCTCGAATTGGCCTTTGCAAATAGTAGTCTCTTGTCCCCTGACTTAACAAAAATGTATTATTTTTAATGAAATTCTTAGTGATTACCATGTAGAAATAGGCAAATGCATTTACAGTGGTCACTGCCAAATGCTCTGGGTGACATGCCAAAAGCTTGAATTGCTTCTAATTATCCCAGACAAGTTATTCACTGTTCCCATATTCCCCAATGCCGTGTATCCACTTGGTCTTTCTATAATAAATCATCTGTGTATACTTGGAATTCCCATTGTCCAGGAATAATCACCAAGGCAATTCTTTGGTGCCCAGAACAAGAATTATAAACTTATAGAATGCTACAACTAGAAAGGACCTATGAGATTATCTAATAAATAATGCATAATTAAAATGATGCTAATAACCAATAGTGCCTTGAATTTTGTAAAGTTTTTTGCATATATTCAAGCCTCATAAAAAATGTATGTTATTATTATCCCCATATTCCAGATGAGGAAATTGAGGCTTAGATATTGTAAGTGACTTGCTATTGTCACACAACTTAAGTTGTTGTTATTCAGTCATTTTTCACTAATGCCCAACTCTTAGTGACCACATTTGGGATTTTCTTTGCAAAGATATTGGAGTTGTTTTCCATTTCCTTCTCCAGCTCATTTCACAGATGAGGAAACTGAGGCAAACAGGGTTAAGTGACTTGCCCAGGGTCACACAGCTAGTAAGTGTCTGAGACTGGATTTGAACTCAGGATGAAGCTTCCTGATTCCAGGCCCAGCGCTCTATCCACTGTGCCACTCAGCTGAATTTGTCACACAACTAGTAAGCATCAGAAGCATGACTGAACCCAAGTTTTCCTGACTCCAAGTCCACTGCTCTAGCTAAGCTGTCTGTAATTACTCTGGCCTCAATTTATAGATGAAATAACTGAGGTCCACAGAAATTTGATGACTTGCAGAAGGTCACACAGCTATTCAGTGGTAAAACTGAATCTACAGAATTTCTAGACCAGAAGGAACTTCTGAGATCATTTAGTTCAACCCCTATCTGCACAGGAATTCCCTCTATAATATTCCTTCCACGTTATCCCTCAGCCTATGCTTAGATGCCTCCAGTTACAGGGAACCTGCTACCTTTTGAACTTTATTTAGCTGCAATTCTTAAAAAAAAAAAAAAACACTTTTACAGTTTCATGTACAATCATCTTTTTTTTTATTGTGCTATGTTATGGAAATACTTGTTCTGTTCCATAACTTAAAAATAAAAATATAAAAACTTTCCCTATAGCAAACTAAAATCTACAATCTCCTCCCCTTACCCTCTGGGTCAGGAAACATGGGTTTCCCGATTCTCCGTTCAGTTCCCCTTCCAACATGCCATATTGCCCCTACGCATTCATACTCAAAATAGATGAATGAGGAAAACACCAAATGAGTAGAGAAGGCAACAGAAGGAAGCAGAAGAGAAGAACTTAAAGCCAGTCTTGCCTAACATTCACAGGATGGGGAATAAAGGGAAGAAAAATAGCTTTTAAAAGTCTCTAGTAGGGACCTCATTTTTTCTCCCATTGCAAACATGTAGTAAAGCAATGCAAATTCCCCCACTGGCCATGTCGAAAAGGAAAAAACAAACAAACAAACAAACATTTGCCTAAATCTACACTCTGAGCCCTTCATCTCTCTTGTCTGGAGGTGGGTAGCATGTTTCATCATGAGTCCTCCAAAATTGTGGTTGACCATTGTATTGATCAGAGTTCCTAAATCTCTCAAAGTTGTTTGTCTTTACAAAATTGTTTCTACTGTATAAATTACTCTGCTGATTCTGCTCACTTCACTTTGCTTCAGTTCATACAAATCCTGCAGGGCCCTCTTATACAAGAGCAATGTCAGACACTTCAGACTGTCTTTGAGACAAAAAAGAAAATCTATCACCAATATACTCATTCACAGATAGATTCATTTAAATACCCCCCTGCATATAGAGCATAAACCAGCCACCAGGGGCCTACAGCCTCTCAAATCAACTTTAATAATAATAATAATAATAACAGTAATAACAATCATAGCAATTATAACAATATCTAGCATGTCTATAGTACTTTAATTTTTGCAAAGTACTTTATATGTTTTATCTGACTTGATCCTCACAACAGCTGTTTGATTAGGGCTATTATTATCACCACTTTACAGATGAGGAAACTAAAGTTCAAAGAGGTTAAGTTATTTGTCCACAGTTACACAGCAGTATCTATAGTAGGTTTTGAATTCAGGTCTTTCTGACTTTAAGTTATCACTTCCATCCATTGTTCCACATATCTGCCAGCTTTCACATTACTGTCTCATGTATACATAGCCCCATAGCTAAAGCTACAAATACTATAGTCATTTATTTACACACATGTGTGCCCACACACACACACACACACACAGGAAGGATTCATCACTGCCTCTAGAGGTAGTCCATTCAATTTTCAGACAGTTCTAGTCATTAGGAGGATTTTAATTATATTGAATTACATTGCCTCTCCGGAACTTCAACACTTTTTTTTTTCTTGTGATGGGGCAAGCAGGGCAAGCTTATTCCTTCTTCTATAATATATATGATATCCTTTTAAATACACAGGATCAAGGTTTGGAACAGGACAGGATCTCAGAGGCTATCTCATCCAATGCTCCCATTGTACAGATGAGGAAGATGACACCAGAAAGTGACTTTGCCCAACTTCATTCAGGAAGTAAGCATCAAAGGCAAGACCAGAATCCAAATCCTCTGATGTTCAAGCCAGTGTGCCACACCTCCTCCCTTTAAAGGAAACAATCATGCTCTGCCCCATACCTCCAAGCCTTTTCTTCTCAAGCTTCTTTTGCTGATCCTCAGATGACGTTTTTTTTTTAGTCGTCTCACAATGCCATTCATTTTTCTCTAGCCACTTCTGGACAGATTCTAGGCATCCTCTTGTGTTTAGTCTCCAGGCTTTTTAGACTGATTCCATTTCATTTACAGGCTTCTCATCTAGCCTCTACAAGACAAAGTGGGGGGCTAGTGCCTTGGGCATTATCTTCTCTGTAAACTGAAGCACTGAGAAGGCACAAATAGGAATAGAGTTCCATAGGGATGGGACAGTGAGAGATGATAGCCATGGCTTTAGACTCCATAGCAGCTGATTGATTGGGCTCCAGTAGGGTTCCAGAAAGAGTTAGTTCCCTAACCTCAGCAGCAAAGTGATCACCAATGCTCCTCATTAATCAATGCCATCAATTAAGTACATACTATCTGTGCAAAATGGACCAAGTGGGAAAAATACAAGAAGCTTACAATCTATGAGAAGATTTGATGATTACATAAAACTTGGAGTGAGTGCCATGACCATAATTAGGTAAGAATGATTAGCAAAGACTTAATGGAGAATGGGAGAAGGCATTTCATGTGAATATACATCAAGTATCAGAGGCAGGAGGAAACATATGGGGAAAATGCTATCAGGTTTTCTTGACTTAATTGGAATAACCAAACTGGGAAGTAATGGGAGGATATTGATGAAGGGTGAAGGTCTTAGAAGTCTATGAAGCCAAACTAAGGTATCTGGATTTGATTTCTGCAACAGTTAAGATTTGCCACATATTTCTTTGCAGAGGTGGGAGGACATAATCCAGAGTGAGAATCAGGAGAATTATGATTATAGCAATCCCGTTTACTAGGTATGTGACTTTGGGTAAATTACTTCACTTGTTTAGGCCTCAGTTTACATATCTATAAAATGACATTAACAGTACCTACCCTACTTATGACATAAAATGAGAAAATAAATACCTTAAACTGAGCAAACTGTCAAAAATGAAAAAAGCTGAAGAGAGTTAATGCTAGATAGGTTGTGGGAAAATTGGTATATACTGTTGATAGCATAGTAACTTAATTAAACAATTCTGGGAAATGATATGAAATTATGAGAGAAAAGTCACTAAACTGTTCAAACCCTTTTTCTAAGCATATACCCCAAGGAGATTTAAAAAAAAAAACAGAAAGCAAAACCCCATATAAAGGAGAAAAGGAACAAGCATTTATTAAACACTTACTATATGCCAGGCACTGTGCTAAGAGCTTTAAAAATATTATCTCACTTAGTAATATGAACCAAAAGACTCACAGTAAAACTTTGAAGATATAAAAACAAAATGAAAGCTGGAAATGAAGTCAATGCCCATGAGTTGGGGAATGGACAGACAAATTGTTGAATATTATGGAATATTACTATGCCAAAAGAAATGAATATGAAGAATTCAAAGAAAAATGAGAAGGCATGCCAATTGATAAAAGTTTCTGAAGTAATCAGAATCTGGAGGAAAATACACATTGTGACTACAAAAATGTAAATGAGAAATAAATGCTAAATGAGGCCAGACTCTGAGTAAGTGTAATGACCAGTCTTGGCCATAGAGAACAGATGATGATGATGATGATGATGATGATGATGATGATGATGATAATGATGATGATGATGATAATGATGATGATGATGATAAAATAACTACCATTTCTATAGTACTTTAAGGTTTATACAGTGATTTGCACATATTATCTCATTTGATCAAATGAGAAACATATGAGGAAATTCACCCCACTCTCTTAACCAGAGAAATGGGAAACTATGCATTACATATACTCTCCAGGCAGCTGGGTTACTCAGTATATAGAGAGCTGGCTTTAAAGTTAGGAAGACCTAGGTTCAAATCCTACCTCAGAGACTTACTAACTACGTGACCCTGAGCAAGTCAATTAACCTCTATCAACCTCAGCTTCCCCATCTGTAAAATGAGGATAATAAATAGCACCCACTTCCCAGGGTTGCTGTGAGGTTTAAATGAAGTAATATATGTAAAGTGCTTTGTAAATCTTAAAGAACTATATATATATATGCTAGCTATTATTATCATATACTGTAAGATATGTCCACTATGCTTTGTTTAACTGTTCTTGTTAAAACAAAGGGCTCATCCTACATGTATGTGTGTGAGGAGGAGATAACATATCCAGAAATGATTATGCAAAAAAGAAATCCACAAAATATTATTTTTAAAAGGTGAAACCATTTCAAAAGGTAAAATGATATGCCTGCCTAGGAGTCTATTATTAAAATTTTGCCTCCAAAAGAATACATAGTCTCAAAGCTATGAGTTATAGGAACTGGCAAAGTTATGTGAATTCAGAGATGATTTCGTCTACAGGAATAATGTGATTCCAATCTGTGTTAAGATGGTGGGTATAACTGAAGATAAGAAAAGGTTGGTGACTTTTTGTAGGAATAGCTTATAGGGGCAGCTAGGTGGCTCAGTGGCAGTCTTGGGCTTGGAGACAGAAAGACTCATTTTCCTGACTTCAAATCTGGCCTCAGACACTTAGTAGCTGTGTTACCCTCAGCAAGTCACTTAGCCCTGTTTCCCTCAGTTTCCTCATTTGGAAAACAATGAGCTGGAGAAGGAAATGGCAAGCCACTCCAGTATCTCTGCCAGGAAAACACCAGTTGGGGTCACAAAAAGCCAGACACAACTGAACAACCACTCAAAGAGACTGAAGAGGAAATCAATACAACAGCAAAGTTACAAGAGTAGGGTACACATTCAGTAGTAAGATGGAGAAGCTAGAAAAGATCAAGGGAGTCTTAGGAATGGCCTTGGTGAGGAAGGAAGATGAGCTCAATTTTTGGCATATTTGGCTTTTAATGTCCTAGAACAAGTCCCATTGACCATGCTGTAAAGTCAGGTCTGATTACAGGGCAAGGAGAATTCTGGCAAGATTCCTATAATAGCACTTGGAGAGGAAAAGGGATGAGAGTATGTAGACCACAGCATCAATAATGATTACTTTGTTCAATGGACGGGGGGTTAAGAGTCAGAGTTGAAGGGGAAAATGTAGGCTGAGGAAAACACCGAAATAATAAGGGCTATCTTAAAGTATAATTGACTGATTACAGGTAGTTAGTTTCCCAATAGTGAAGATCTTCAAGGATGGCTCATCACTTATCAGAGAAGCCATAGAGGAGGTGTTCATTCAATTATGGATTGGATTAGATGGTCTCTGACATTCCCTCCTACTCTGAGTTGGTGGGGGCTGGGGAATTGAGGGGAAAAGTATAGGTGGTTTTACTGTGGCAAACATTCCACTGGAGACCCTGAGTGTCCGGGCATTACATAAACTTCACCCCAAATCCACAACTAAAGGTAGAGAATTTTGTTTCTTATCTTTAGTGTCTCGTTTTAAAATAAGAATAAGTCCATAATTAGAGTAACAAGAAGCAAACTGTGCCCAGAATCCCAGGAGTTAAAGATGAGCCCTTTAAATAAATGTGCCTCCTGCAGAGCCATAACTAAATTTCAAATATTACTTTTCACATTTGCATTCCTGTCCGACTGTGGCAAATGTCGGACAAAGGAAATGATGAGAGGCAAAATGTATTCGGTTTCAGTAAACGGTCCTAAAATTATATAAAAATCTAGATTGGTCTATTTGAAAGAATCATAGAATGGTAAAAACAAGGACTTCAAATAGTCATTCACTGCACCCTCTCTCCTCCAGAGTGGGCTGTATTTAAAACCGTTATTTATTCATTCAAAACTAGGCATTGTGTGAGATATGAAGATGAGTTAGACGTGGTCCTTGTATTCACAGGATTTGTAATATAATTGAGGAGATATTATCATTATATAGATGATGAATTCAAGATAGCATGTGGGTAAGTTCCACAGGAATGGTTCAAACTATGAATAGTAGGAGGCCAGGCTTATGAGATCAGGGAAAGCTGCATGGAGGAGGCAACATTTGAGCTGGGTTCTCAAGAATTGGCAACATTTTGACAGGTGGACATTTTGGGAGAGAGCATTCTAGGAACAGGGTATACAGTAAGCAAAGGCACAGGAAACCACTAGATAACTTCAGTAATAGCAAACAGTTCAATTTGGTTGGATCCTAGAATACTCATGAAAAGATAATGAGAGAAAAGCCTAGAAGCAGAGGTTGTGGAGGAAGTATCATACTATAGAAGATCTTAAATACCAGGTTAAGGCATCTGTACTTTTTTATGTAAAATGAAAGAACATTGAAGTTTTTAAGTATGGATGGCATGGGAGGGGGTAATACAAAATAGTGCTCTAGGAATGGTAATCTGGTGGTGTTCAACGGGATGGCTCAAAAGGGACAGAAACTAGAGGTGGGAAAACTGATTAATAAGTTATTATAACAGTCCGGACATGAGATAATAAGGGTACAAATCAATATGGTGGCTGCAGAAATGTAATGACGAGATGGACCTGAAAGATGCTATGGTAGCTCAGAAGGGGGTTTAGTGCACCTGTTAGTTCATGACCATGATGACAAGTCAGAGGAAAGCATGGTTGGGTAACACAGAATAAAAGAGCAAAGCAGGATACAAAGGCATTTTACATCAGACAAAGAGCCATTTTGTGGACATCCACAGTATCATGTCTCCAGATTTTCATGCAGACCTCCTTGGTTTCATACTTTTGGCCCTTAGCTTTCTCCTTCTATCTCATCCCTTAGGTTTTTGAATTTCTGTTCCTGACATGGTGGTCTGCCTTTGGTCTTAATATCTCACGCGGATGCTGATTTAGACCTGGTCCCTTTTTCCCCCCAGAAAAGGGAGGAGTTCCCTCAGCTGATGATTGGCCTTTTCACTAGCATAGGTTGACCTCCTCCTGGGAATATAGCATAAAAGTTGTATGGGCAATTAAGATAATACCTAGGTTTTAAGTCTGGATACATAATGATGTCATTAACATAAACAGAGGAGTAAAAAGGAGTAACTAATTTGGAGCTGGAGGGGATTAGGGCAAGGAGGCAAAGAATGAATGTTAATAAGATGAAAAGTTCAGTATTGAACAAATTGTTTTAAAAAAAAAATACTGAGATGCCAGCAGGCTATGCAGGTGCAGACATCCAGCAAATGTTTGGGAATGTGAATGTCTTTTCACCCTAACTTTTCCTGCTTGTTTTCATTAAACAGCAAACACTGGGTTGAGAGAGGCTCTGAGTGATCTCTCTCTCTCTCCATCTCTCTCTCCATCTCTCTCTCCATCTCTCTCTCTCTCTCTCTCTCTCTCTCTCTCTC
>NW_020954648.1:7440565-7461386 GCF_900497805.2 Vombatus ursinus
TCTCTCTCTCTCTCTCTCTCTCTCTCTCTCTCTGTCTCTGTCTCTGTCTGTCTGTCTGTCTCTCTCTTTCTCTCTCTCTCTCTCTCTCTCTCTCTCTCTCTCTCTCTCTCTCTCTCTCTCTCTCCCTCTGTCTCTCTCTTAAACCCTCAAAGAACCATGTCTTATAAGCCAATACAGAAATCAAGGATGGAGTGTAAAGGTTGTTGAGAAATCAAGGAAGAGGAGAATTGACAAAAGGCCATTGGATTGCATAATTAGAAGAACATTAGTGATCTTTGAGAGTGCAGTTTCAGTAGAACAGGCTTAAATTATATATTGTCACAAAATGTCTTTTGGGCAAGTAGCATTTCTTGTTTGTATTTGAGGGAAAAGTTGATCACTTGAATTATAAGCTCTTTGAGGGCAGGGTACTTTGTGTGTATTCTATTTCTTTTTATCTCATAGTGCATCATGTAGTTCCACACATATAGTGTGCATTTAACAAATGTTGCTTTCTCAGTTGACCACAGGAAAAACTGCTGGATTGGGCCAGAAATGTGAAGGACAGGGGGCCGAAGGGGATTGAATGTGGAATAGGATGTTGTACATTCTGCTGAGGTAAGCTGAAGGAGTAAGGATGGGGGCCAACATTTTTTGTGGTGATATAAACAAATGCTGAGTTTAGCTAGGTTTGAGATCTAGGGCTAAAATGGATGGTATGCTTTGGACTGTAGTAATGCCTAGGTCAAAATGGGAAACAATCATCCATAAGCATTGATTAAGCACGTATTGTGTACCTATCATACTCTCCAGCAAGCAGTGAGGATATAAATACAAAAGTGCAAGAGTCTGCCTTTAAAGAGTTAACAGTCTAATAGGTGAGGATATGTGCTGGGGAGGGCTCACAAAAAATTCAATGCAGCGTATACACAAAACAAATTCACAGTGACTTGGGTGTGAAGGAGCCTCAAATAAGTCAGGGAATTAAATGAGGCCCCATGGAGGAGGCAAGGCTTAAGCTGAAGCAAGAGGTGAGGAGAGTGAGCATTCAAGCAATGGATGACAAAGGTAGGAAATGGGACAGCATGTATTAGGGAACAGCAAAAAGACCAGTGTGCCCAGAATATAGAAATGAGGAGAAGTAATGTCTAATTTAGATGGAAAATCTAGGATCGGTCAACATGAACTCCCAAACTAACTTCCAATATGTCCAGCCGTAAGAAAACATCTTACTACTAAGAATAACTCATATCTATACACTCCAGAAACAGCTGACATTTCCAGATAATTAGGGTGCCCCAAAAATCTTAGTGCAATTTTAAGCTATTAAGTGGAGCTTTAACCTATCAAAACTTCAAAATGCACTGAGACTTTTGGGACAACCTATTAAGACAGGAATAGATAATGAATGAAAGATTGTGTAACTTTGTGTATGAGGAAGGATGGAGCAAGGGGGATCAAGAGGGGTAAGGGTATGGGAAATTAAAGTAAGTGTAAGGGGGCAAGTAGAGAAAAACAAAGGGGAGTAGTCAGGAACCAACAAGCTAGCAGTAACCTTTGCATCCCCAACACCTAGCCCAGTGTTTGGCACATAGTAGGCACTTCAAAAATGCTTGTTGTTTTATTGATTGATATTAATATGTTGCATTGTAATATTTCCTCTGTGTACATTAAGGTTTTTACCCAGACAAATTTCTGGAAGATGGATAAGAACTCTATTTGTTCTAACTCATTTCCTTAGGGGTTGGCATAATTCAACAATGGAATGCTTTTTGGATGCTAAACCAGTGGTTCTAGGAATTCCATTTTTAGGAAATTCATGATTAAGATCTCTCTTTAACTGAATGCTAAACAGGCTTACCTATTAAGAGATAACTTTTACAGTGAAGTCTATTGGGGACAACTGCATCCTCATTATTTCTCAAATCATGTCAAAATGAAAAGTGAAGCTAATCCTAACCTAATTACACCACTGTTTCTTCTGAAATTAAGCTCTATTTGCTTACTATATTCTTTGTCTGTCCTTATGAGGTTAAGAATCAACGATGGATCAGACGTTTTTGCATGATATACGTATCAGTCAAAGGATTTTGATTTAAAAGTTGGGAGGAAACATAGAGATCATTTAGTCTGATTCCTTCATTTTATTAAGATGAAATGGAGACCTAGAGAGTTTAAGTGACTTGCTAATGGTCACATAAGTAATACAAGACAGAGCTGAGACTCAATCCCAAGTTGTTTGATTTCAAATCCAAGATGCTTGCCACCCCACCATGATACCATACATACATAATAAAATGCACAATATCAGTGTACAGATAATATCTAATGACCACTTAAGTTTAAGTCCCTAGTAGTTTTATATTTGGGCTAATTAAACATCAAAGGCAACAAATTTTTTGCCATCAGATTTTACTACCTCAGAAGAGTGAGGTGATCTATGGAAAATCTGCCATACGCAAGAATGGTATTGAATGGATGGAAAATGAGCCCGTAGGTAGAGCCTGAGTCTGCCAGAAACATCAAGAATGCTGAATGGCCTCCAAAAGGTGAGGTCACAACCCAAATTCTTTGCAAACTAATCAGCTCCAGATGGAAAAGGATTGTACGGCCAGAGTAAAGAGTTAGATTGGCCCATTTCAGAACCTTCTTATTACCCAGGGGATGTGTTCAGTGACCTGCTACCCACCTGGAGACTAAAGACTTTCTGTTGATTGATTCATTGGGACAGCCGTCAAAGGAGAGAGATTTTTTACTATTACAGTTGATCCCCATTTGGCTTCATGGTCAAGTATGTAAGAACAAAAAGCCAGCTAGGAAAACACAAGGCCTCTAGAGCCACTGACCAGATGGAGACAATGGTTCCAGGGGAATTCTCATTCAGGTACTTCTAAGAGTTCACTTTGCCTGGAAATAGAACCAATTTAACCTTCAATAACCAAAGAAGAGGTTAACTGGCAGGTGAGCCCTGAGATAAAGATGGTCCTCAGAACAAAGGAAGTGGGACAACTCTAATTCTTTAGGGTCTGTATCAACTTATTATGAGAGTAAGGTAGGTAGGGACCTAGAAATTAGGATTCTAAATCTGTCCCAGGTCCTGCCTTTGAGTCTGTATGACTTATAAAAAGTTAATTTAATCATCTTTCCCTCCATTGTCTCCTCTGAAAAACCCTTGGGATAATATGGGTTCCATTTCTCAATAGGGATGTGGTCGCAGTTTAAGAGATTGTATGTTTCATGCGTGTTGAGTTACTGAGAAAAAAAGATTGCCTCTGAATAAAATGTATATCTGAGGTTGATTTTCTTGATGAAGATTATGATAATAGGAAGATAGATTTAGATCTGGAGGGGATCTTAGAGATCATTTAGTATAACCCTCTCATCTTACAACTAAGGAAACTGAGGGTCAGAAAATTTAAGTGTCTTGCCCAAGATCACCCAGATTTTAAGTGAAAGAAGCAAGATTGTATCCAGGGACCTCTGGCTCCAAACCCAGGTATCTTTCTATTGCACTGAACTGCCTCTATTGAAAGCATCTTAGATATCATTCCCTATAGAACTCTTGAAACATCTAGTAAGTCTCTCAAGTTTCAACTATTTCTTGGGAGCCAGTAGAGTAGATTCCACCTGAAGAGTTACATATCTATCCCAAATCAATAGCAATTTTTAAAAAATTAGAAAATGCAAGTACAGTACTTCCAGAGAAAATTCCAAGTAACAGCAAAATTCTGTCTTCTTAGGCTCCATGAAACTCCATTTTAAAGTGAAAGTTTTCTTTGTTTTTTTTTTTAATTTTTAAGTTCATATGAAAGAGAGTTTCAGTTTTGGCTAATCATTAACTTTAAGGAGACTAAATGGACTAATTTATTTTTATTCATTTGTCTCAGCAGAAAATAACTGGAGTAAATCAATAAGATTATGATTTCAGGTGAAGGATGGGGAGAGAAACTCAAAAAAGGTATAAGATGTCACGAGAAAAACCCCTAATAGTGTGTGAGGGTACAGGAAGGCTGTCTGTGAATACATAGATGAGAGTCAGTGCTGTGGATGCAGAGAGATAAAGTCTCTCAGGAAGAACTGGAATCTAATTCTACTTCTGACATATTCTGACTGTGTGATCCTGGGTCAGTCTCTTTATCTATCCAGGCATTTCTCAAAGATGGTAAGTTGCAGAACGGTGAATAATGTGCATGGGCAGAGAGATTTTCCTCTCTGAGAAATCCCTAAGCAAATGAAAAAAATCTATACCAAAATACAGACACAGATATGGACACACGCAGAGAGATGGATAGGAAGGACCTACAGTTTCATCAACTCAGGAAACTCTCTTAAGAGACAAATCCTAAGGATATATTTAAGGCACACAGAAGTTAAATGACTTGTCCTTAATTAACAGGCAGAATTTGAACTTTATACACACATATATACACACACATATATGTATGGGTGTACACACATATACACATATATGCATGTGTGTATATCTGCATATGTGTGTACCTATATGAATATACACATATGTGGCAGAGTTCAAATTCTAACTCTGATATATAAGCAGATGTGTATTATATATGTACCCATATATACCTAAAAATACACATGTGTATTTATAAATATTACTTTATATATACATGTGTGCACATGTACATGCAGAACATATGTGCCCATGTTATAAAGACTCATGTATACATATCTATGTGCATGCATCTGAATGCATATGCATATGTATGTATAAACATGTGTGATTATATGTAAATAGATATAATTACTATTAGGGATTTTAAACAAAACACATTTGAAGAGTCATTCATTAATCCTAAAATAAAACAACAACCCCAAGCCCCTAACAAATGCAAAATTACATGTATTTCTTTCTGTTCTGAAAGAACGTGAAATCCTAGGGTAGCAAATTCAAAGTAGACAGGAGAACCATGTCTACCCCATTCTCCTTTGGGTCCATTAGGCTTGTACATGTTGTCATTACTTTGGTAGCACACATGGCTCTATAAAAAGAACATGAGTTTTGTGGGTTTTTTTTTTATGAAAAGGGCGGGCCTTCTTCTATATTATAAGAATTCTCTCCTTTTTTTTCGTCTCATCACTCATCATCTTTTTATATTTCTACATATTGATCAACCTTAAGACCAGAAGATGTTATTAAATGGTTAAATAGAATTCTGCTGTTTCATCAAATCCACACTTAGCTGAGATCATGGAATTGCTCCATTATCCTATTAGTTCAAAGAAACTCCTTGATATCTCCAGAATTTCCACATCCCCTTAGCTTTCATATGGTAAGAAGAAACCAGTGAGGGGTGGAACAACAACAAAAGGGTGGAAAACTTTCAATGGAGCTTTGAGATCCTTTATTTTCTGCTCTTATTTCCTTCCACAACCTCCCTGAATACAAACCCCCACCGCAGGTATGCCCAAAATCTCAAAGCAGTCACTAAATCAGAGAGAACAACAATACAGGTATTAAATTCTTGGGGTCGGGGGAAAATGAAAAAAGGAGAAAATCAGGGTTTTTTTTTCTTTATTTCTTTTAGACTTATTGGAGACTTATTCAACAAAAGCAACTCAAAACACACATACACACACACTCACACACACACGAACACACTCACACACCATAAGGGCATGATGAGTTTGTCTAAGTGTCCAGTCTTTGAGGACGTGTATTTAAGAAAGAACCAAGAGTTCAAATCCCTCTTTGGGGAACTTCTTGAAAATTACAATCTAAATAGGAGATAAAGGGAATGGAAATCTTTTTTTTTCCAAGCTTGGAACTTAATTCTTTCTAGATTGTGGCTTCCAAGCTTCACCATCATAGCACTAATGATACACTATTTCTCTATGAATTTTCAGGCTAAGGCTTTCCACAAACAACTGGAGAAGGTGGGAGAGGCAAATGCTGTTATCCCCATTTTACAGATGAGGAAAATGAGGCTGAGAAAGGTTCAACAGTTGCCCATGGTCACAGCGCTAAGTGTAAGGACCCAAACTGGAACCCCTAGATTTTCAAACTCCAAATTCAGTACTCCATACTACAGGAAAGTATCTCGCTCCTCCTCGCTGGCCCTGCTCAGTGCCCTTACTCCGGCCGAAGAGCAGCAGCTGCTCTGTGAACAGTAACCAGTACCATCGGGCTGAGAGGATGGAGACCCCCCAACTCCTGCCCAAACTGGTCGGAAAGGATTGTCAGGATAAACTTCGAGGGAGCACCTGCGGCACTGGGGAGACGCAAGGGCGTGGGATGCAAAAGAAAGTCTTTTCTAATGTCCTGGCTGCCTTACCTTCATCCACCACCCCTCACCCACCTGCTAAGCGCCAGCCTTTTTGGAAAACTAATGAGGTCACTTAAGGCATAATCCGGCTTGGTTCTCAGCCTCTGGCCGTAAAACTACACTAATATCCATGAAGCCGAGAGAGCTAGTGGACCGGCACGCGCTACAACCCGTGACTGCCTCAGTTTCCTCTCATCATCTACAAGAGCTCCCTCATTTCCCCCGCCCCAAGCTGAGCCGCACCACCAAATACCCCGGCCGCTGTTAGAAAATCGAAAGGCGAGGTGGTAGAAACGCATGATTCCCAACGAACCCTGAAGAAATCCAACATGCCTCCATTTGTGCCTACTTACTTGGAGTTGTGAATCTCTGCTCTCCTGCTCTGGCTGTTGTTCAACGGAGAGAGAGGATGCTGGCTGCTAGGAGTCTAGCGAGAGGAGATCGGGCAGGAACAGCCCCGCTGACTCCGCTGCTGCTGCTGCCGCCGCCGCCGCTGCTGAGGAAGCTGTTTCTCCAGCTGCTCTCTCTCCTTTCTGGACAGGATCACTCACTTGTCTCTTCCTTTCCCCCTTTCCAGCTGTGGTTTTCCTCGCCCGCTGGGACTTGCTATGAAAGATTTCTGGACTCCAAGGCAAGGGAAGCTGATCCTCCCTTGGACTCAATTACGCCTTGACGGGGAGTGAGCCCAGAGAGAAAACGGAGAATGGAAGGAGGGAACGAAAGGAGGGAGGGAGGCAAGTGGGCAAAGTGAGGAAGCCAGCACCAGCAAGGGCACTTTTTAACTCGTGAGCTGATTGGAAAACTTATTAAAAGCAGGTCACTCAAGGGGCAGTCTCTCCCATTAGAGGCAAATAAATGGGGAGTTTCAGGAAAAGGAGATGAGATAGCAATTGGGCTTCCGGACCTATAATTTTTTTTTTTTTTTTAAAAAGGAAGTCTTGACATCACATTTCTTCTCTGAAACTTTGTGCAGTTCAGCAGAATGAGCTTTTTACCCAGGTTTAGAAAAGCAGGGAATCAAAGTGATAAAGGTCCGAGTCTCCGATTACAATTAATGCCATGATATAATAGTACTGTGGGAGGAAAGGTGTTGCAGTGGTATCAAACAAAATAGAATCGGGGTCACTGATTCCCACTAGCAGAGAATTGACTTGGAAAACCACATATTAATATTATTAATAATTAACATATTAATGTTGTTGCTCAGTCATGTCCCACCCCTCATGACCCCATTTGGGGTTTCTTGGCAGAGATACTAGGGTGGTTTGCCTCTCCATCTCATTTTACAGATGAGGAAACTGAGGCAAACAGGGTTAAGTGACTGGTCCAGAGTCACACAGCTAGTGTCTGAGGCCAGATTTGAACTGCTGAAGATAAATCTTTTTGACTCCAGGCCTGGTGCTCTATTTATTGTTCCACCTACCTGCCTTCATATTAATGTTATCTGTGTGTTATTGTATTTTTCTTTATTTTGTTGAATATTTCCCAATTACAATTTAATTTGGTTAGGGCTGCCCTTGTGGGCCCTATGTTGGACAACTCTGTGAGCTGGCCACCTCTGTGAGTTGGCCTTGAGGTCCTGAAGACCTCAGATACATACTCCGACTGTGTGACCTTACCCAAGTTGCTTAAACTCTCAGCATCCTCAGGCTACAACTTGCAGAGAAGGTGAACTTCCTCACAGGAAGCTTCCTAGATTGATGGTCCGGTCTAAAACAAACAAACAAACAAAAATAATTTGCTTCTATATAGTTCTTTACCACTTACAAAGTGCTTTCTTAACAACAACCCTGTGAGGTTCGTGGTTCAAGTATGATTATCCCTATTTTACAGCTGTGGAGACTGAGGCTCAAACAACATAAAGTGATGTACTCATGGTCACACAGCTGCTAAAATATCAGAGCAAGGAGTTTGTCAGCTAGTCAATCAGTCAACAAGCATTTAATTATTGCTTACTTCGTGACAGTCACTGTGCTCCTGATTTCCTGACAAAGTAGAAAGAAAAAGGGCAGAGATGGGGTGCAGGGAAATGAATCTAGTGACCAAATATCTTCTTCATGCCATTACCACTATCATTTCTTCCTTCTGAAGTTCCTACTCATTCAATTATCCAATCCTTCTTAAAGAATTTCCCATTCACCTTTGTATAGTAGACTGAGCCCCAGTGACATTCTATGTAAGAAACTACTGAGGTCCCAAAGAAGACTAGGTAGGTAGATGTCTGAAGGACCAGAAAGACCAATTAAATACTCCAGGGGGTGGGGAGTATAGAGGGGTGCAGATAGGTGCTTTAGTGGATGGGGCATGGAAGGGGGTTTGGCATCAGGAAGACCTGAGCTCCAATCCTCTCTGTCATCTACCAGCAGTGTGACCCAGATCACTTCACCACTAAGTCTGTTTCCTCATCTGCAAAATGGAAATAACAGCACCTACTCACAAGGTTGTTATGGAGATTACCTGAGATAATATGTGTAAAGAGGATTGTAAAGCTTAAAGCATTGTATAAGCACTACATAAACAGAAGTGATGAGGATGAGGTTGAAGATGCTGTTAATGAAATACTTTTGTCCCCCAAGATTTTAGGTGGTGAATGGTCTCTTGGGCTCTCAAATGAGACAGGAGGTAAGCCTTCTGACAAAAGAGCCCTGTGAGCTTTCCAGGGCTTCTGATCAGGTCTGCCAATTAATGATGTTGATATGAGTACTTCAATCAGAGAGAAAGAGACAGAGAGACAGAGAATGAGACTGAGAGACAGAAAGAGAGGCAGAAACAGAGACACAGAGGTTGATATTCTTTTCATTCAATTATATTTCTTTCATAATAAAATGACTGTGAAAAACAACTAAATATAAAATATTGCACCAAATGATTATTTTTTTTCATTTCAAGTAAGGTGCACAGAGCAAAATTTAAAGGAATGCAAACATCCAAGAACAATTATTAATTTATTTCTTCACATTGAACATATATTTATTGAGAATTTGTTAAGCACAAGCTACTATGTTCAGAATTTTGGTGATAGAGAATAAGGTAGCATGACTTCTGGTGTCAATGAGTTTATAATCTGGGATTAAGATGTTCACAAAAAATATAATACAAAAGAAAATACCACAAGTGTTATAAAAAAAGTAAAAAGGTACCATGGAAATTCAGAGAGTAGGAGGAACAGGGAAGATTTCATTAAGGAGTGGCATCTGAACTGGATCTTAAAGGATGAGTAGGATTTTGACAGTTGGAGACTGAAGAGAAGGATATTACAGGTGATATGTTGCTATGCATGATTCAGTCAAGTGTTAAACTCTTCAGAGGTCAAAGTGAAAGAAGACTGGGAAAAGACTGTAAGATTTGGGGGATGAGAGGTTACCAGTGTCTTTGCAGAGAGCAGCTTTCACAAAATGATGGAATTAGAAACCAGATTACCAGGGGTGGAAGGAACAAGTGGACTGTGCTTGATGAAAATTTGGAAGGGAAAGGAAGTAGGGAGAGAAGGTGAAGTACAAATTGGCAACATCAACTAAGTTAAGGGAAAGGCTCTGTATGTTTAAGGACAGCAGAGACCTGAGCATGTTTTTGCCAGAGGGAGAACCATTGCTAGGGAGGGAAAGGTGGAAGTGCAACAGAAAAGGAATAATTAATAGAGTAAGGTCCTGGGAGTCGGAATAGGTGTTAGGACCATGACATAGTCCTACCTCTCTATTAAGAATAAGGTCTATCATTTCTTTATTCTTAGCAGAGAGATTAGAACTATTGGAAGAAGGAGAGGATGGGCAAAGATAGAGAAGAAGGGACATTAAGGAAGGTCACATCGGGGAGGCCTCTGTAGCAAGAATGGTCATCTACTAAAGCTGAGAGATTAGGGACCTTTTGGAACAGAATTTGCTAGGAAGTTAACTTTTTTTTTTCTTTAATCTGTGACTTCATGCAGTCTAGTATCCACATAACCTAGAATCTTGAAGAGTTGCCCCGTCAGTCAGTCAAGGAATACTAATCCCCTACTACGTTCTAGGTACTATTCTAACCACTGGAGATACAAAGAAGTATAAAGGGCAGCCTGTAGTCTCAAGGAGCTCACAGTGTAATGGGGGAGACAACATGCAAATAATTGTTTACAAATCAGCTACACACAAGATCTACTGGAAATAGTAATGAGCAGAGGAAAGCCACTAGAATGATCCAGACCCTGAGACCTTAAGTGACTTGCCCACAGTCACACAGCCACTATGGGTCAAAGGCAGTACCAGGTATTTCTGACTCTGAGCGAAGCTTTCTATCTGCAAAGGCATTCTGTCCAATCAAAGATGAATAAAAGAATTAGGGAATAGCAATGACCTTTATTCACTAATCCTTACTCTTATCAACCCAGGTTTGGGCCAGGCTTGAATAGACCCTTTCTTTATAATCACCTTGAATGCCTCAGATCAAAAGTCTTCTTGAGGATAATTATGGCTGCAATACTATTTTTGCTTATCTAATGAAAGACATCTATCCTTTACCAAAAAGCAATTTACTAGCAATTGCTTTGCTCTGAGACCATTTTAGAAAATTTGCATTTCAGATTCCTTTGAAAATCTGTTCAAATCTCCAGTAGTCACTTGGTGATGCAGGTCTGAAGCTCAGGAGAGAAGCTGAGTCTCAATGTATAGATCTGGGAATCATCAGCGTAGAAATGACAATTAAACTCATGGGAACTGATGAGGTCACTAAGAGAAAGAAAAAAAAAGAAAGGGAAGAGAAACAGGCCCAGGATAGAGGTTTGGAGACCACCTGCTTCTTCTGGGAAGTGACCATTCTAGCCTGAACTTCTCTCTCCTTCATTTGAACTCTTGCAGCATCAAATCTGAACTCTCTCATCTATACCGCTCATAAAGCACTCGTCATTTACTCTTTCCCATTGTTATCTTTTTCTTCGGAAGAGATATCATTGGATACTCCACGACTTGAAAATGTGAAGACAGTTTTTTCTCAATTCATTATATCCCAAAGATATCATTTTACTCATCTATTATTAAAGCAAATTGAATCAAGTGGATATTTTTTGTCTTGAATTGGAGGCATTTTCTAAATGTCCTAAGATACAGATCTCACATGACAGATTCCATTTAAAAATGATGCCAATGTTTGAGGGGCCAGACAATCCGTAGGACTGCCTCTTTCATAAGGATATAGCTCTGAGGGAGTAGGATATCTGCATCATGGAAAGACCACTAGACTTGCACTCAGCAGGCCTACTGTAGTCTGAGTCTTTACTCCACTTCCTAGCTGTATGTCCTTAGACAACTCGCTGCCTCATTCTGCTTATTTGTATAATGGGAATAATTAGTCTTGTACTCTTTGCCATACAGGAATTTTTGAGGGGTAGTTCTGATGCTGATACTATCCACTAGCAAATGAAAATTTGAGAATGTAAAAGAAAAAAATTGATTCTTCTGAATACTCTTCTGAGACCTAAATAATGAGCAAGCAATAATAGCTCATATTTCTGTAATGTTTTTCCCACAATGAGGATAGGTGCCAACTGGCAGCTTTGTTGCCCACTACCCAATTATGGATCATAAATCCAGGGTAGACTGAGAGGGGGGCCTGTACAATGGGTGGTGGCATTCCCAGGTAGGGAGGCCCTAGGCAATGTACTGAGGAATGTGGAAGTTCAGAAGCAAGCAGCAGCATTGTGGCTTAGACCCCAGGACCACAGTGGGAACTCGGTCCCAGCATTTAGCCCAGCCTGCAGAGGAATAACAAGGGCAAGAATCCCAGACCAAAGGGGAGCCTACAATTCTATCACTGTGAACTGACAGAGTTTTCCAAATAGTTGAAAAGAGATGAGTCCAGCAGCGTCTACGGCTCAGACCCAAACCCAGGTCAGAACCCTTCAGAATTCACACTAGCAGCCCTGGATCAGATCATTTTGGAAGCACTGAAAACTTTCAGGTCTCCAGCTTTGTCCTTGAGAACCAGGAATAACATAACATATAATCTATCCATATTTTAAAATCATGATGAATTCTTTCTCAGTCAATCCAACAACAAGCATTGATTAATTGCCTGCCAGACACTATTCTAGGTACTGAGATACAAACACTCAAAATGAAACAATCTCTAATTTCAAAGAACTTTCTTTCTATTAGAAGAGGCAGAAAGTACATATATAAGTATATGCATATTATAAACCTAGAGAAAATAAAGACAAAACAAATACAAGGTAAATAGACAGAGAAGGCACCAGCAGTTACAGTAAATAGATGAATCTTCATGCAGAAAATGATATTTGAGTAGGATCTTGAAGGAAGAGAGATTCTATAAGTCAGGGGTAAGAACAGAGTGTATTCCAAGAATGAGAGTGACCAGTACTAAGGTGTAGGGATGGGAGTTGGAGAGTTTTGTGTGGAGAACAGAGAGAAGGAAGGGAAGTAATATGGGTCTGGTAGTACCCCAGTACAGGGCTGAGACTACTTGCCCTGGTGCTGGAGTTCTCCACATGCAACATGCTCTGGGTCTTGCCTGTCAATATCCAAAGAGCTCTGGACAAGTGACTCACCATGACTTTTTCTGAATTTTTCCATCAAGATTCAATCTGGTACATTTTCTTGATCAGTTTAGAAGGGTTTTGTGGAGAGGAGGTTGGTTTTACTGCTTCCTGCAATTCTAACATCTTGGTTACACTTCTTGGACAGACTATAGATAGGAATAAAAGAGGAAAGGCAGTCTAGGTGGGAAGGAGTAAAAGACTTCAGCAAGAGTCTAGAAGTAAAAGAAAATCAAATTATCTGGAATAGGGGGTTCATATAGGATAGTATCAGGAGGTAAGTTTTGCAAAGTATCTTGGTGATGGATTGCAAAGAATACTGAATATAAGACTCACTAATTAGGACAGAAACTTGTTTTCCTGTCCCAAACCTACCCCTCCTTAACACTACCATCTTTCTAATTATCCTGGTTTGCAAAGTTTTCCCCAACTCCATTTTCCTCTCCTTTACCCTCCACAGCCAATCAGTTATCAACTCTTGTTAATTCTAATTAGAAAATCTCACACCTACCCTTATCTCCATTCTTATAGCCACTGACCTAGTGCAGTTCTCATCATCTCTCATCTGAACTATTACAATAGTCTCTTAATTGGACTCCCAGTTTACAAACTCACCTCTTATCTTATCTGACCTCAACACATCTGCCAAAAATAACCTTCTTAAATCACAAGTCCTACCATGTCTGCTCCTTGGATCAAGAAGATTCAGTGGCTCCCTATTGCCTCTAGAATGAAATACAAAGGCCTCAACTTGCATTGAAAGCCCTGGCCACAGCCTACGTGACCCAATTACTTCCCATCATTCCTCATCACACATCTTAAGTTCCAGACATATTCTCTCACTTTCACCTTTTCACAGATTTTTCCCTGGTGCCTGGAATGTACTCTTTCACATATCAACCTTTACTCCTTAGAATCCCTGGATTCCTTGAAAGCTGAACTGATGGAACCCCTCCTATGGGAAATCTTCTACAATCTCTCTAGAAGTTAGTACTTTCCCCCTGCTCAAATTGCAATGGATGTATTGATTTTTTTTTTTAGATTAGGTAAAAGGGGTTATTACTTGGCTCCTGTCTTACCTAGCCTTAATCACTGAATGGGTATTGGCTCAGTCAAAGTGAGAACTGGGAAAGACTTTAGCTTATAAAGGCCAAGGTCTCTCACTGCATCTGGGACCATTTCCAGTTGTCCTGAACTATATCTTGCCACTCGACCCAGAAGACTCCAAAGGAGAAAGTGAGGCTGGTGACTTTGCACAGCCCTTCCTCACTTCAATCCAATTCACTTGCATGTCATGGCAACACCTCCCTGATGTCGTGTCCTTTTCTAGAATGAAGGAAAAACAACAACAACAGCTGGAAGGGAGTTCAGAGGTCATCTAACCCAACTCCCTTATACTATAGTTAGGTAAATTGAAGCCTATAGAGACTGACTTAAATTTGCTCATAGAGTAAATGGCAGACCTGGGGTTGGAACCCACATTCTCTAACTCTAAATCCAGTACTCTTCTACACTGTGTGTATATGTATGTATGTATGCATGCATGCATGCATGTATGTATGCATGTATGTGTGTATACATGCACATCTATATATGCGTGTATATACATACACAGATATGTATGTATATACATACACATAGACATACATGTATGTATGTAGATATGCACACATGCATGTTCATATTATCTATAGACATGCCCATATACCTTTACAAGTATCCCCAAAGTATAATAGAAGTCTTTTCTTGAAGGTGCTAAAAAGATACTTGTTGGATTGGACTGTACACTGTTCTGCAGGTGGTAGAAAAGGTCTTCACTAGGAAAAAGGGAGCTGTGTATGGACAGAATGAAGGGTTTACTAGATAGAAGAAAATAAGGAGACTTATCATCATTCTTGTGCTCCAGTATCTATAATGATTCCACATTTCCTATAATATCAAGTATAAATTCCTCGAGTTAGGATTCAAAGTTTTCCATATTCTAGCTTTTCCTTTCCTACACCAGTTGTCACCTACTACTCCCCTAGTCAGACCAGTCTATGCAGTATCACCCCACATGCCACTTCTAGAATGCCCACCCTTAGGGGGGCAGCGATTCAGGAGGACCTGAATTCAAATGTGACCTCAGACACATAACACTTACTAGCTGTGTGACCCTGGGCAAGTCACTTAACCCCCATTGCCCCCCCCAAAATAGAATGTCCACCCTTTTCTTTGACACTTACCCTAATTCTTCCTACCTTTCTAGACCAAGTCCAATTCCTATTTTCTCCATGAATTTTTTTCATATTATCCACTTACATTGATTTGTCCCTTTTCTGATCTTCCATAGCAAGATTCACTTTCCTTTTTGTTAGTTAAAATTGTGTTTGAACATTATTGCCAAGATCACAGAATCATAGGATCTTGGAGTTGGGAAGGAACCGAGAAAGTCAGAGTGCCCAAAGTGTAACTGAATAAGAATCTCTCCTACAATATTTCTGGCAAGTACTCATACATTCAACCTCTTCCTGATGACTACTAGACATGGGGGACCAGGCCCAAGGTAACCTATTCTAGCTTTAATCACCAAAAAAGCTTTTCCTTACATCTAGCTGCAATCTTTGATCTTGTCTCCTTTGTTTAATGGAGAAGAGATCTTTGCATTGGAAATCCCAAGTGACAACCGTTCTTTAGGCTCCAACTTGCATGGCAACAACCTCCATCTCAACTATATATTTTGGCACTTAAAGGTTCATTCATTCATTGAAAGCTTAGTGAGGATCTAGTATATTAAAAGCAATGTGCTCTCTGTTGTTCCATGTTATTTCTTCTCATTAAGATTGTAAGTTCTTTGAGTGCAAAGATCTTGCTAATATTTTTACGGTTCCTATGGCGACTACCCATATAGAAAGCAATTTTTTAAAAGTACCTGCTGAATTTAATACTTTTTATTTAATAATTATATTTTATTTATTTTAACATTTCTTTTTAAAGAAAAATTGAGTTCCCAATTCTCTCCCTCCCTTCCTGCCCCTCCCCCACCCATTGAAAAGGCAAGCAATATTATACTAATAAAATATATGAAGTCATACAAAACATATTTCCATTGAATAGAATTCTTAAGAAACAATATTTTTGTGTTCAATTGGAGCGAAAGAAAAGGGACATGTGTGGTGGGCAATATATGATTTACAATTTTAGAAATGTTTTGCAATTGCCTTCATTAAAGGAGAGTTAACAAAATTTGAGAGCTTGGAGCTATAGTGTCAGAATCCACAGATTCTCTGGCTCTCAATTCTCTAATGTAGTCAAGTTGACTCGCCAGTCTCCTGTCATTTGTGTACCTGAAGACCCTGGGTTGGGTATTCTGGGAGATTGATTCAACTCCCAGCAGGAAGGATAGGAGAGAAACTAGAGGAGGCAGAATTGCCTTCATTTCAATCCTTCCTTGCCCTAGGCTTCATGTGTCTGTTTTTTTCTGTATTCTTGCCTGATTTCTGTCCCACTGACTTCTTTACTCTTCTGTATCTGTGAATTCTGTGCATTCTGATACAGAAACCAGAACTCATCTTGTCACTTTTGAATATAATACTTTGAATTTTACTTTCTCTGGAATCCATAATGTTCAGTCTTGGTTTCATAGTAACTTGGGCACCTATCAGGATTTCATTGGAATATTTTAAGATTGATAATAATGATAATAATGAATTTATATAGTGTTTTAAGTTGACAAATATCTCACTTGAACCTCACAACAACCCTAGGAGGTAGGTGTTATTACAATCTTCATTTAGAGTTAAGGAAACTGATACAGGCAAAGGTTAAGTGACTTGCCTAGGGTCACGAAGGTCATGTGACACACCAAATCACACAAAATGAGTGCCTGATGCTATGTTTGAATGATACTCTTCCAGATTCCTGATCTAGCGCTCTATTCACTGTGCCACCCAACTGCCTCTTGCCCTAAATGGACTCAGAGTCCTTGAACTCTGAAATCTGCAAATTATTTTTGTAAATTGAATTTTTTAACTAACAAAAATCAATTTTTTATCCCTTCCATCTATCCCACCTCCCACCACTGGAGAAAAAAATAAAGAAAAACAAAACTCTTGCAACAAATATGCACAGTTACACAAAGCAAATTCATATACTGTCCATGTCCAAAAATATGTGTGTGTGTGTGTGTGTGTGTGTGTGTGTGTGTGTGTGTCTTCTTTTGCACGTTTAATCTATCATCTCTCTGTCAGAAGGTAGGTAGCATTTTTTTAATCATTGATCCTCTGGAATCATAGTTGCTCAGGGTGTTGATCAGAATTCTTAAATCTTTCAAAGCTATTTGTCTTTATAATGCCAATATTATTATAAAGTGTTCCCCTGATTCTACTCATTTAACTCTGCATTAGTTCAAAGAATTTTACCCAGATTCCTCTGGAACTATCTCTTTTTATCATTTCTTATGGCCCAATAATATTTCATTACATTAGTATACTATCATCTGTTTAATCATTCCCCAATTGGTAGGCATACTCTTGGTTTCTAGTTTCTTGTTACGACAAAAGGAGTTGCTAAAAATGTTTTTGTACATATGGGTCTTTTCCCTCATTCTTTGATCCCTTCGGAGCACAGAGCTAGTAATAGTATTGTTGGGTCAAAGGGTATGCACAGTTGAGTGACCTTGGGGGCATAGTTTCAAATTGCTTTCTAGAAGGGTTGAAACAATCCATAGCTTCACCATCAATGATACATTAATGTCAGAGTGTTGCAAACTAAAGTGACTTCCTTATGGGAGGAAATGGGATCTCTGCAATTCAAAACCCCAATAAAGGCCTAGCCAAAAAATCTTTCAATTACATACCTATTCTCTCTCTTCTCCAATTGCATCCAACATGTGACATTGATAACAATCCTGAGAAAATGCAGTGATTTCTGAACCAATTTTACAATTCTTCTCAGATACGTCTGCTCTTGGAAGTGTAGTTACATTTAATATCAAGTCATGGCCACAGGAATTATAGCTCTATTATTATTATCTATATTATAAATTTAGAGAATCTATACCTGTAAAGGTACTTAAAGTTCATCTCGTCTATCCCTCCTCCATTTTTACAAATGAGGAGAACTAGAGCCCAGAAGAAAAAAAAGAAGGAAACAAGAATTTATTAAGCATCTGCCATGTTCATCATATACATTATGCTAAGTGCTTATAGATGCCATCTCATTTAATCCTCACAACAACCCTGGAAGGCAGGTTCTATTATTGTTCCCATTTTATAGTCAAGTAAACTGAGGCAGAGAGCGATTAAGTGACTTGCCCAGGATCACATAGATAGTAATTATCTGAGGCTCAATTTGAACTCAGGTCCTCCCGACTCTAGGCCCAGCACTCTAACCACTGTGCCAACTAGCTGCCCATGAAGGAACCTGACCAAGGTTACAGGTCTGCTTTGGCTGGGGCTTCCTGAGTACTAAAACCCAATGCTGCCTGTGCCTAAATGCTTTGATAGGGTAGGTGCCTTACGTCTCATTTTGCCACTGAGTTGTATATGCTGGTGATGACCATGATGTGGCCCGAGGCAACACATTGCATTCATTTCTTACAGGCTTTCAAATTAGTCATAGAAGAGGAACTTACCTAAGTAAATGCCCCAGTGTCACTAGACAGCTTTGTAGACCGACTTCCAGATTGACCACCTTGCATAAATATGGTGAATATTCACATAGCTGTAGGGCCTGCCTTCTTTGTGAGTTCATCATTATGAAACAAAGTATTTGCCTAACCATTCTCGGATCTTTGGCCATAGGTGACAAGTTAAAAAATGTCAAAATAAATAAACAAATAAATAAAACCCATTACCACTCTTGATGGAGTTTTAGTCAATTAAACAATCGATGAATCAATCATCATGTATTAAGCACTTACTACATGCCAGGCACTGTATTAAGTGTTGGAGATACAAAGATAGACATAGACAGCCCTGCCTTTAAGGAACTCACATACTAATGGGGAATACAAGATATAAATAAATTGGTATTTACAAGATATATACAGAGTAGGTGGAAGGAAACTGTAGAGAATAAGGCCCTAGCAGCTGGGGGAATTGGGAAGTGGACAAATATTTTCATTCAAAATTCTATTAGGTCTTAGAGAACGTACTGCAGATGTTCCACAAAGGATTGACTGTCCTCAGAGGCCTGGTTCCAAGTATCATAATTTTATTCCACTGGGGTCAGCTGTCTCGTCTCAAACAAGTTTCAAGGATCTAATAAGTCGTTTGGCACCTGGGCCTGGAATAAGGGAATGCTAGTGGAAGCATTGGCCATGTCTCTAACCATACTTTTTCTCATCCTTTTCAAAAGTAGCTTTCTTGGAGCAGCTAGGTGGTGTAGTGGATATAGCACCAGCGCTGGAGTCAGGAGGATCTGAGTTCAAATCTGACCTCAGACAAATAACACTTACTTAGCTGTATGACCCTGGGTAAGTCACTCAACCCTATTGCCTAGCAAAAAACAACTAGTTTTCTCAAAAGAATCCCCAATTCACCCCTTAACCCTGATATCTAGTTCCTATCCCCACCACTCTAATGGAATTGTTCTCTTCACTAGCACAAATGAGCTCCTAATTTTGAAATTAAATGTTCTTTTCCTAAATCTATTCTTCTCGACTTGTGCAGCATTTAACACCTGGGATTTTTCCTTATCTCTTGATTTCTATGATGTTACATCATCTTGGTTCTCTTCCTACAATTCTGACTACTCCATCTATGTCCCCTTTGCTAGGTCCACTTACATCTTCCAGTCCTTAATTGTAGGAATATTCCAAGGCTTAGTTTTCGGCTGTTTTTTATATTCTGTAATTTCAAGAAACTTATCTGTTCTCATGGCTCCAACTAACATGGCTCTTAAATCTACATCTGTTTTTCATTAATTCCTTCCTCTACATTAGTCCCATATCTCTAACTACCAACTAGGTATCTTCACCTGGCATCTTGCCACCATCTCAAATTCAATATTGCTAAAACAGAATTTATCATTCATTGGTAGGTTTCCCCTGCCCTTGGCTTCTAAATTTCTGTCCATGTCCATTATTCTCCCAGTTTGGGAAGTAGGAGTATGCTGAAATCAGCCTATACTGACTCACAGGAGCTGAATTAAACTTTCAATGTGAACAAGTACACCTCAGAAATCAACAATCACAACAAATTAGGGCTTCATTTATCTTGCCAATTGTCTAGACTTAAAAAAGTAATAGAGGAAATGTTGAATAATGCAGTTTGAATTTAAAAATGTGTTGTGCATAAATTAACTTTTTTGGAGAGCCAGTTGTTAAACATTTATCCTTTAAGTCTTCCCCTCCTTCATAGCCATTGTCACCAAATCCTGTCACTTCTTCTTTAATAATAGTTTCATAAACATCTTTCCTTTCATCTTTTCCCTACTTTCACTATCCTAGACAAATCCTTTATTAATGTGTAGAGGAGATTACAGCAATAGTCTCCCCAATGATTTCCTTACCCTCAGTCTCTCCTCTCTCAAATATATCCCATTGGGATCTAATTAATCTCCCTAAAACAATACTTTAGATATGTTGAATACATGTTGAATCCCTCATTATCTTTTGAAAAAATCTTCATACATTTTAAGTTATTTCTGCTGATAAATAATTGGGCAAAATAGTTCCTAATAATTTCCTTTATTTTCTCTTCATCTTTTTTCATTATTAATATTGGTAATTTGTCCTAACTCTCTGTTTTTGGATCAGATCAATATTTTTTTCTGTCATTGGTTGTTGTTATTTTTAAACAGTCACTAGCTTTTCTTATAAATTCAATTTTTTTTTAATTTAAATTTAATCTCTCTTTGATTTTTAAAATTTCTGGTTTTGTGTTCATTTTTTAAAATTTGTTATTTTTCTAGTTGTTTATTTGGTTGCATGACCAATCCATTTATTTGTTCTTTCTCTCTTTTGCTGATGATAGTATTTAAAGATAGGGTTTTTCCTCCATTCCTTATCAAATACCTTTGGATATTTTTCTATTGTCTACAGTCTGAA
>NW_020954648.1:7461396-7521985 GCF_900497805.2 Vombatus ursinus
GGTCCCTCTCTCCACTTGGGGCACCATACCCTTACATGTGGGTGCTCTTTCCAGAGGAATATAATTTTTGATCATTTATATTTTGTAAGATATTTTGGGGCTTAAGGTCTAGATTTTTAAATTTTTCATTTTTTTTCATAAAGCCGAAACCATTTACTTTTTGCACAGTAGTTTCCTGAAATATAGCTCCAAAAAAACAGGCTTTTAAAAAGCCCATTGTGATTCAAATGGAGCTACTTGACTAGGCCTTTAAACCCAAATCACTTTCATTGAATGGCCAACAATAGGCCCCAGCACAAGCCTCTTTTGCTCATTGTTTAAGTTTGGTTGGCTTGGAGTGTTTGTAAATAGCAATTGTTTTCTGTTCAGGCCAGAAATTCTGAGGGTCTTCCCTGCCAGACTGATACTTTTGCTTTGGTAAATTAGCTCTCTTATCTCAACTTTTACCTAGCCCTTAGTCATTAAATGGGCATTGCCTCAGACAAACTGAGACCTGGGAAAGATCTTAATTTAGAAAGGCCAAGGTCACCCACTACAGCCTGAGCCATCTCCAGTAGTCTTGACTTTTGTCTTGCCAATGAACTCCAATGACTCTGGTGGAGACAGTTAGACTTTGTCCAGTTGGGCAATCCAATTCACTTGCAAGTCAAGACATCACCCTAGTGAAGTCATTGGTCCTCTTTGAGAACAAAGGATGGACTATAACAACAGGATGAAGTATATATTCTTTAGCCCTATGGTCCTCCAAAGCTCTATACAAATTTACACTCAACTTCCCTTTTTAGTTTGTATTTGTGGAGCTATCCTGGTGGAAACCCTTTGCTCATAATGATCACAGAATCAGAGATTTAAAACTAAGGGACCTTTTTTCTTGTTGTTGTTGACTTGTTTCAGTCATGTCTGACTCTTTGTGACCTGATTTGGAGTTTTCTTGGCAAAGGTACTACAGTGTTTTGCCATTTCCTTCTCCAGCTTATTTTACAAATGAAGAAACCAAGGCAAACAAGGTTAAGTGACTTGCCCAGGGTTATACAGCTAGTAAGTATCTGAGGCTGGATTTGAACTCAGGTCCTCCTGACTCCAGGCACAGAGCTCTATCTGCTGCACCACCTAGCTGACCTTAGAGGACATCAAATTCATCCCCCATTTTTCAGATGAAGAAAACTAATGCTCAGAGAGGTTGCCCAGGTTCACCTAAGTAGTAGATGTTGGAAGAGAGGATTTGAACTCAGGTCCTGTGTTCTATCCTTCGCTCTACTTAGCTACCTCTAAGTGAACTGCTTCTAAGTGAAGCAGTTTATTATATTTCTAGAAGATTTCTGCCTTAGCATTTTTGATCATATTCTTCTCTCACCTTGAAATAGGCTTTCCCAACCTTTCTGCTTCTGTACATCCTACCCTTTCTTACAAGATCAACTTAATCCTTCCCTGGTCTTGAATGACCTCTTCTCTGAACTTCAAGAAGACATTGTCTATACCATAAAATGTTATAGCTAGAAGAATGTTATGATCATTAAATTCAAGCCAGTAATTGTATAGGTGAAGAAACTAAGACCTAAGGAGATAATGAGATTTGCCCAAGGTCATATACCTAGAGTGTGGCAAAGTATGGACCAGAAGTCAGATCTATTAAATCCTGACTTCATGCCTTTTCTTATAGACTGCATTACCCCTTATTTGGTACTTAGCATATACTGACATATTACTATTCTCCTTTTTTAATGTATGGCTGGTTTCCCCAACTAGATTATAAGTTTTGGGAGGACAGAGATCTCAGAGCACTTTGTATTACCATACCTAATTCACATAATTTGCATAATATGTGTTCTTTGATGGTAATAATAACTTACATTTATGTAGAATGTTATTTGGTTTGGGAACCAGACCTGTGATTCCTTGGTATAGAGAGGTCTTGGTGAGAAATTCCCTCTCTATCTATGCAGATCAGCAACTGTTCTTCAACTCCCAAGTCTAACAGAGTTGGCTGAGGATTCAGAGGTTGAGTGACTTGCCCAGGGTCATGTTGCTAGTATGAGTCAGAAATTTGGACCCCACACTACCCCTAACCCCAGTCTTCCTGATTCTGAGACAAACTACCCATGAAACATTAAAATTCACAAATTACTTTTCTCCTCAACGTGCGAGGTAAGTAGTATAAGTATTTTTATCTCCATTTCATAGATTAGGAAACTGAGGATCTGAGAAATTAAATTACGCCTATAGTTATAGGTAGGTATATAGTTATATAGTAACCTATAGTTACACAGCTGATAATTGTCTAAGGAAAGATCAAAACTGGGTTCTGTTGATCCCATGTCCAGTGTTCTTTCCATTAGATGATGATCATATCAGGCTTCATGAACAGAACACCCCTCTAATTTATATGATTTAATTACTGAAATTAAAAGCAACTTAAAGGAATTTTTATTATCCCGGGTCTATGACTTGAGAAAAACAACTGGATTCCTGTCACTTCAAGTAATACTAACCATTTGAAAAATCATAAAATATTTTTTAACATTTTTCTTCTTAAAATCCACGTATATAATCTGAACAAATATAAATATAAAAATCAGAAGTGAATCAATGAAATTTCCCTGATTACATATCTGCCTTTCTTATATATATATCCAAAGCAATTTTTTTTTAAGCCAGCATTTCTCTCTAGGGACTTTACTGGAGTCTTCTCTGTGGAGAATCAGTGGAGTCAACGGAGATCTTGTTTTTCTCTCCCTCTCCCCCACCCAATTCTCCAGAAGAGCATTGGTTTTGCCATCGATGGACTTGGGTTCAAACCCCATTTTTGTCCCTCCCTGTGTGAACTTTAGCTAATTGCTTATTCTCCCTGGGTCTCAGTTTCTTCATCTGTAAAATGAGGAGGTGTGGCTACCTAACTTCTGAGTACCCTCCCAGGATTATATCTCTGAATATAGTTTGCTGGCATAGTCCACATTCATGCTCAATCTAAGATGTAAATGTTTTCTTTCCATGCCCCCTCTCTAGGCTTGTTTCCTTGAGAACAGGCAATAGACTACTTTTTTTTTTTTTTTAGAACCAGACAAGGGATACATGGGTCTGTGTTGTACTGGCATGCAATGCCTTGTTACATTGTATCTAAAGTCTGGGACTTATTTTAATAAAAGTTGTGTTTCAGTGATTCAGCATCTCAATTACAGTCTACCTAATGGCTTTCAGGGTCCTCTGGGTAGGAATACCTAATAAAACAGCATTATTGGTGCAGTTCCCAAGTTTTATCCTTGGATGTTGAGTGGAGAATTCCCTAAGACTCACCATGGATAGCTTAGGCACATCATTATTACAGAAGAGCACTGAGAAGATAAAGGAATGGAAGGAATCCAACAACAAACTGTATTCAGAGGAAACAGACCCTTGCTTTTCTCAGAGCTACAGGGAAGAGTCTGATGGCTATAAAGCAGTTTTTACTTTCAGGAATGTACCTAGAATAACCATTTCCTGCTAACCGCATGCATGGGTAATGCTATAGATGGTGGATGAGTTACTGGGAATGGAGACATTCCCCTTTCTCCTGGGATCCCAAAGCTTTGCGTCTGTAGCAACCTCTGCCCCTGCCATCCCTGCCATATTGGATTTTACATCAAGAGGGAGATTCTGTGACTAATATCAATGAGAACAGAAATAAAAGCTCTCTAATCCCTGGGCCAGGAGCCAGAAGCCCCACTGTATGGGGACCATTGGCCAGAAGTCCCACTGTATGCTGGGCCCGGAGCCAACTCGGGTTGGATACAATGCGTTTCAAAGCCACCTTTTCAGAACTGACACTGAATGTCAAGGCACCAACAGCCTTTGATAAGGGCTCCAACTTGCTCTCAAATGCTTCTCCCAGATACTCATAATGCTTATTTTATTTATACAGTGGTTCTCTCTTGAGAATCTCCACCATGATTTTAGAGACACAATCTCATTAATCTCAATGCTTACAGTGAGTTTCTGGGTAGAAATGATGGCCAAGAGGGGAAAATTAATTTTCTATGCTTTAAACAAAACCCAACAAAACATGTCATTTTCAGCTACAGTTCATTCCATTATTGAGGTTTCCAGACAAAAGGTGCCATATGAATATTCCTCTTCTTTAAATGAAATATGCCTCTGATGAGATTTCTAAACCTTGTCCTGTGTGGTTGTTTACTTAGAAAGCCTTCTGTCCTCATAAAGACCCTGCATGCTTTTGTCAGGCAAGTTAATACAGGCACCTCACATTGAACCATTTTTTCTTGCTTCAGATTTGAATATTGACTTTTTTTCCTCCATCACTCTCTTTGACTCCTCCAAACAGCAGCAGCTGCCGGGAAGTTGGGAACTTAATTCCAGGAAAGCACACAAGAGAAACCGACCACCATTTAAAGATTTTTACCTATCTTTCCACTGTTGTTCTCCAAAGCTATTGAGTTCCTAGCCCCTTATATTGAGGAACCAGGATTGGCTATTTCTCTACTGGGGAAACATTGGATCCAATTTCCATTAGCGATTCTGAATTATTTAGTGGTTATTGAACTCCCAAATCAGTTACTTTCAATATTGTTTTTTCTCATAGTATTTTTCACACTGGGCTTGAATCAGACGCCTTCTTTGAGCATAGACAGAGGATATATGATTTGCAAAATGTTTGCTTTAATTTTGCATGGTTTGAGGAAGGAAAAAAAAAACTCCACTTTCCAAGAATGAGGTTGGCAGACATGCTTGTCTAGTATGCAAAGTGAGACATAGCACATTGGAAATTTAAAGAAATAGATATTCATAAAAGCCATGCAAAATCACAGCTTGTTTCCAATTCCAACTTTTGATAGAAAGCAATTCTAGCATATCACTTTCATCTTTTGAAAACTGAAAATAAATAGGAAAGGCAAATCTCAGGATGCTACATTCTTAACACTCAGATTACATCCACTAACTATTACGTTCAACCTGGATGGGTAAACATGTTTGAAAGGCACTGGTAGAGGAAAAATGTGGAATTGGTCCAGGAAAAGATTTTTAAAATTGGGCCAGAGGACCAATGGGGATATGTGCTATTCTATGTGTGTTTGTGAGCTAAATGGGAACGAAATTGTATAGTAAAGCAGAAAGTGCATGAGATTTGGAGTTGAAAGAACTTGGATTCAATCTCATCTTTACCATTACTTGCTGCATGGCCTTGGATATGTGATTTAACCTCTCAGGCCCTTAATTTCCTCACCTGAAAAATGAGAAGGGTGAACTAGACTGCTAAGGTCCCTTCCAGTGCCATTTAGGGGAGCAACAACTAATCCATAGTTAGGCTATAATTTTCTTGATAAAACCCAAGACATGGAAATTTGACATTTTGAATCTTCCTATAGTCTTGTGTATAAAAGGGCAAAACAATTTTAACACTAGTTGAAATTCTACTTCCCTTTCCCTACCAGACCATTCCAGCCTCCACCATTAAAGCTACCTATTCACACAACACATTGGATTGAATAAACTCACCTGTCTTTGGATGAATGCACCATTTTTGTGTGAATAGCTATGAGGAGTATTCATAATAATTATTCATATTCCTATAGTGCTTTTTGGTTAAGGAGTATTCTTCCTACTATATTATAATGTATGTTTCTTCTGTCTCTAGGAATATATACATTAAAGGGTATACAACATATATTTATATGTGGGGAAGTTTGAGGTTATTTCCCTTGAGTGATGGGCCTCTCTGACAGGCCTCTCTACAAGAAGAAATACAGACCACTAGCCCATCATTAAAATAACAATTATTAGAGCGTGAGCCAAGTATGACAAAAATAGCTCTGAATTCCCAATTTGATCTCGTTTCTTCAACTTTTCCTGACTAAAACTTACTCTGAATCTACATGCTAGTCCTAACTCTGTATTTCTCTGCCTAGTCCCAACTATGGGCCTAGCCTTTGCTCTCCAGCCTGTGTTTCTGATAAGATCCTTGACTTTAAGACATCTTTTTATCTTTCCATTTCTCTCCCATCCTATTCCCATTCTCTCTCTCTCTCTCTTTCTCTCTCTCTCTCTCTCTCTTTTTCTCTCTCTCTCTCTTTCTTTCTCCTTCCTTCCCTCCCTCCCTCTTCCTCCTCCCTCATCTCTTTCTCTCTCTCTTCTGTTTGTCTCTGTCTCTGTTTCTCTGTCTCTCTGTCTCTCTCTTTGTCTCTCTCTCTGTCTCTCTCTGTGTCTCTCTGTTTTCAAATTTGACCTTAGTTTCATGCTTTGGACCACTGATTCTGATGAGCCATCAGGCCTCATTGAATACAGCCCAAAACCCTCACCCAAGAGCCCTGGGCATAGCAGTTGCCAGCCAACCCCTACAGCCATCATCCAAAGGAACAGTGCTTATGGAACTATAAACTAGCGACTGTTTTTGTGGGTCATGCATTTTCTACTTCCTCATCACTGAGGAAGTGTATTGAGACCCATAAAAGAAAGTTCTTGCCTCCAAATTCCTTGGCACCATCAAATGGTTCAATGTATTTGATTTGACCAATGGAAATGCCACTACAGAAGTTTATTAGTATCTGCCTTGCCATTACACTCTAAGAACCACTGGGCCTTTTCATCTGACTTGCAGATGAAATCTTCATAAATATTGACTCCCTTATTAGAATTGACTCCCTGAGAGCAGGACTGCCTCATTTTTCTATTTGTATTACAAGTGCTTAGAGCAGTGGTTTCTGCACTATAAATACTTAACAATTAAAAAAAAATCACTCATTCATTCACTTCCCATCTTTAAACAATTGTCTGAATTCTTTACTAATAGATACATTCATTAACCTTTGCCTGGTTTCTGTGTGTGTGTGTGTGTGTGTGTGTGTGTGTGTGTGTGCAAAATTGTTAGTGAATATCAGATTTCATCCTTTCCCTTCCATAAATATTTGGAGACCATAATGATTCTTTCCCTCCAAAAGAGAAAGGGAGAAAATAGGGAGATAGAAATTTACTTTGTTTTCTGTGTGATAGGAAACAATTTAATTAATGTACCAGTTCATTAGATTATTTTCTCTGCCTTATCCTCCAAATTTCACCTCAGGTGTTATGTGAGTTTCAATGAAGCTAGAGGTTAGGGCCTAGGATAAAATATCACCTATGTCCATGAGAAAATAGAATGTGACAAACTAGATCCCTATTTGTCTATCTCAACAGCAGCTTAAAACTGGGACCTTGCTTCCTGATATCTCAGACATAGTTGTAGATTGCTCATTTTTATATTTCTTCCACTTTAGACCTGCACTCCTGGCTCTGACCCTGTCCTAATCATTGTTTTTAATACCTAAGGCTGATGTCATGTTCCTGACTTTCTCTTGCACTAGGACTCCTCCTCTTCTTTTCCCTACTGCCCAAACAGAGGAAACAATCAACTCTATGGATCCTACTCAGTCACAATTCTCCCCACCAGACCCCAACCTATGTTTTTTCTAGGGGTATGATGGAATGGAACAGTTAGCCAAGTGATTACATCAGATTGTAGACAAAATAATAATTAAAAAAAAGCCTTACAGAAATTTAGAACGTTTATAATATACTGAGAGTAAATGTGGATTGCAACTCAAAGAATAAACTCATCCCAGAGTACCTTTGTGTGCCAATCACAAACTGGCTGGGACGCCCTAGGCAAGATTTGCCTTCCTTAATTTGGAGCAATGCCAAGGAAATCATGGACCAAGCTAGTCTGGGGAATATTAGCTACAGATAAATGACAAGGCTAAGGTGCCATCTGATATAAACTAGATAATCTTATTCCATGAACTTTGGAATTACAATCCCAGCCTTGAAATTTCTGAAGACCCCTTTTCTTTTGTAAGTAAATCCCAGAAAGCATGCAGTTCCAGCCTGGAGTATATTCAAGGGAAAGAAGCAGTGGGCACCAAAAAACTGCATGGGCAATAAGGAAGACAAAGGATGAGATAATTTGGGATCAGATTTTAGACAGCCATTACGTAACCTGAAGGGCTAAACAGGCCCAAGGACCAAAACCGTTCAGAGGGCTAATTGCCTTGAGTTAGAGATAAGTGAGGCTTAAAAATTAGTAATAACACAGCCCCAGGGCCAAGAGCAAGGGTCTCCCAGATACTCTAAGAAGGAGTAGATAGTCTACATGACTAATTTGGTCAGCAAGATCCAATTTAGGTCAAGGGATGGGAAATATAATCAATCAAGCAATTAATCAGTAAGCATTCATTAAATAACAACTATGTGACAGGCACTGTGCTAAGTAATACGAAGAAAACAGTATAATAGTTCTTCCCCCGGAAGAATTTTACATTCTAAAAAGAGAGACAACATTCACATATATTAAAAAATATATATATATATATAAAACAGATACAAGGTCATCTGGAAGCAGTAAGGGAAAGGAAAAGTACTAGCAGCTGGTCAGGCCAGGAAAAGCCCCATGTAGGTGGTACTTGAGCTGAATCTTGAAGAAAATCAGAGATCCCAAGAGACAAAGGTGGGGAAGAAATTAATGCATCATCAAGCATTTATTAAGGGTTTATTATGTACCAGGCACTGGTAAGTACCTGGAATTCACAGGAGAGAATGCGTTCTAGGCACAAGGGATGAGCCAGGGAGGGCAAAGATGCAAAACAGAGAGATGGGAGGTGGCAAACCATACATGAAGAACTTCAAGAAAGCCAACTTGACTGGACCATCCACTGCATCTTTAGGATTCCTAGGCCTTTCTATCTGCCTTGTAAATGAAGCTTCTTTTATTTGTTGCCTTCCCCAGTTAGAATGTGAGCTGCTTGAAAGCAGGGACCCTCTTGATTTTTCTATTTGAATCCCCAACAGTTACCAAAGCATTAGGAACTTAAATAGTAAGTGATTAATATTACTTTCTCCTTCATTCACTATAGAGTATATTTGAGTGATTAGTGTAAGTAAGCTTGGAAAGACAGGCTAAGGTCCTGTTTCTCTCATAGGCTTGGGAACTTTACCGCTGAAATATGGTTTACATTTGTGATTTCCTTTAATCATTCATATTATTTTTAACATTTTAGCAACCTTGTGGGACAATTTGAACTGATGAATTGCCATGTTTAATTATATTTAAAATTTCCAAGTAGGAATGAAAATATGTCGTGCTTCAGGTAAGCATTCTTATTCTTTTCTCCCAAAGTCTCAACAAAGTCATATTTTAACGTCTCATTGTGGTGTGCAGATGATACTGCTACCTTGAAGGACATGCCAATGGTCCTCTTTGATTACAAAGGACAAACAACAACCTCTATGAGTAGAAAAGGGGCTGCCTGCTGGGGCCCACCTGGAATCGGCCAGTTGAGCAACACACAGCTTTCTCTCTCTCTCTCTCTCTCTCTCTCTCTCTCTCTCTGTTTCTTTCCTTCTTTCTCTCTCCTTTTCTCTCTTTCCCTTCCTTCTGTCCACATAGGGTATCATACCTTTACTTGCTGGTGCTCTGCCCAAAGGGAATATAAATTTTAATCTCTGAAATCTTTTTTTTTCCTTTTCTCTTTCTTAAAGACCAGCCTTAACCCCAAATCATTCTGGCTGTAGTTGATTGGCCAACAATCCCAGATCCCAGGCCAAGCCCCCTTTGGTCATTGTTTGGGCCCTGATTGGCTCAGAATGGATGTTAATAACAATTGTTTCTGTTTTGGCCAGAAACCCTGAGGGTCTTCCCCTCCCAGATCTATTTTTTTCTTTTTGACTAAGTAGAGAGGCCATTCTCTGCCTCATTTCTTTCCTAGCCTTAATCACTGAATGGGTGTTGCCTCAGTCAAACTGAGACCTGTTAAAAACCTTAGCTTGAAAAGGCCAAGTGCCCCACTGTATCCTGGGTCATCTCCAGTTGTCCTGATCTATATCTCACCACTGGACCCAGATGGATCCAGAGGAGAAACTGAGGCTGGTGAATTCACTTGCATGTCATGGCATCACCTCCCTGATGTCTTGGTCTTCTTCAAGAACGAGAGACAAACAAAAACAACAGTGCAGCACCAGCTCTAACAGGTTCTATCATGCTGGAAAGCTTTTGAATCCAGTCCTAGAAACAAATTGTGATCACTTTCTGAGGACCCAACTGACTCTGTACAGAAAGGTTCATCACCAGTACAATGACCCTTTGTGATGATTTTTTTTTTTGGCCACAATAACCCATGAAACAAAGAAAAGTACAAAATGGTGCTCAGTCCTTTGTAACCCTTCCTTTTTCACACTAACTGTGTCAGGGTGGTAGAAACGGGGCAGAAGATGCTAATGATCACAAAGATAGACTACCCACAAGCATTAACTCAGGATCTCTGTCCAGGGACTGATTAGTGGACCTTCTACTATATGAAGTAAAAGATACCAACCTTGTCATTGATATAAATGAAACTAAAAATCAGAAAGAAGTTGGACCCAAATGGAAGGATGTCTCCTAAGTCCTCCCGAAGGAGGCAAATTGTTTTCCAGAGAGAAAACCAGAATAGTAAAGGACCTTGAGTCCATGTCATGGGAAGATCAGATGAAGGAACTGAGGAGATTTGTCATGGATAACAGAAGATTAGGGGAGTCAGGGGACATGATAACTCTTGTTAAGTATTTAAAGAGCCTTCATATCAGTGGGTTAACCAATAAGCATTTATTAAAAGCTCACCACGTGCCAGGAACTGTACTAAGTATGGTGGATTCAAAGAGAGACAAAAACATGTTCCCTGCTCTTAAGGAGCTCACAATCTACTAGTGGAGACAACATGTAATAAATACATACTTCCCATATGGGCATACAGTGGAAATGAAAATTAATCTCAGAGTGAAAGCACTAGCAATGAGGAGACAAAAGCCCCTGCAGAAGGTGGGATTTGAGCTGAATCTTGATGATCAGGAAAGCCAGGAGACAGTGGTGAGGAGGAGTTAGATTTATTCTTTTTGGCTCCAGAGGGCAGAGGCAGGAGCAATGAGGAATTGCAAAACAAGTCTATTTATGCTTGATGTCAGGAAAAAACTAAAATTAGAGCAGTCCCAAAGCTGAATGGGCTGCCTCAACCGATGGAGAGATCAACCTCCTTAGAGGTTGACGAACAGAAGTTGGGCATCTACTTGGGATGTAATGGTGTGTATTCTTTGTATGCATGGACACTGAAATGCTTTCTAACTCTGAAATTCTGTGATTCTATGAAATAAAGAATTATTAAAGTTTGTTTTTGTTTGTTTCTTAATCATTCATTCAAAGACAATGATTAACGTCTTCAAGAGCATGTTGAATCAGAGCTAATCCTTCACCTGAGCCCTTGGATTTGGCTTTTAAAAAGGTGACAGAAATGGAGAGCCACTGGAGAAAGGCACGAAGGACAGAGAATAGAGGGACCACCCACAAAGAGCACAGTGCCTGCTCCTCCACATCACAGTTCTGTCCCTCACTGTTCCTCAGCTCTGGCTCTGGGCCAAGAACTTTTTATTGTCTAGGAACTTCGGCATTGTTCAGGAACTTCCCTTTCTTCCAGGAGGCTTGGTCCAGAAACTCCTTTTTATGAGTTTCCTACTCCAGGAATCTGAGGAGGTCCTGAAGAGATATCTAGGTTTTCTCTTTACTCCCCAACACCACCTCCGTACCATAGCAGGACCCAAGTCCAGCCTATCTGTGGTTCCATTATCTCTCTCTGTCCTTAGGGTCTCCATCCAGCAGTTCTCCAGGTCTGCCTATATCTGCTCTCTTTTCTTAAAGACCAAGTCTAAGGGCTTAGCTCAGATGTCTCATCTGCCCTGATTCTATCACTCTTCCTCTAATGTGTGGTTTTGGGGGATGTTTCTTCAATGCCATGACAAAGACCTCATGTAGCAATGAAGACCCAAGATACATACCCCCAGCACTAAAGTGATGATAATAATATCTACCAAGTATATATTTATGTGTGTGTGTCTTTTCATATTGTGTGTATGTGTGTATCTTTTCACAGTTTATCAACCACTTTCCCACTAAATAGCTCATTCATTCTTAACATTTGCACTGTAAGATAGAGTAGACATCATCCCCAAATTACAAGTGAGGAAGGAGATCAAGAAGAAGAAGTGACAGTCCTAATGTCACATGTAAGTTAATGGAAGAGTCAGGACAAGAACTCAGGTCTTCTAACTCATAGTCTGGTGATTTTTTTTTCATACTCCTTCTCTCTGAGATATATTCCATGGTATGACAAATAAGTAGATGTGGGGTTGCTATACAGTGAAAGGACCACACCAAATCGTACGATAATAGATTTTTGAGTTGATAGGGACATTTAATACCATCTGCTCCAAACTGCTAATGTTACAGATGAGAAAACTGAGATCCATGGAGGTTAAGTGATTTACTTAAAATCACTCAAGCAGTAAGTAGCTGAGCCTGGATTCAAACCTTGTCCCCAGACTTCAAATCCAATAATATTCCCACTGCACCATGACCTAAATGTCTAGGACAGCTTTTCCTGACAGCCTTTACCACTGTTCCTCTTTAAGTACAAGAAAAATAGTGTGGCTAAATTATTAATTGTCTCAGCTGGATTTGAGGTTGAATAGCCAGATGTCTCAAACATTCAGTCTCATAATTTAGGAGTTGAGTCCAACTGATAAGCTCAGTAGTTATTTTATATTTTCTCAATGAAATATTTGGGTGGAAGGAGGGAAAGAAGAAGAGAGAAGGGACCCAGGGGAAGGTTGTTGCTATAGAGGCTGAGTAATTCCCTCCTGATCTCCTCCATCCAAAGAATGAAGCTCTCATTGGCAGTGGAAGCAGCTGTTACTTCTCCCTACAGGGGCCTGGCACAGACCATTCAGCCAGCATAAAGTCAGACCATTGATTTTTCTTTTCAGATAATTGAAAGCAACTCTTATGCCCATGTCTCATAACCATCACCTGTGGCAGTGAGAAGGCTCAACTGGTGTGGCTTTAGTAAGGCTCCTACTGGAAGACTTGGGTTTAGATTAAGGAGATACTTTCTTTTCTGGAAAAAGCACAAGGACTTTCTAGGCAAAAGCATCCCATAGTCCTGAAATGATTTTCTTCCTTGATTCTGCCTTTTGAATTGCCTGGGTTTCTTCAAGGCTCAGGTCAGGTATTTACCTCTACCTACATGATGACTTTCTTTTTAAAAATTTTTTTATTTGCTTTATTTTTAATTTATAGAATAAAACAAACATTTCCATAACATAGTATAATAAAAAAGATGATTGAACATGAAACTACAAATCTACTGTGTACAACTTGCTATTCTTTTAAAATATATATTTAATCTGTTTATTTATTGTTTAATTATTTAATATAAATTTTATATAAATATAAAATAAGGTTATCATGTAAATTTTCTTTTTTTCTCTTCTTCCCCCCCAAGATGGCTACCATTAGACACAAATATGTATATTCATATATATGACACAAATATGTATATATGTATATGTGCAAAATCATTCTATGCATACTTCTATTTGTCAGTTCTTTCTCTGGATACAGATAGCATCTTCCTTCATATGTCCTTTGTAGTTAATTCAGGTATTTATAATAGTCAAAATGACTTATCTGCTCAAAGCTGTTCTTAAAACAATATTACTGTTGCTTTATATAACATTCTCTTGATAACTTTCTTATCTATTACCCTTACTTTCACTTATAAGTACTCTCTACCTTGCAAAAATTCATATTTCACCCTGTATATATTTGCATATGTTTATCTGCTTATGTGTTATATCCCCCAGGAGAACAAAGGCTCCTTGAAGAAAAGGCAATTTTATGTTTGTCTTTCTTTCTGTCCTCAGCACCTCGTGTACAAGAGCTGCTTAATAAATTGTTGCATGGAATTGTTGAACAGGAGAGCCAAAAATGGAAGGGATGTAAAGCAAGTGATGCTAACTGACCTTCATACACAGTGCTTTAAAGCCTGCCAAGCAGATTTTACATTCTCTTATCTCCTTTGGCCCTCACAACAAAATCATGAGGTTGGTTGTTGTTTTTCAGTAGCTTTTCAGTTGTGACCAACTCTTCATGACCCCATTTGGGATTTTCTTTGCAAAGATGCTGGAGTGGTTTGCCATTTCCTTCTCCAGCTCATTTTACAGATGAGGAAAGTGAAGCCACCAGGGTTAAGTGACTTGTGCAGGGTCACACAGCTAGTAAGTGTCTGAGGCCAGATTTGAACTCATAAAGGTGTCTTCCTGACTCCAGGCTCAGCACTCTATCCTCTGTGACATCTAGCTGTCTTTATAAGGTTTGTATTGATAAGTTTTTTTGTTTGTTTGTTTGTCTAGGGGGTTGGCCCTGATTTATGCTTCCAATGGTATAGAGAAGTCTTCATGAGGAAACTCCCTCCAGCAATGCAGGTCTACACCTTCTCTACCATGGATAGTCTTAGAGAATTGATTGATTATATTGAATGAGTGACCTGGGAATAATTAGAATAAATTAAATAAGAGGTTGGTGCCATAGCTATTATTGTCTCCATTCTTTAGATGATAAAAGAGGATCTCAGAAAACTTAATGATACTCATAAAATAAGTGACAAAAGCAGAATTTGAACCCATGTCTCCCTGACTCCAAATCCAGCACTCTATCCACCACATCCTCACTGTCTCTTATAAAATAAGCTTCAAGCAACTGTAATTGTCATCAAAGTTAGAAGCTGGACTGATGACATATTCCTAAGTGGATGGAGAGCATCAGTATCACATGTATGGTGTGCGTGGAGGAAGGAAACGAATCAGCATTTATATAGCATCTATTATGTGCTAAGCACTTTACAAATATGATTACATTTCATCCTCACAACAAATCTATGTGGTAATTGTTATTACGATTCCCATTTTAGAGTTGAGGAAACCAAGGTTAAGTGACTTTCCCAAGATCACACAGTAATAAATGTCTGAGGCCAAATCTGAGCTCAGATCTTTTTGATGCCAAGCCTAGAGCTATATCCTACTACCTACGACTAGAGAGGTTCTCACACTATGTTCTAAAACCTGTCGGAATTTTGCCTCTGAAAATTGAACTCAGCTAATTCTTCTAAGAATGAAGATACCTTACTAGGAGACACTAAAGAAGAATGATGTCCCTGATATTTCACCTAAAGGGAAGATGGCATGTTGATTTCTAAAGATTATAACATTGTGATTCCTTCCTAAACTAGTAGTGACCACAGACTGATAAAATGTGAAATGAGATTGTATAGGTAAGAGATTTATTTAGAGCTAGATGCTTTAAATATTGTTGCCTGTGTGTATATGTTAGTTTAGTCCTTTTAAATGTCTCCCCTAGTCAGTTTCTGCCTCATTTTTCGAACAGCATCTTGTTCGTTACTGTCAAGGTTGAGGTGCTCTAGTTGTTCATGATAAAATGATTTCAAGAGGCCAGAGAAGAAAAGAATGAGGCAGCTTAAAGGTCAGATCTCCATAACTCAAGCACAGCAGAAGACCAAGCAAGACTGATCAATCTTGAAACAATGCATATTTTCTTCCTCCGTCATCTCTCATCATTTGTTATTTTATTTTTTTTAGGCAATTGGGGTTAAGTGACTTGCCCAGGGTCACACAGCCAGTAAATGTCAAGTGTTTAGTCTGAGGCTGGATTTGAACTCAGGTCCTCCTGACTTCAGGACCAGTGCTCTATCCACTGCACCACCTGGCTGCCCCTTCTCTCATCTTCTGTTAACATCCCGTGACGTATAGATCAAATATTACCTATTAGTCCAAGCCTTCCCTGGTCCCTCTGGCCAAAAGTGATCCCTTTATCTCACATTAGAGCACTCTGTACTCCTCTCAGGCATGTACACAGTCTGTTGTCTATCTTCTTCTATCTACATGTCATATTCATTCTTATCAAATTATAACATCTTTGAAGGTAGAAATCATGATTTATTAATCTTTGTGTATCCCAGCAACTAGAAAAACACATGATTTGAGGATCTATGATATCATTAGTGTGGCTAGCATTTCTGTGGATTGCTACCCTTCTATGCTTTAGCTAGATGCCACCAGTTGCTGTGGCCAATGTATTTTTTCCCCATCTGGCTGCCAACCTTCTGATAATAATAGCAAGCTTCTTTGAATTTACCTATGCTGTTCCTTGGATGACAGACATCCAATCCACTATTGTGTCTGTATTCAAAGTGTTTACAACTTGAGACCACATAGCAAAGCTTATTGTTATCTGCATAGATATTGAGAAGCCCAGGTCATCACCTCAATATCATGAGAAGACACTGGAATAAGACCTCAGCAGAGGGCTCTAACCTTAGTAAGCATTTGCTAAATAGTGAATGAATGTATTCTTCACAGTGCCAAGGACAGTGCCTAGTTTAGCACACATCTGACAAGTGATGATGCTTGTTGAATGAATGAATTTGGGCAGGGTAAACAGTTGATTCAGAAAATTCTGAAGGGTAATAAAATTATTTTGGGGTTTATTCTTCCCAGGTGAACAAAATAAACAGAAAAATGTTTCATTACTATCATAATACACACAATATGTACTTAAACATTATTGAACAGGGCACAATGTTAGGCAGTGGGGATAAAGAATATTGGACATGATTACTGCCATAAGGAAACTCTATTTTGGCCCAGGTAGACTCATTCCCATCATATTTAAGTTTCTTAAGAGATTAGTACCTTTGCAACAACAGATAGTCAACAATTTTATTGCATGCTCACTGTATACCGAACACTAGAGTACACACTGGATGTAACACAAAAGAAACAGGAAACAGCATCTGTCTTCTAGGAGCTCATATTCTACCATTTTCTCAACTCAGAGAGAAAACACAGTAGGACAAAAGGATAAAGGGATTAATCTATACACACACACATATATATATATATATAGATATAGATATAGATATGTATATATATACACATAGACAGAGACAGAGACAAACAAAAAGAGAGAGAGGAAGAAGGGAAGGAGAGAGAGAGAGAGATGGAGATAGAGACAGACAGAGAGAGAGAGACAGAGAAACAGAGAGAGAGACAGAGAGAGAGAGACAGAGAAAGAGACGGGGGGGAGGGGCATCTAGAAAGTTAAATTCCTGACAGTTGTGAAGCAGTGGAACAATTCATTAAAGGATTTTGTAAAATATTCTTTTATGAATTTTTTTAAGAAAAAGAATCTATTTTAGAAAGCCAGATGTAAAAAAGTGCACATTTTCTCTGGAGTTGTGTTAACTTTTTCATTTAACAAATATAAGGATCCACCATCTGGTATGTTGGCTCCCAGAATTTTACTCTAGAATATAGATGAGTTACATTGGTCCCCACCTAATGGAGCACTGAAAATAGTCCTTAGCGACCTTTCCCAGAGAAGCTCTTTGCCCTGATAGGTCCAGAAATGGGAAGGCCCAGGTGTCCTCATGTCCCAAATTTGCTACCATTACACAAATTGACTTTGATTAAGGTCACTGAACATCAGAGTTGGAAAGGATGTCCAGGGTCAGTAAGCTCAACACAAAACTGAGAAAGTAGCCCCCTCTACAATGCCTCCAGCTAGTGGTCATCTGACTATACTTGAAAATCTTCAATGATGAGGAACCCACTACTGAACATTCCATTATTGGATTAGTCATTTAATTTTTTTTTTAATTTTTCTTTATATTGACTTGAAATTTCCTTTCCTGTAATTCCTGATCTTTGGTCTTTAACATTCTTTGGCTAAATAGAACAAATATAATCTTCCTTCCACATAACAATCTTTCACATACTTGAAGAGAGTAATGATTCTCCTTGCCCCAAAGTCTCCTTTCTAGGCAAAACATGCCCAGTTCCTTCAACTGGGTCCTGTATGTCATGGTTGCCACCCTGTTACTTATGCTGGTCACCCTCCTCTGTATAAACTCCAAACTTGTCGTTGTTTTCCTTAAAATCTAGTGAACATGGGATTCCAGGTGTGCTCTGACCTGAGCAGGATTTGTAACCCACCTCTACTACATTACTTGTTAACACTGGAGTTGTTTCCTCTATCATAGATATAGGGAAGCCATATCTTTATATTTTGTGGCTGGATATCACATGCTCACTAACTCCAGGAAATTGAGACCCACAAAGAGGAAGCCACCCTTTCCATACCATGTGTGCAGCACAACAGAGCAAGTTGTCCTGTTCATGGAGAGAAATCCTGCCAAAGTGTCATGCTTCTCTTGGATGCCTACATATTTGGCGATTAACAAAAATGGAAGTTTTGTTTTTTTAATACCAAAGGAAATGAAATCACGGGGCTTGAGATGTGAGAGATAAACATATATATACCTATCCATATACATATGTGTGTGGTATACATGTATATATATAATATATATATATATATACATATATACACACTTATAATTTGTTTTGTTTAGTCTTTTCAGTTGTGTCAGACTGTTCATGATCGCATTTGGGGTTTTCTTGGCAAAGATACTTGAATGCTTTGCTATTTTCTTTTCCAGATCATTTTACAGATGAAAAAACTGAGGCAAACAGGTTAAGTGATTTGCCTAGGGTCACTGGTTACACTGCTAGTCACAGGTTACACAGCTAATAAGTATCTGAGGTTGCTTTTGAACTCAGGTCTTCCAGACTTCAGGCCTGGTGATCTATCCACTGTGCCATCTAGCTATTAATCTGGTTCAATTCAGTTTGATGCAGAAAATATTTTATTAGTATTTCTATATTCTATATAAGGCTCAGTCAATCCCTTGCATTTTCCAGATGCCTAGAAAGATGACGTAATTTGACTTGCTTCAGGTCACACAGTAAGTCAGGGCCAAGGTCAGGCCTACACTCTAGGACTTGAATCATGGTTCAGTGTTCTTTTATAATATCCAAAATCTAATCTACATTTCTAGCTTTTTTTTTTATCCCTTAGGTTTCCCTGAATGACTGTCTGGTATCTCTTGATACCAATATAGTAAAATAAAAAAGAAAGAAAGAAACATTTTAAAAGTACTTATCACATGCCAGGCACTGACCTAAGTGTTTTACAAATAGTATCCATTTGATCTTCACAATGACCCTACTAGATAAATGCTATTATTATTCCTATTTTACAGCTGAGGAAACTGAGGCAAATAGAGTTAGATGATTTGTTCAGGGTAGCTCAGCTAGTAAGCATCTGAGTCAGGATTTGAGCTAACGTCTTCAGACTCTAAGCACAGAACCCTAGCCACTAGAATAGCCAATGGTCTAAGTGGAAAGAACACTACCCCTGGAACCAGAGGATCCAACCTGTACTTTTGTACCTGTGTGATCGTTGTCACGTTACTTAATTTCTCCTATGCCTCAATCTCCTCATCTGTAAGATTACGTGGTCTATAAGGCCCCTTCCAATTCTAGGTCTATGATTATATTATCCTATGCATATAATCCAATTAAAGGAATTCCTGCATGTAGGGTTGCCTGTAGGTCTCTGTCCATATCCTAGACCTCCAGCAAGGTAGTGCTGCCATTGTGCATATGGAGTCACAGCCCACAATTTAAGAAGTGTTGAAGGGGTTGCAAGTGGAAAAAAGTTTAAGAAGGCCTGGTATAGACTAAAATTTTATTCAGTTCAATTCAACAAACATTGATTACTAATCTAATATATCTAAATACTCTGCTAGGCTTATGATGCCTTGTTGGTAAAATTAGCCAAAACTCTCAAATCAAGAATCCCAATTAAATGAAAAAGGATATGAGAAGGGCTTGTTTTGAGGGAAAGAAAGTTCATAGACTACATCTACTTCCTCATCTCCTAAATAAAACCCAACTTCATGTATCAAGAACGATTAAAATGGAGTTCCATTCTGGGTGCCATATGTTAGAAAGGACATTGACCAGTGGGAGTTTTTCCAGGGAAGGCTGACCCAGATGGTCAGGGGACGAGATGCCATGGCATTTATGGATAAGTTGAAGGAAATGGAGATATTTAACTGGAAGAAGAGAACACTTAAATGATACATAATAGCCACTTTTAAGCATCTGAGGGATTATCGTGGGAGAAGATGGATTATATTTTTCTGTTTGGCTCCTTAGTCCAGAACTAGGATCAATGGGAGGAATTTTCAAGAAGGAAAATTCAGGCTAAATGTCAGAGGAAAACAACAAACCTTCTTAATAATTTAAGCTGTCCCAAAGTGCAATGGGCTACCTTAGGAAGTGATGGATTCTCCAACTCTTGAGGTCATTGAGGTCAAAAGGCTGGGTGCCCAATTTGTAGATATGTTGCAGAAGACATTCTTTTTGTGGTATAGGTTTAACTAGCTGGACTCCAAGGTTCCTCCTGACTCAGGTTCTAAAAACATCTGATTTGTGACTCTGAAGGGTTTTGAGGAACCCTCAAATAACTGCACTATTACAGTGTGTAATGATAGCTGATAATTATTTCTACTATAGCAGTTTGAATATATGACCCCCTATATTAACACAATGATAGGTGGTGCAATTATTAACTTAATTTTACATGTGGGGAAAATGAGATTCAGTGAGTTTAAATGGGTTTTTCTACAAGATTTCCTTCTCCAGCTCAAAAATGGTGACGTGATTTCTAGAGAGTCACACAGCTAGTAAGTGTCTGAAGCTGGATTTGAACTCAGGAAGATGAGTCTTCCAGATTTGAGGCTTGGCACTTTATCTACTCATCACCTAGCTGTTATCATATAGCTAGTAAAGGCCAAAAACAAGATTTGAACCTGGATCCTTTGACTTTAAATCCAGTGCCACTTCCATTACTGAAATGGGCTAGATAAGTTAAAATAAAATAAATGGCTACCCTCAAATCAAATATATTTAAGTCATTTAACCCTGTTGGATCTCAATTTCAATGTGTTTCTGGTTTTTCGTTTGTTTATTTTAAAGGGGAAAGAGGAGGGAAAAGGAAAGACTTCACTTTGTGGCGTCTTTTTTATTGAGTACTCAGATTCACAGTTGCCCCTTAGATCCTTGTCAGTTCTGTTTAAGAGTTCTAACACAGCCTTTTCTAAGATGAATCTGGAACTCGACCCTGCAAAAAATCAGGGTTGTCTGCACTTTTCTACCTTGCCCCAATCTCATTCTCATTCTTCAGAAAAGGAAATTAATTACAGGCCCATAGGATTCATGCTAGAAGAGACCTTAGAAATGATCTGGTGCAATTCCAACCCATTTTCCAGAAAAGGAATTAGAGCCAGTGAGGCAACATGGTTTATCTGTGGTCCCCATGAACACAGAATTTGAGAACTGGGAGGTATCTCAGCATCCACTTAGTTCAATTTATACCCAAAAGAAATTGCTACTATCACATACCTCATCTGCAGCAATCCAAGTATGGAGTTCTATGTTTTTCAGAAATGGCAGACTAGTTCTACCCATTTATAGACTGAAATCAAATTTCAAAGGAATGTTCTTATGGGATAAAATCATTCCATGCACTCACCAGGTCCCAACAGATTTTTCAATTGTTTCAACTTGACAACACCGTTTTGTGTAATATTTTCACACCTAGGACACTCAGCAGCAGTTAACAGTAATAGACTGGTCTAGTTGTGTTTCGTTTTTATTTTGTACATCTCCACAAGTCACAACACACAAAGTTTCCAAAAGTAACTGCAACCAGTTGTTTTCCTTGTTTAGAAATTATTCAGTCCCCAAATAGATTCAAATTTAAAACCTTTGTTCAGCAACACAGTGATCAAGATACTTTGTATAAAGAGGAAATGCAAGAAAATTTGAGAAGAAAATATTTTGTGACTTTGATACAAAAAAAAAAATCCATTCTCCTTCACCTGCCTTATCCCATTCCCTCCCTCCCCTGCAGATGACCTAAACTGTTTTTTTTTTTTTAATAGGTATGTCATCCCTACTACCTTTTTTTGGACTCCACCTGCCAGTTGGCAGCTTTGTAACAGCATGACTGTAAAGGGGTGAGACAGTAGGATTAGAAAACATGAAAGAGCCCTTTATGACATCATTGCAATTCCTGGTACAGATGTAGCCTTTGAGAACGAGGATGTGAAAAGCATGGGAGTTGTGGATGGTCATGAAACATTATCCACAGAGAGTCAAACTCTATGTGTCTTCCATGAAGGGAACAGTATCTTTCTTTCTGAGTTCCGAGACAAGGAGAGGGGTGGAGGGTAGTGGCTAAAAAAGGGAGGAAGGGAGTTTGCTTACTTTGAACCTACTCTTTCATTCATGGATTACTCAAATTCACAATTTTCCCTTGATTCTTTTGTGTTCTGATTTAATAGTTCTAAGAGAGCCTTCTCTAAGCTGAATTCAGAATATGACCTTTTGCAAAAATCTGTGTTATCTGTACTATTCTACCTCGCACCAGTCTCATTATGATCAAAATTCAATTTCTGTGTCCCAGGGACAGTACACCATGGAGCATATACTGTCAGAGATATATTGTCAGAGAACCTCTATTTCCTAGGAAAACACTCAGAGCTGTATTGATGAATTCTATGAGCAATATGATTCAGTGTTAGCTCTACCAAATAAATAAGCATCTGCTTGTTGGCAAACCAGGCAGAAGGATCATGAGAAGACTGGTAGACTCTTAACTTCCTTTCTATGTGATTTTTGAGCTTAGTTTCCATAAGAATCTGAGATTGTTGGTTATAGGGCATGGTTGAGATATATGTGAGTGTGTGTGGATGGCACAGACAAGCCTGGGGAAGTGGGGACAAAGAAAGGGTAGGTAAAGCACCTTCTATTACTGTTCTCCTGGTATCTTTAATTAATTTTAACCTTTCTTGCCATCTCCTCCAGCACCCCAAAAGCATCAGACCTTAGATATTGGTGACAGTGTAATTCTTCTCTTTCCCACCTCAGGTTGCACATCAATGACCACTTTTCCACAGCAGATGTGTAAGATTATTTACTCCAATTATAGAGGGTAGAGGATTAAACCAATGGCTAGAAGTGAGGGGTGTTGGCAAGTACCTACGGAGCAAGTAAATATGTGAGGAGAGAGTTAATTCAAGTTTTGTGGATCCTGTGAAATGTTTGTCTGGACGTTTGGGGAATTATTTAGCAAGATTGAATTCATTGTAACCATACTGTCTTACCAATTTATATGGGAGTTCAGGATCTTTAGATACTAATTCCAGCTCTGCTAGTAACTGTCAGACCTCTGAGAAATGTCTTCATCTCTCTGAACCTCAGATTTCTGATCTATAAAATGAGAGGTTGAAAAGATGATTTCTCAAATCTCTTCTAGGTCTAAGATTCTAGGCACTAAAAACTGGGGTCCGTCATTATCTCCTCCAGTAAAAATCATATTCTAATTTTCCATCATGGCATGGAGGTTTGTTACTAGATGAGAAATGTTTTTGGCTACAAGAACTCACAAAGACAGTCTTTTAAGGCATAGAGAGGCAGCAATCTGTGTTAGTGAGGGGAGTGCTCACACAAATACAATCACACATCCTTACAGTATAAATAAGAAAAATGATTCATCATGGAATCCTAAACCTCTCTAAAAATCAGAGAATTTTTTATTTGGTAGGAGTGTCAGGGATCATCTACTCTAACCTTCCAACAATTATAAGAATCACTTTCATAGCATCTCTGTTAGACATTCAGTCTCTGTTTGAAATTGCAAAGAAACTCATTGTCTCACAAAAGGCAGCCAATTCTATGGTCAGAAAGCCATGATTTTCAGAAAGCTTTTCCTTACATGAAGCTTGCAATTGCGTTTACTTTCTTGGCAAAAGCATCAGATAGGAGAAAGAGTGGCATGAATGAAAACACAAACTTCAGAGTTTTAGGAGTAGCGCCCTGAAAGAAAAGCATCCTCGTGGCTTTCCACACTGGTGACTTCAGTATTCATATGAATACATATGCTTCAGTCACTGCAATCAGACCAGGATATAAATAACCAATAGGACTGAGGGAGAATCTAAAACCTATGGAGGTTGTGAGCTTTAATAAACAAGCTAGCAAAAGATTCAAGAATTCAAATTAAAATTTGAATCACCTTTTAACCTGTACTCTTATTTATAATTTGTATCTGACTTTCTCATTCCATCTCTGATGTTCAGAGAATAAGTGGCATAGGTCCAATAGAGGTGATTCCACCATCTTGCTCAGCTCTGACCTTGGCTACTTGTAGTAGCTTGGGCAAGTCATTTGGCAATGCAACAATTTCTTAATCACAGAAATGGAAATAGGTCATTTCATAGTAACACCACAGCTAATGGCTAAAAAAATTCCTGAGAATGCTTTAAGTAGATGTTTACAGTGCTATAGGTGCTGTCTACAACTAAGAATGTGAGTCATTACAGAAGGTATTTCTAATCTGTGACAGGCATGAAATGTGGCTTAGTGGCTAGAAAGCTGGCCTTAAAGTCAGGAAGATTGCCTTTGATCCATGCCTCTGGCACATACTGGAGATGTGCCCCTGAGTAAATCACTTAACCATGCAGTGTTCTAGGCTAGAAGTTATCACTTGGGGGCAAGTCAAGTGTGACTTGGACCAGATTAAAATATAATTGGAAATATTTGACAAAATAAGTTTAAAAACGATAGACCATGATGTTAATATGTGGTTTTCTAAGCCATCATACAGCTTACAGAGATCCTTATATATAGTTTAGTGGCCCCATTTCTATTCAAGCTTGATACCACCACTAAAGGCAGCCCTCTAGGAGTAGAAATTGCGGAGAAGATGCTGTCATACATTTGATAGTGGGCATTTAGATCCCTTAACTGATGAAATCATTGGTCCATCTTTATTCCTCATCCACTTTTATTTTCAGAGAATATAAAATGTGTATTGAACCAATACATTGATGTAAACATCTCCTTTTATGATAGGTTCCCATTGCTCAGATTTTATATGGATTGAATTGTGGGCTAATGCTGGCATATGTTCCAATGCATTTTCTATTCTTCCATTTACATTTTCTGGCCCCCAAATTCCTTTCAGGATCAATTTTTTCCCCCTGGTGCTTGATTTGTGTGTGTGTGTGTGTGTGTATACACACACACACACATACATACATACATACATACATACATATATATATATATGTGAATGAAATCTGAGGATGAAAATAAAGTGAAAAGTTTCCATTGTGCAAAGAGAGCAATTCATATGTCTACTTTGGCTTTGCTAAGAAATGTATAAGAATGGACATATCATAATACAATGCTAACGGCAATATTTAGCACATTCTTAAACCATTAAAAAAAAAAAGAACAATTAGCAATTTTCAGGAGCCTTTCCTTTTCTCACAGGCTTCAGGACATCCTTCCTATAATATGGAAGATTTAAAAGGTTAAAGCTGAATGCTCTCCATGAACAATTAATTGTGTGTACATACAAAAAGATGAACTATTGTTAAAAGGTACTACTAACCTCTTTCCATGTACTCAAAGTAATTGAAGTATAAATATACCTTCTTAAATTCATATGAATTCTTATATAAACAGCATAAAATTGAGAAGAAAAGTCAAAAACATCAAATCAACACAGTACAGTGTTGGATTAGGCATTAGGAAATAAGAGTTCAAGTTCGAACTCTCCAGTTAGCTATGATGACTTTAGGTGAATCATTAATGAGCCTCACTTTCCTCATCTATACAAGGAGTTGTTTGGATTGGATGATCCTTAAAATCCATTCAGGCTCTTGCAAAACTCTATCAAGATGAATGGTTGGCATTAAAATTTCTTGCTCTCTATTCCCATTCAATTTTCTCTGAAGAAAAATTAAATATCTCCCCCATTAACAGAACTTTTAAATGTGCAAGACAATTGGGCTACCTCTTGGGGGAAAAGAAGACAATCTAATTACATAAGGATTGCTTTTAAAGAATTATTGTATCTCAGAGCTGGAGGGTGTCCTCAGAGGTCTTCATCATTTTCTCTATCCTCCTAAGGTTAGTCACTAAAGAGAAATTCCCTATACGATATCCTTGACAAGTAGTCACCAAGTTTCCACTGTTGGGGAATTTTCTTGATTTTCCTTTTCTTGATTATGGAAAGTATGGCTCTAGAATTCTATACCCAATGAGGGTAGATAACAGCTATTGGTCATTAAAAAAATAACCAGTTGAAGGGGAAAAACTTTCAGATTTTTATCTTTAAACCAATTTACTTATGTTTCATTCATCAAGAAGATGGGACATTCTTGCCCTCACTATCAGGGATAGAGAGGTAGCTCTACATATAGTTAGAGATAGAAATATACCTATGTATAGAGATAGCTATACATATAAATATGTATAACTATCCCTATCTAAACTTAGACCACCACGTTAAGTACCTCATGGGTCTAGCAGGTCATATGAAGTGGAAAGGCTTTAAGTGCAAACCTAGTGGCAACCTCTGCCTCATCTAATGAACAGTATCACTAAGAGTGTAGTATCTTATGACCAAAGAGTTGGGCACCAGATAATTAATTTATTGACCATAGTAATATATGAAATAGACACTAAAAATTGCATTCATTCTTATGTAGTCCCCTCTTTCTTATGCAGTGAAGCAAGGCAGAAAGAAGAGAAGAGTGCATTCAACATAACAACTGTTGGTATTTTCAATGTTTGATCTTCAAATACTCTATTTTCAATTCTAGAAGAAATATTTATTCCATCCATTTTTTTAAAAAAAAGCACAATTAGGAATTTTAATAACTCTTCCACCTTCCAATGAATTTCAGGGATTCCTTCCCATAATCTGGATAAACATAATGAAGTAAAAGAGCCAATGGAACACTTCTAGTATAAGTGTTTCTCTCTGGAGCAGTTACAGAAGGACACGAGAGATGGATGGAAATCACACTGGATTAGGGGGTGTGGAAAACTTGTGATTTCTACCCATTGAGAGAAATGTTCATGCTAATGAAATCACAGATTTATCAAAGGTTCAAAAATCATAAGACTTATTTGCAGTTTGTGTGAATGCTTGATGAAAGAGGTAGCTATGCAAGTGTTGAGGTATGGTAGGGTGATTTTTAAAATACAAGCAGAATAGTAGAACATACATTCATTTTCCTTGACATCTCTGCTGAATTTGATTCTTCTTCTTTTTCTTCTTTTTTTTCTACTCTGTCTTTACTTTCTTCCTATTTCTCCAACTGCTGTTCTATTTCCTTCTCTGATTTTCTTTCTCATGTTCTTGTAGCAATTCCCGAAGGTTCAGTTCTTGGCTTTCTGCTTCTCTCTCTCCTCTCTCTCTCTCCCTCTCTCTCTCTCTCTCTCTCTCTCTCTCTCTCTCTCTCTCTCTCCACACACACACATGCATACACACATATGGATATGTATAAGTATATATACTCTTCCATGGTTTTAACCTTTATGCTGATTCCTTCCAATTCCATATCTCTAGGCTTTCCCCTTACTCAAACTCCAATCCCTTATCTTCAGCTGCTTATGAGACATTTATACTTGGGTATCTTGTTGTCATAAACTGAGCATGCTTACAATTAAACTTATAAAGTTCCCTAAAACACTCATTTCTCGAAACTGAGTTCTCCTCCAAATCTCTCTCTCTCTCTCTCTCTCTCTCTCTCTCTCTCTCTCTCTCTCACCTGTTAGTGGCGCAACTAGAATCCCATGGACCTAGAATTGAATCCTTGGAGAATCATCTTTGACTTACTATTTTCTCCATCCTCTTAAGGTTAGTCAATGAATACTACTGATTTCTCCTTTGAAAGCTATCTCATATCCATCTCTTCCTCTCCATTCCCAATGCCTCTCTCCATTCCCAATACCTCAGTCCAGGACCTCATTAGCTCATTCTTGTACTACTTCTAGGTGGTTTCCCCAGTATGAATCATGTCCCATTCCCACTCAGCTTGCATACTGATTTACTGAACAGAAACATTCAAGAGCTCCCTAGTTCATATTTTGCCAAATCTATTCTCTGTTTAGCACGAAAGACCACAAAGTAATTTAGTTCTATCTCACTTATTATGAAATAGCACAATGACCAGTCCCTTCCCTCGCTACCACAGCCTTTGTGTTCTTCCTCTCCTTTTGACATTTGTAGTATAGATGGCAGTCTTAGAGAGGTAGTATGGCATAGCGGATAAGAGTTAGTCTCGGAGCCAGGAAGACTTGGGTTTAAGTCTCACCTCGGACATACTAGAGGACAAAGAGGGACATGGGTTAAGGAGTACTGTGGCTTAGAGGACATGGAAGGGTAGTCTCACTAAGGGTGCAGTCTTTCCAGGGAGGCACGGCTGCTGCCTGGGAGAGCAGCACCATGGTGATGAGATGATGGCAGATGGCACCCAGGTTCAGCTATACCATGCCCCACTGATGCAAGACACAGGAAAATCATTCACTTTTGGTAGGAATTATGCTGTTGCATCTGTAGGAAAAGCTTTGTTTGTCCTATGATGATTATAACTGCTAACTTTCACGTGTAGAAAAATCTCTCCAACTAACTCCCAGGGACAGGGATCAGCTCTTCTACTTGTTCTGGTTCATCCAAAGCACTGAGTAAAGTGCTGTAACATATATTAGGCATTTGACAAATACAAGTTGATTGTTTCATACTCACATAAATAGGTTTGATTTAATTTGAAGCTGTGGAATACTCAATTAAATTCAATTCAATCAACATTTAGTAAGTACCTACTATGTGCCAGGAACTGCATTAAATATAGAATTGTCGTATCTTTTTTCTACTTCATGCATAATTACAGTCAAAAATATTCATCATATTAGTAGTCAGCCATCCTCTCGAAACAAAGGGAGTCATCTAATTTGGGAAGTGAAAAGAATGAGGAGTTTTCTCTTGAAGAAACTGTCCTTTCTATCCTCTGAGTTTTCTTTGGAAGCCACAGCTATAATAAGAGATTACTGATAGCTCAGGTAATCATGCAGATTAAGCATGCAAGTGAAATTGATTTTATACTGAAAATAACTGCTTTCTTTTAACTGAGGGTGATATGTAGATATGGCACTTGAACTTTTACCTGGCACATAAACACATAATAAATGTTTGTTGATTGATCAATTGGTTGGATGTTAAAACATTTTGTGTATATCACATCACTGATATAAGTTGTAAGGGAAAAATTATATCTCTAGAAAGTTATGTTCTTCTTAGATATGTTTTCAAAATTATGTTCTGCGTTGATTAGTAACTTATGTTCTTGAACAGAAAGTAACCTGCATAAGGGAGCTGAGATAAATTGACTTTGTAAGTGATAGTTTCCAAGGGACACTTTAGCTGTATATTTATTGGTAAGCACCTTGATAGATATGAGAGTAGGGGCTTAGACTCAGGAGTTGGGTGACTAGAAAATGAGTGATTAGGAAAAAATGATCATGGGATCACTAGATCGTATAACTTTGACTTCTCTTTCTGCTTTGTTATGTGGTGAGATAAGATGTAAGAGAGCACAGTAAGCATCTTCTCTATAACCAGAGATGTCAAAAAGGTCAGCTAGGCCTGTCCCTCCTTTAATTAATAGGCTAAATTTATGCCTATAAATATAGCCTGTAAATATAGCCTATAAATAAATAGGCTTTAATTAATAGGCTAAATAGTGGGAATAGTTTTGGGATGAGATAAAGAGGCATTACTCTCTAAATTTTAAGGTATAAACAATTGTTTGGGGTTCTCACAATAGACAGAAGATCACACTCTGGAGAGAACCCACCTGAAAAGAGTGAAAAGAAGATCACACTCTGGAGAGAACCCACCTGAAAAGAAAAGTTAGTTAGCCAAAGGCACTTGAACAATGGACAATCCCTAAGAGTTTCTAAATTCAAGTAGAGTTTGGGGTGATTTAGTTGTGCTCGGGCCTGAGGAAAATGAAGGTTGGATTAAGCTATAAGAGAGAACAATTAGTACATGGTGAGAAAGGTATTAAATTGTACTTGGGTGTTTGTATTTCTCTATATCTTGCTGTAAATTTTTAATAATCTATTTAAATAAAGTAGTGCTATATGATGGTTATAATTAGTCTTTTTAATATATTTTTAAGTGTCATAACTGAATGGAAAAGCATGCTAGTCTCTAATTCAACTACATATATTAGAAGCTTAGCTGTTTGGCTTCGAGGCCATAACCAAGGCAATGCCATCCACCACTAGTAACATCTTGACTTCATTATGGCCTTTTCATTTATTTTCTAAATCAATACAGGCTGAAACTCCATATGTCTCAGATACGGGTAATGCAAGGCTTCTCGTGAATAAGTTTCAGAAATGCTGTAGGCAAAGTCATCCTTTCCAGATCCGAACAACATACTAAAGTTCTCATAACACAAACAGATCTGGCTCAGCACCAAATCCAGTTATCAGGCAAAGTTTGAGAGCAATGATATTTTCAATTTGTTTCAATGTGGCCAGCGAAGCTATCAGTTTGAAGGCTGGCTTTTGTTCCAGGCTTCTCATCACTTATGTAGGTAAATAGAACTTCCCATTGAAAATACTCTGCCTGTTGTATCTACTTCCTCCTTACAGGCCTGCTCACTCAGCTCTGTCCTTTATCATGTCCCCAGAGATGTGAAAAAGTACAGTGTCATTGGGTTCTATTTCTTAAATGTGCAATAAGCTGCAAAAATAGCTAACATCACTTCAAAGTTGTGTTTGAATAAGGACAGCCCATTTTTCAACTCGCCATCAGTGCAAGCTAAAAATGGAAACTACGAGCTGATAAGGCCACCACAGGAAAGGCTCTTAGAACACAGACCACAAAGTGATACCACCAGAATATGGAACCATCTGGTAGACTTGTCTCTACGTTTTTGGGAAAATATCATTTCATAGGTAAGTGTCTTTTTTAAAAAATTTTTAGGCAATTGGGGTTAAGTGACTTGCACAGGGTCACACAGGTAGTAAGTGTCAAGTGTTTAGTCTGAGGCTAGATTTGAACTCAGGTTCTCCTGACTTTAGAGCCGGTACTCTATCTACTGTGCCATCTAGCTGCCCCCTGGTGTGTGTCTTTTAAATTAAGCTTTAGTTGGGGTTTCCACTTAAAGTTAGTTTTGCGTGTATATTTGGCACAAATACCAGCCTAGAGAATGCAGATGCTGAGACAGTGAGTAGTAAATTCTCGAATGGTTAGTTTGATTGTACTATATCACACCCATTTGTCCAAATGAACAAATGCTATGGAAGGTTTGAGACAGCATGGTGAAGCAGAGAGCTGGTTTTGGAGCAAGGAAGACCTGAATTCAAGGTCTGACTCTGATGCATACTGTTTATGAAACTCTAGACAAGTGACACAATTTCTCAGTTCTATTCATCTATGTAAGACTATATTGTAGAGAAGGGGTCAACTTGCATTGGTAGAAGTTCCCAGTGCAGAACTTCCTATACCAATGAAATAAATCAAAGTGTGCCACTGGAGGTTAATTTAATGATTCAGTCATATTAAAATTGGGGCTTTCTTACATGCATGCTTGGAAAGCCTAAGTCCCAGTGTATATTTTTAGAAAAAAAAAAAAACCAACTCCTTAACTACACAGGATGGAATCTTCATACCTTTATTTGCATAGAGAACAGTTTCTAAATGGCCCAGGGTCTCCCAGTAGTCAATGTGTCATCCAGTCCTCACAATAGGAACTTTTTTCCTCCCACAACTGGGGCTGCCTGTAGTCACTTGTACCTTTTACATCTGTAGGTGCAGTTTGGGGGGACTCATGGAATAGTTCAAGACCCTCAGTGGTCAGAAATGAAGTTTCCCCCTCACCAGAGCCATGAAAATACACACACAGACACACACACACACACGCATACACACACAGAGCATGGCTAGCTATGGGAGCAACTACATTGCCAAGTGAATCCTCTAAAGTCAGATTCAAAACTGGTTTTATGATTGGATTGGATTTTTCATCACTACTTCTTGACAAACTTACCAACTGAAAATTTTCCAGCAAAGAAGCACCAGGGATTAAACTCTTCTGGAGCATGTTTTTTTTCCAGCTTCTGGAAATAATCTACTATAGTTTCTCCAACCACCTCTCCCCAATGTCCATTTCTGAAGATTGATATGTAGAAATAGATCATTCGCCACCTGCCTTTTTCTCCCACACTGAAATAATGTCAATGATGCAAATGTGAAGTGACTGGGGAGACTGAGGTTATAATCACCAACTAGTTTGGGATAACCCCTATTTTATATAGTGTATCTGTACTTGAAAATTGTGATATTTAATCAAAATGTGATTCAAATAACCAGCGGATCAATGCATCACCACTGGACCTGTAAGTTAAAAATAGAAAGATGATCATTTAAGTTCACATGCAGAAACACTAGGAAAACACTTTATTCATGTCCAATGAGAGGGGATGGGATGAAGATTAAGACAGGGTCACTTTTAGGCAATAGCAAAGTCTTTGCACACCCAGTAAAGGAATTATAAACGTTCCATCTCTGCAGCTTGTACAGAAGCAAAGCCAAGATTGTTTGCCCTAATGCCAGAGGCATTTTTATAGGCTCTAATGAGCACTAAGATCCTGGTCAGTACAAACTCACAGAGACCTGTGTGTGCAGTATGAGCTGAGGTGGTGGAGATGGAACAGCCCTACTCCACTGAAGAAAGCAACACTGCCATGCACCCTCCTTCTAAGATCTCTTCAGTGGTAGGTTGTGGGAAAGAGAAAGAAGAAAAGGGGATGCAAAACACTTCTTTTCCCTTGCCAAATGAGGTTGTTAATGGTGCCAACACAGAGCCAAGAGATTTAAAGATGTAGTACCTGACATGCAGTGTGGTAGAGAATCAATTGTCAAGGAACTTGGATATTGCCAAATTGTGGCAGCAAAACAGAAGTAGAAGGTGCAGAGGCTGTAGTTCTTTCATTTTTGGGACAATATGTTCAGAATAGAGTGATTAAAAGAACCCTAAAAGCTGGAGGAGACACCTAGCAGCAGGCTCCCTAAGACAGCTGAATTCAAGATGGTAGGTTAGGGTAGCACTGGTTGGAAGACCAGTGGCTGCCATTTTGCTTAAATGGGTCTTCTTAGAAATTCAGTATTTTATGCCAAGCCTCTCCATGAAACAGGCCTGTTCTCTACTCTCAGAAATGTCTGGAAATAAATTCGGCCACAATATTCCATTCCCTATTCCCACAGTTTCCAAACTCATGATTGTCTGCTTTTTTTTTTTTGTCATAGCTCTTAGAAGTAGGGAGCTGTGCCAATTGTCTGACTGCCTTTGTTCCGTCCATCCTCCAATTCCATTGCACCAGAAGGCAAAAATGGCTACACATAGGCAGTACTCAGCTATTAAAAAAGCCCAAGCTGAATCATTCCTTTGTTGCCATGGGCAGAGACCAGAAACCCCAATCTACCACTTTGGGTGCCTTAGCAAGGTACCTCAAGCCCTGTTCAGTGACCTCATAATCAAATGCACATGTTCCCATGCCCCCTCACTATAGCTCAGAGATTTATCAGGACTCAATTCTGACACCCGTTAACATCTTCCATAAGGTACTTCTCAGTTCCCATAAGATGGAAAAGAAAGAGAGGAACCCATGCAAAAAAGGGAAAACACTCCCTAGTCACTAAATATTTTAGATGAATTATTCATAGGAAACTGAAGCAGAGTCATGATTTTGTGGGCCATCCAGAGCTCCTTGAAAGTCCTTCCAGAAACCACACTAGCTGGGAAGCCTCACTGTTAAGAGAACAGACATCCTTTTCATTTAAAACCAACCAACAGATAGTAGCAGTAGTAGGGCTGTGTGGATGTAGGGGGCCGCTCTGTGCAGAAGGGGAAGAGGAGCAGTGCCATTTATAGGAACATCCTTTCTGACTTTAAAATAAATTATACAGGTGAACACAGAAGTTCATGCTACTTGCTGGAAGCAATAAGGATCAAATTTTGTGGACCAGATATTCCACAAACCTCCATGAATCCTGCCTCATTCCCTGGGGGCTATTGTATTCTGTGGTGCATCTCAGTAGCCCTTAGAAACTGGTGGCACAGTCCTCAGATAGATATCTTGCATGACAAAGATAGACACATTGATTCCATCAGTTTCTTCCTCAGGAGCTGCCGGATTGCCAAGGGGCATTGTCGGTATTCTCACCAGAGTTCCCTTCTTCCTTCTACCTGAGTCAAACTGCAGTCTCTAGGTCTTCATGGGTTAGGACCTTGTAGCTTTGACGACTCTCTAGATATGAAGCCAGATCTGGGTCCCCAGCCTGCTGGGCTCTGTCTTGAGGGGTCTTGCCCTTTGGGTTGCAGATAGAAAGAAAAAGACACAAGCACAAAAGGTAGACTATCAGAGGCATACACAAGAACAGAGCTTCACATACTGTGACTGTTCACAAAGTGAATGTTAGCAGCTTTCTGAAGGAACAAGTCAAAACTAAGGGGGATGGATACTATCATAGAAGACCGAATAAATAAGAGTTTTCTCTGCTGATTTTAAGGTTTTCTAGAACATTTCTTACATACTCAGACAATCTGGGTTCTTGGAGTTTTTTTTTTTTTTTAAGTCAACACCAACATGAGACCATGACTGACAATTTGGTGCCTCAACCAAAAAAATCTCCCGCTATGCTTTGTTAACTACAAAAGGGAGAGAAGGCAGCCCCAGTGCAGTACAAGGTTGCCCAACAGGTTTTTGAATCTACAGGAAAAGGAAGCAGCTGGCAGGGGGCTATTTATCCTTTCTCTTTTACTTGTTTATTTTTGTTAACCTTAATCACAAGAAAAACACAATAATGGATGAAGATCCTTGGATACAAATGTTATCTGGGAGGCATTATCGACCATTAACAACCTAATCTTAATTTGGTGGATCAGACCCAACTAGCTACATAGCAGAACTCTGAGGGAACAAGTTGTCCGGCACATAGTAGGTGCTTAATAAATGCTTCTTGACTTGACTAGATGACTTCATATGGAGAAGAAAAGATCCAGAGCATTAGTAGTAAAGGTCAGAGTATAATACCTGAATCAAGTAACACTGCTCATCTATCTAATTGTGGGAGTAGTGGAAGGGAGAAATAGGGAGAGAGAACAATAGAATCATAGATCCAGACCTGGAAAGGACCTTCGCAGCCATCTAGACCAATCCCCTCAACTTACAGATGGAAAAGGTAAGACCCAAGAAGATTAAGTGACTTGCCTATGGTTGCACAAGCGATAAGGGACAAGGCAGAGATCTGAACCCAATTCCTTCGCCTCTAAAGCTGCTGCTCTTCCCACCACACCTTTCCACCTCCGAGAGAAACTGGTACCAAAATGGAGGAGGAGGACCCATAGAGTAGATGACAAGCAGCAGTGGAAACCAATTCAGTCCACTCCTTAATATTGTCAACGCTATCTTTACCTAAGTACACATCTTTCAGAAATGTACTTGCCTTACGTAGCATCTCCTCTTCCAAGTTCTTTATTATTGTTTTCTTCCCTTCAACACAGTTTAGTACTTGCAGGCACCGCCCCTCCCCCGACTCTTACTTTGGGTATTGGGAAATTTAAACAGCTAAAGGTACGCTGACAAAATGGGCCCAGGGTAACACTGAATCCAAGGGCTCCCTGCATATTTTCACTATGAGTAATCTGGGTCTACACTGCAACCAAAAATGGAGATTGTTTTTTCTTTTTTGCTTGAATCCTCGGGACCGTGACAATTCTCCTTTAGTGTCTATCTCTGTGCCCTTCTACTCTATCCTCAGTACAGGACACACTCTATTTGCCAGAGTACAGAGTTCTTTTGCTATGGACACATAGCACAAGGTGCAAACTGCATATATGACAGAAAGGCAAAGACCTAGTTTCATTACCTATACTCGATTTAGTTTTGTTAGGTTTCTATCTCTCTTTTTCATCATCTAACAACTAAAACCTAAATGTACTCACACAGTGTTTCCTTGATGATTCCTATTTGTCCTATATCCAATCTTCTCTCCCTATAACCATCTGAACCCTACCTCAGTGGTTTTATCTTCCTTTAAACTCCAGCTGGCAGCTCTGACCAAGTGTCTCTTCTTTCTGAACTTGTGTCTCTCTTTTCTGGGCACATAATTCCTAGGCCAATTCTACTGAACTTCTTTTCGGATGACAGCTCAGCCTTAACTAGCTCATCCACTATGCTCTCATGTCTCTAACACACTTGCCCTTTTTTGCTCTTCATCGCCATCTTTTATAACTCCCCACTCACAAGATGTCATGAAGGTCATAGTTGCATTTCTTAGCCCTGAAGTCCTTTCAGTAAAATAGCAGGACGTATTAAATCCACTTTTACAGAAAAGGACTGAGGGAATTGAGGAGATTGGAGCAGCAAGTGGTAGTGGGAATGGAGTGAACCACACCGAACCCACCATGTGACTCAATTCGGGAGCTAGCTCAATTCCCTTTCTATTCAATTATGGGTCCAGTCCAATTTCTGTACTGTGAGAAAACTTTATTCAATTGTGGGAATAGTGAGAAAATTTTATTGCATTGTTTGAACCTAGTCCTGTATGGCTGGGAAGCTAGACCCCCCCCCCCCACCTACTGCTTAGACCTTTAACTAAGGAGCTACGTTATGCTGACCAGAAACCTAGTCAGATCTGAAGACTGATGCGAGGAGTTTTCTCACAATTATATATCTCAAGTAATTCACATGTCTTATCTGAAAACGGACCCCATACTGATCAGTCAGTTATTATTTCCATGTTCCTTCAATCCCAGACACTTGGCGGGGGGGGATGGGATACCTTTTTCTGATTTCAGGGAATTGAACCTCTTCACTCTCTCTCTCCCAATTGGGAAAATCCCTAATCTTTCTTCCAATAAGAAATCAGATTAGCTAATGGTATATCCTGGTTAATTGTTTCCTTCTAATTAACTGGCCTTATTTGACTGTTTTTAATGTACAAAAATCCATCTCTTCCTGTATGTGGGGTCCAGTGCTAAGCTGAGGAAGGGGCCTGGTCTCAATTTAGGCAATTGATATGTATTGCCTAATAAATCAAAATGCTGAGAAGCTCAAACCTTTGTTTCCTTGGTCATTTCATTTTTCACCCACAACAGGACAAATAAGAGTCCACACTCACATTTCAATACCTTTAAAAAAAAGAAATGGGTTCACAAAATATGAGGTGTGACTGTATAGTCACGAGCCACATAAGAAAATCAACCTCATTATTTTATAGCCACACTCATACTTAGGGTGGGGTCAGTACTCCTTCACAGGTTGGCACCCTCCCCCAACTACCTAACTATCTCATTAGATGACTAGGGCTCTGCTTGAGCTACTGAATGCTGGTCTTTCTTTCCATCAATGAATACCCCAATATTCCAGATCTTCCCCACACTCACTACCACAATGCAAACAAAAACTCAACTTGTTCCCTTGAAAGCTTTAGAGGATCATGGATTTAGAGCTGAAAGGTCATCACACACTCATTTTATAGGTGATTGTTTGAAGCCCAAAGAGGTTCCATGACTTACCCAAGGACACACAGGTAGTAAATAGCAGGGGTAGGATTTAAACCTCGGTCCTCTTACCTCAAATCCGGTCCTGTTTCTCCTATACTAACTTTGCTGGATCTAGAAATCTCTAAAGTTAGCTTCTGGTCCTACCTCTACTGCTATTATACATGTGACTTTGGGAATTCAATCTATGTCTCATTTTCCTCACCTGTAAAATAGAGATGACAATATACACCCCACCTAGCTCATAGAATTAGTGTAGAAATCAAAAGAAATTAAAGATGGGCAAACATTTTGAAAAAAAAATTAACTGCTCATACATGCAAGGTGAGAGAAATGATTATTAATAACCAATGATCTGGGAGATTCAGATTTCCCCTTTTTTATTTTATCCTTATTTCAAGACCTTAGTCTCTGAAAGTTAAGCTAACCTTTTCCTCTATCCAGACCCCACCCATGTGGGGCACTCATTGAGTTCCACTTAGGTTTGGATGGGAATAAATTCTTTGAATAGATTGCCCAAAGCTGGGGCTAACTTAGAAGTAAATGACATAATCAAAGCTCAGGTCCAGCCCCTCATTGTAATATTCACTCTCTCATTAACTGTTAAACAATCAGAGTTGACTACCACCCTCAGGGACATCCCTCTTCCAATGGGCATATAAACCATGGGCCTGCCTCCATGACTGTCGGTAGTCTAAGAGAGACAGCCAAATGACCAAACTTTGATTAAAATGCTGGCATTATTAATATAACGACTGAATTACCCAGAAGTTATGTCTCTTGAATGTTATAAATCACCACACAGGGATTATTATTTAGTATTGACCTTCACTATTTGGGCCACTCTTTTGGCCAATGAATTTTATCTCCCCCCAGTTCCCACCCAAGAATTACTTTGTATTTATTTATCTATGTCTATTTTCTATCTATCCCTCTCTCTACACACACACACACACACACACACACACACACACACACACACACACACACACACACACTTGAATAGAATATAAAGTCCTTTAGGGAAAAGATGATCACTTTTTCAACCCACTGTACCATGTCTTGCATATAACAGTCAATTAATAAGAGCATGCTGAATGAACTTAAATTCTATGTCACTTATTGTAACTCCCTGCCATATTGTATGGTACCATGAACACTGTAGCACATAAATATTGGGTTGAAGGATGACTCACATTCCTCTGCCTCCCTTCCCATGCTCCCTTCTACAACCCTGAAGGGTAATAGTACTCCATACCCATGCCATCACCATACTAGAATGACCCTGATTTCCATACTTGGACATTAGACATCTTCTTCCCCCATAGCCTGGCTGCCAAGGCTTTAGCCAAGGTAATAGACTAGCCAAAATAAAGCCAGGCACACATGGAGATTTATAAATATACCTACGCAAACACACACCCTTTCTTTGTTGTTACAGATTTAAACTGCAGTTTCTCTAAATAAAGCACTTTATTTTTTCCTCCTTTTTTTCCCAAAGCTCCAGGCACTGCCATAAGCATAGAAAGGATGCCCTAGCTATGTGCACAAGTGAAGGCTACAGTGCCAGTGGCTGTGCCCAGTTAGGAGAATGTTTCCACTCACTCATCAGGTTACCTTGGAATCCCTCTTTCTCAGAGATGCCCCTGCATCCACCAGGAGTTGGCAGACAGCCCGGTTCCGCTGGCAGGCAGCCTTATGCAATGCTGTCTCTCCCCTAAATCAAGACCAGAGAAGAAACTTGCAGTGAGGAACTTTAACTATGGAGGGGAAAACCCTACTTTGCTCCAGATACTCTGTTCTCAACCACCCCTTTTCACTCTAAGTGGTGAAATGACATTTGGGGAAGGCTGAAAATCACTTAAGTTGGTCAATCCATAGCGTTTCTTTTATGACTAGCTCAAACAGGCACAATATCTAACATCAGCCTCTCTCTTTCTCTCTCTCTCTTCTTTTTCCAAAATGGTATTAGTCAACTGGGCCCAGTGGTTGAAAATTTATGTATTTATTACATAAATTTATTATTATTTCTTTATTAATAACAAATCTCCATGTTTCCTACGGAGGCAACATATCGTAAGGAAGCCTCTGGACTAGGTACAGAGACATTGGATTGAAGGACTCTGGCTCTGACAAGTTTAGAACTTATTCGCTTGGCTTCCTTAATGTCTCTGGACCTCTGCTCTCTCATCTATAAAATGAGAATCACAGCTTTAGAGTTGGAAGGAATCTTAAGGAAAATCTGGTCTGACCTCATTTTACAGATGAGGGAACAGAGGCTTAAAGGGGAGAAATGACTTGCCCATGGTTGCCCATGTAGTAAACAGCAGAATTGTTGGGTGGCTCCAAGGATATAATGCATGTGAAAGCCCTTTGAAAGTTGCAATGGATACTACAAATGTGAAGTAGCCTTGGCTTAGTCCAGTGGAAAGAACATCGGTTTAGGCATCAGAGGACAAGTGTTCAAATCCCATCTTTGACTGTTAAGTACCTGTCTGAGCTTAGGCAAATCCCATATCCTCTCTGGGCTTTTTCTTCATCTGTAGAATAAGGGATTTAGACTATATGGCTTCTTAAGTCCCTTCCAGCTCTAACTCTCCAGAAATGAGCTATTATTACCCAGATTTTACAGAAGAATCAACTGTGGCTCACTTGAATGACTTGTCAGAATCACTCCATTAATCAATGTTCCAGGTAGGATTCAAACCCAAGTACTCCAGATTCGAAGGTAAAGACCAATGCTTTTTCTTACTATACCTCATTTTCACTCTATTAAAACATAGATGTTAAAGCATATCTCTGAGGTTCTTTCCAGCTCTAAAAATTCTGTGATACATTGATTCGATTTTGGCCTGCTTGTGTGCTGACAGATGAGGTTTATGAGAGAAAACCCAAATTATAGGACCCAGAGATTGCTGAGACGAATGTGTTCCTTTAAATCCATCTTGTCTTATATTTCTATCCCTGGACTAATGTTTTAGCTTAGACCATCATTCTTTTTTCAGGTTTCTGCCTAATTTCTCCATGTGGGCATGCCATCTGGACCCAATTTCAGCTATAGAGACCACTGCCCAGAAGTTTCTGTCTCTGTTGGGCACATGATGCTTAGCTAGTTGAAACACAGTCCTGGGCATTATGTGATAGACCAGGGTACAAAAAAGATTAACATCTATGCCAGGAGTGACATCTGATTCCTAGTCTAATGAACTGTACTACCTTTGTGTGAATCATTGTATCATTGTGTGCATGTACAGGGAAACCTGTACATAACATAGATAGACAAATAGACCTGTATTCACAATAGGTCTTGGATGTGTGATTTTATGGGAATTCTCTCCACCAATATATATCCCAACCCATCCATAACTTAGTAGATAAGTTTTAGGGAATTGTCTGAGCCACAGAAAGGTTAAATGGCCTGCCCATGGTCACATTACTAATAAGTATCAAGTTAGAATTTAAACCCAGGTAGTCCAGATTTGAAGTCTAGTATTCTATGATATGACATGCTACCTTCTCACAACATAATGTAGATTTTGTACATGGACATTTAAAAAGAGCAGGCAGTGGACACTTAGTATCTAAGCATCCCTTTCAGACCTTACAGACTGCTCTCTCCTTCATTTTTCCAACCATATTCCAAAGAGAAACCCAAAAGCCATAGAATGCTGGATGAATACTCACGTTTCACTATCTGTCATATCCAATAATTCAGAAGGACCTGCGCAAGAAACAAAGCATTTCCATAAAGAAGAAGCCAAAAGAATGGGAAAGGGGCAGGCAACATAGAAATGCCCAGTGTACAATTCCTCGAAAAAATGAAATGAAAACTAGAAGGTGGTAGGGAGAGTAGACTAGAAAGTTTGTATACTCAAAACCTGCCCTCACTTTCAATCAACAAGTATTTATTGAATTCCTGTTAGATTCCAAGTTTGGTTTTAGATTCTGTGGGGTATAAAAAGAAGTATAAAGTATGGTATCTTCCCCCAAGGATCTAATTGAGAATACAAAGCTAATCCACATGAAATAATTAGAGAATCAGTACTGAATGGCTCAATTATAAATGCAATGGGAGTTCAAAGATGGGAGGAATCACTGTGACCTAGATGGCTTATATGGCAAGTTTTGAATTCACCAGTAGCTAACTTGGCTAGAATAATATAATAGTACTACAGACTATTAGATCTAGAAGACCTCAGAAATCATCTAGCTCAACCTCTTATTTACAGATGAATAAACTAAAGTCCAGAGTGACATAGAAAATATTGTAGGTGGGATTTGCCTTTGGAGAATGCGAGGACTTGCTACACTTAATAGCAAGGGGGATTCTTTCCAGAACTTGCACTCCATGAATGTGCAATATTTTATCATAGAAAGGACAGTGTAGCTCTATCTTTTCTACAGATGCTTCCTCCCAATGATCACTTCCTCTCCATTTTTATGGACACTGGAACAAAAGGAAATGAATTTACTTTGCAGAAAAAAAAAATCTTCAAGAATCATTTCCCTAATAGATAACTATGAAAGGATATGAACAAGCAATTCAGAAATGAAGAAATGAAAGCTATCAAGAACCATTTTTAAAAAAACCTTTAAAATTAGCAATAATAAAAGTTAAAATATCTCTGAGCTGCCATCTCTAACCCATATCTACGAGAAGCAGAACTTGACCCCAGATCTTCCCGTCTCTAAAGTTAGCTTCCAATTATTCTCCCAGAGACCTCGGCTTAAAACCGTCAAAGTGGTTTTTGACTCTTTCCTCTCTTGCCATCCATATCCAATCTGTTGCCAAACTATGTTGCTTTTTTCTTTTGTAAAATTCCTCATTTCCATCCCTTCATTTCTACTCTACCATAGTCACCCTAATCCAAGGTTTTATAACCTCATGCCTATTCTACTGAAATGGCCTACTAATTGTTCTATCTTTTGAATATGTTAGACACAGCAAAATTTATTGAATGAATAGCCATGGTCACTTTTTGTCTTACCTCCTCAAATATGTTCAATAAAATGTTTCTGATTTTTAAAAAAAAATTTTTTTAATTATCTTTTTAGTCAAATTGTTTTTCACTTAAAATTCCTTCAGTGGCTCTTCATTACCCATAGGTTAAATAACAAACATTTGAGAGTGGCATTGAAGGCATGTGCATAACCTGTCTTCAACTTACCTTCCCAATATTCTCTCATCCACAATCTTCCTATATGAAATGTATGATCTGGTCAAACTGCTTTCCTCACTGTTTCCCAGGCAGGCTTGATCCTTTCTCACCTATGCATATTTGCTTACTCCATTCCCTAATGTTTTTCTTCCTCCCCATCTATTTATGGTTATTAATTATAAAAAGAATTTTAATAATAATTAGAGATAGTAATGATAAAAATAGCTAACATTTACATAGTACTTCAAGGTTTGCAAAGCATTTTACAAATATCTCATTTGATATAACAAGCCAGAGACATGGGGCTTATTATTATCTCTGTTTTGCAAATGAAGAAACTAAGGCTGAGAGAAGTTAAGTGACTTGCCCAGGGTCACACAGCTAGTAACTGTTCAAGGAAAGATTTGAGCTCAGGTCTTCCTTACTCCACCACTCTATCCACTTTGATAGCCAACTTACTCATCCATTCTTAAGCCAACCTAGCCCACTGTGATTTTCTTCCTATGGATGTTTATACCATTGATTTCTGAATCATTCATTTAGCACTCATTATATATACCTGGTAGTTTTTGTTACATTTATCGTCTTGTTACATGTATCTCTTATCTCCCCAATAGGTTATAGGCTCTTTAACAACCTAGGACTATGTCATATTTTTTCTATATCTCTGTGACAGTACATGATGAAGTGAAATCTATCCCCTAGCACATTTCATAAAAATAGCCTAATTCCTTTAAAATGACAAAGAAGCACAAGGCATTTAAGACTGCCCCTTGTTTGTATATACTCTGTAGGCCTCCTCTGTTTATAAAGCACATCTCATCTCACCTCACCATTGCCTCATACTGGCTAAGTGCACATGCATAAGATTTTATGTGTCTTTTAATGAAGGTCACATGAGTTACCACTACCACTACCAATACCCTGCTTAAGAGTTTGGAGCATCAAGCATCCTAACCCCCTCCCCCAAGCCTTTTTCACATAAACTGCTTGCCCTCTAGTCACATTTCCTCCATCCAGTCTGCATGTACTTCATGCTTTGAATCTATGTGTAGGACTTTCTATTCAACCACATCACATTTCATCTTCTTAGACAAGAAAAGTCATTGGGTAATCTAATATTAAGTTCATTTCAATAACACTTATTAAGTATCTACTATATGCAAGAAACTGGACTAGTAAGAGGATACAAAGATTAAACACATACACACAAACAACAGACCTTGACCTTGGGGAGCTTACAGTCTAATATGAAATATGATTTTTACATAAATAGCTCCAATACCATGTAAAGGAGGGATTAAATGCAAAGGAGAGATAAAGAATCCTATGACAAACTGGAGGAAGATGTAATTAACAGCTAGGAAGATCAGGAAAACGTTAATGAAGGATGTGGCTCCTTCACCTGCATCAGATGAGGGTGAGAGGAAATGATTCCAGGCAAGATGAGCTGCATTGAGTACATAAAGGAGGTTCGTGTGAGAGAATGCTGAAATAGTAGAATCATAGGCTTAGGGGCCTTAGACATGATCTGCTCCAGACACACATGGCCTGTGAGTCTCATGTGGCTCATAATACTAACGAGTGCCACCCAAACTAGATCAAAATGTAATTTTTCTCCCGTCTTTTTCAGTTGTCTGACTCTTCATGATCCCGTTTGAGGTTTTCTTGGCAAAAATACTGAAGTCATTTGCCATTTCCTTCTCCAGATCATTTTACAAATGAGGAAACTGAGGCAAACAGGGTGAAGTGACTGACCCAGGTCACAAAAATAGTAAATTTTTGAGGCCAGATTTGAACCCCCAAGGAGAGTCTTCCTGACTCAAAGCGTGGCACTCTAACAACCATGCCACCTAAATGCCCCTGTGTAATTGGGAAATATTTTAAAAAAATAAGTAAAAATACAATGAAACATAGATGATATCACATTTTAAATATGCAGCCATCAGGAATCCTCACGTATGGATTAATGGCCTCTGTTCAAATTTGATTTTAACACTACTTATCTAGTCCGACCCTCTTATTTTATGTATGAGAAGTCTGTGGCCTGGAGTAGTAACATGATTTCCTCACAATCACACTGATACTGAGTGGCAGAGTTTTCACCCAGTTCTTCAGACTCCAAAACCAATTCCCTCTCCACTGAACTGTGTCAGATTGTAGAGTGTCTTAAATACCAGGCTAAAGATTTTTTTGGGGGGTGAGGCAATCTGGGTTAAGTGACTTGCCCAGGGTCACACAGCTACTATGTGTCTGAGGTTGGATTTGAACTCAGGTCCTTCTGACTCCAAGGCCGGAGCTCTATCCACTGTGCCACCTAGCTGCCCCTAAATAAAGATTTTTATACAATATTTTATTCAGTCAACAATAGAGTCAATGAAGGTTTCTATGCATAGGAATAATGTGACTTGACTACCACAATAAAAGTATTATCTGGACTGCCATAAAGGACATATTAGACAGGAGACACCGTAGCCAAGAAGACAAGTTAGAAAGCTATTATAATAGTCCAGGTGAGAGGTCATGAGGACCTAACTAGGGTGATGCCCATGTGACTAGAGGAGAGGGAATGGACACAAGTAAAATGTTTCAGCTGGTCCTAACAGAACTTCATCAAATATTAAGATTATCCCTAAAACGAAGGCCTCATCTTGGCAGCTGGTGATAAGCAGCTAAGGGAGGAAGCCGGAGAGAAAGCCTCCTCTTGCCCTCTCTGCCTTCCCCCAACCCCCCACCAGGTCCCCTTCCTCTACACTACCCATGAAGCCTCTTGGTGCCTTAAATTACAAGCCCCTGAGAACCAGCCACTTTAGTTCTATTCATTCCTGACAGGGCAGCCTCAACAAGTCTGGGGAGCAGGAAGGTTTCCAAAGCCCAACAGTCTTTTAAAGAGCCACTGACGCCCTCTGCTCACCTCTGGAGCCATTCACTCTGAAAGGAAAGGCACAAAAAACAAGCGACCCAATCTCCCCAGTACTTCTATTCCCATCATTACTGCTAATTGCAAAAATATTTGAGCAACAGAAGCAGTGTCTCATTGAAGCGGCGGCTTCCTCCTTCATTTGACTGTATCACTCAGGGCAATGGGGGCTGCTTCAATAGATGAGAGTCCCCAAAGCCATCCAGGCCAAGTTTTAAAGTCTCCCAGCAAGCAAGAGGGACAAGACTGCAAAATTATTGTCTGAGGCAAGACAGGGAAGGAATGGGGAGGGGGAATAGAGAGATGGCTCATTCTGACCATTTGTGAGGGAGAATTATTTACAATAAAATGCTTAATTTTTTCCAGTACCTCCTTTTCATTGTCAGCATCTTCAACAGAAATGACAGAAAGTAGAAGTGATTAGTATCTCTAGTAAAATTTTTGCTGAATGAGACTGAAACCAAGGGCTGATTAAGGTTTCTAGATAACACATACTTTCATTTAAACTACCCTGATGCCCCTATCTGCAGAAATATGCAAGAGAAGGCAGATCATGAAGAGAATAGGGCAGATATCAAATGATCAGAGTTAGGAGGGCAATAGGCCTAGCCAAAAATTTGGCTTGGATTGCAAAATCAAGAGGATTTTCTAAACTTCCATCCTCTCTTCTGTCTGTGTATTGGGCAAATGTGGACCCTAATGTTTGAGGAATTATTTTTCATTTTTCTTTTCTCCTACATTATTCTCTAGGCATCAAAGGCTCACGGATTCATTATGGGTCCCAATCTTAGAGGTTCTGACACAGGACACAGATGAAAGTAAGCCTTGAGACTTTTCTGCCTGAGATGGGAAAGAGATGGTATGGGTGGTCTTGCTTAGTTTAGTTAAGAATGGATCAATCAGCAGTAGCAGAGAGAATCAGTTATGAAAATATAAGAAATAAATAAAACAATTCTGCTCGGGGAGGGAAAAATGACTCTCTTAGCAAGAATAAAGAGGAGAGGGGTAGAGAAGGAAGATAGAAGGAGTAGGGCTTTGTACAGGACAAAATGGATCAATGAGGAACATTCTGAGTAAGAAGATATCTGCAAGGATGAAATTTAAAAGCAAAGCTTAGAAAAAGGTCACTTCACTGCTGGTCTGTGCACATAGAAAATGGTCTCAATCTCCATATCCTCCTAGGATCCTGTGATGGTTTGTCTAAATGATCTAGTCTATGAGGTAAAGACTAATTTATAATACCTTTTTTTTTAAACTGGAAAACTTTTTATTGTAGGTGGAGTGGGATAGCTGAACACAGTTTAGATGATTCCAATTTTGTTGGCAACATCTAAAGCATCATAGTCTGGAACAAGTTGGACATAGGCTTTCTTCTCTCCATCAGGCCAGATCAAGGTGTTGACCTTGGCCATGTCGATGTCATACAGCTTCTTGACCGCCTGCTTGATCTGATGCTTGTTGGCCTTGACGTCCACAATGAAGATGAGGGTGTTGTTGTCCTCAATCTTCTTCATAGGAGACTCAGTGGTCAAGGGAAACTTAATGAAGCTGTAGTGATCAAGCTTGTTTCTCTGAGGGGCACTTTTCTGAGGGTATTTGGGCTGTCGTCGAAGTCTTAGGGTCTTGGGACACCGGAAGGTGGGAGACGTTTGGATCTTCTTTTTGTGGCCATGAACACCCGTCAACACTTGGCCTTCAAGGCCTTGGACTTGGCTTCCGTCTTGGGGGGGGGGACAACCACTTCCTTCTTCGTCTTCAGCGCCATCTTGGGGGAAAGGCTAATTTATAATACCTTGAAGGTACAAATCTCACCTGTTCCATGAAATCTTTCCTGGACACCTCAGCCCCAGAAATAATGTACTCTTTCTTCTGAATTCATATAATAATTATTGTATCACTTATGAGATTTAACATATAATTTTGTAGAATAGCTATTTAGATAGATAGAAAGACAGATAGAGCACTTATTATGTTATTTATTATGTGCCAGGAATGATGCCAAGCTCTGGGGATACTCTTCCAAGCAAGCAAGATTCCTGTCCTCAGGGAAATTATATTCTAATGAGGAAAAACTATACATAAAAGGAATCTGGAAAAGCAAGTGAGGAAGATAGCATGGTATGGAGATTTTTGGAAGTTGGGTGGAGGCCTGGTTTTCAACAAGGTAAGATAAAAGTTCATCTGTTAGAGTCTAAGATTACAATTGGTAGACATAAAGATGATGACCAGAGTGGAGACAGCATGGTGTGAAGATATCTGGGAAGTGAATATTTTATCTCCTTTACTAAGCTGTAAGACCCTAGAGGTCAGGGATAATCTCTTTTACATTAAATCCTCCACAGAATTCAGCTCAGCTCTTTGTCTATATTCAGAGCTTAATAAATATTTGGTGAATAAATGAATGAATGTCTTATTTTTGTTTGTGCATTCCCAGTACCGTGTACATTGCAGGAAATTAATAAATGTAAATTGAATTAAATTGAATTGCATGGATGCAATCTGGTTTTAAAAATCCATTTGAACCTCCATAAGATAGAAGGATGAGTCTAAACAAATAAGATTAAATTTACTAGTAACAAATATAAAGTCCTACATTTGTATTTCAAAAACCAAGTAACCATACAAGTCTGAGAAACGTATCTAACAAGCAGTTTACTTCCAAAAGACCTGGGGTTTAAGAGATCAGCAAGCTCAATTTGAGCCAATGGCATAAGATGGCAACCAAAAGCTGAGTGTGTGCAATCTTAGACTATAGTAATAGGAGCATTGTTTTCAGAAGGAGGACGGTGATAGTCTGCTGTACTAAATTTGCTAAAACCAAACCTGGAGTACTGGGTCACTTCTGAGAATCACATTTCAATATTGACAAACTGAGTTGCCTTAGGGAACATATATTTACATCTGCAATTGGGCCTTAGAAGCCATAGAGTCCAAACCTCTAATCTTATACATGAAGAAATGGAAGCACAGGAGGTTAAATGACTTGCCCAGGGTCACATTGCTAGTGTCTGAGGCAGAGTTTGAACCCAGGGATTCTTGACTACAATTTTAGCTCATTACCCAGTATATTACATTGCATCTCTCAGGATCTCAAAAGATGATGGCAAGAAGGGTGAGGGATTCAGAACTAAACCATGGGCACTTCAGGCAAAGAAAAAAACAATGTTTAGCTTAGAGGACATAAGAGTCCTTGGGCGCAGTCTTTTGACTGAGTCCAAGTTTGACAGAATAAATCCTTTTATTAAGGGGATTTGTTCTATGAAGTTTGGATTCAGTCAAAGGCCTGCACCTGAGGACCCAGAGGTCCACAAGTGGCCTTGAGGCTGCAGGTTCCCCACCCCTGCATAAGACCTTCGAGGCACAGGATAGCAGTCTTCAAGAATGTGATGAGCTGTCATTTCGAAAAATGGACTCATTTTTGCCTGGCCAAAGAGTGCAAAATTAGTACCACTGGTTGATAGTTTCTGAGAGGCAAGTGAAAGCCAAACATAAAGAAATACTTTCCATCAATTAGGGTTTTGCAAGAATGGGATGGACCACTCTAGGATGTAATGAATTCCCTGTCACTGGTAGACCACTCTAGGATGTAATGGGTTCTCTATCACTGGTGGTTCTCATTTTGGGGCCTGAAAGAATCTTTGTCATAGAAGCCATGAGAGAGAACACTGCTCAGGAAGGGGTTAGACTAAGGTTGCTTCCCACTCTGAGATCCTATAATTCAGTCCACTTGTTACATGGCTCATATCATGTTTTTTAAGTGCAAGTTCATATTTGAAACGTGAGGTCAGAAGACACTTCGAGAAAGTGGGAGAACCATGAAGGAAGGAAGGTAATGGGGTGGAGGTGGACTGGGTTAAAAACAGATTGGAATCTAAGTAAGAAATTATTAGAGAAAAAAGTGAGACTTTCTAGAAAATCTTCCTCCAGTACAAAGAAAGCAGAGTTTAGTGTATTATTCCAAACATCAATTTTTTTCCTTAAATATCCTCACCATGTAGTAGCAATTGCACAGGTCCCACATGAGGTCATTCACTGGACTGCTCCATTCCTAACAGAGAAACCAGAACCTTTGGAGTCTTTGTAGTGTACACCCTTTAATTTTGTGTTTTTCTCCTATGTCTCCTACCCACTCCTCCAAATCCCTTTTGCTTTCCCTCCCACCTTCCCACCCCCTTCTCCTCTTTGGCCCTCATTTTCCATTAGTCTCCCTGACGCTGCCAGCCGACCATTCCAAATCCCCCTCTGCCGCGGGACAAAAGCTGCACAGATGTGGGGAAAGCTGGCACTGGGAATGCTCACAGCACTGTCATCCTGTCCCAGCGGGGAAGGTGGCCGTTTCTCTTGGGGACAAGAGGCAGGGAAAGAAAAAAGAGACTGAAGGCAGCACAAGATGACAGAATAACCCCATAGAAATCCAAAAGGAAATGCATGAGGGAGATTTCTATCAGGGAAAACTGCAGGGGGGAAGGAGGGGGGAGCAAAAACAAAAGAACAAAATGTGTGGGGAGGTAAAAGAATAAAACAAGACAAAAGTCTCTCAGAGGGGCCAAACAGGGGAGGAGGAAAGGGGGTTGGGGTGTAAAATATGGTTGAAAGGAGCTGAAAAGCAGGAACCACTTGGGGGTAAACTCAGCTGGAATAACTCTCCATCCTTAATGTCTCTCACCACTGTCTGTGAGGAATTGTTAACTCTCCTTGTCCCTTGATTCCCTTTTCAGCCCTTCAAATACCCAAACTTGAGTTTTTCATAAAGGAAAGCAGCAGGTTGTGGCTATGAGAGAGGTCGGGGAGAAGATGAAGGGAGAAAAAGATTCAACATTTTCATAGACTTCTCTACAATGTATTACATCCTTCAAGCCAGAATCTATGCAGAGCCCTCCTCCCTTTGCCTCATTGCTCAAAAGTCTGGTTTTTAAAAGAGCCCTTGGAAGAGAAATTAATCACTGATTACTGGGTCTGTGAGAGTCACTAATCTCTCATTTCTGCCTTTCGGAGATGGGGTAGTATTTTAGTGAGCTGAAGTCGTGACTGGGACTGCAATCCCCAACCACAAATGCCACAACTGAGGGGTGGGAGAGACAAGCAGGCTTGGAGTAGTAATGATGGAAAGAAAAGGCAAGAAAAGTAGCTGATGTTAGAACCACATGCCATGTCACTTATTCACTCTGCTAAAGGGCCCTGTTGAGTTCTTAATGTTACTATAATCAATGGTATCTCTGCACAAAGTCAGACAGTCACATCATGTACTTTGGATAGAGAACATATTAAGTCACAATGGTGACTTAAGCCAAATCAGAAAACTTTTCTAAGATTCAGAGTTCACTGTCTAGATCTTAGGAATATGAATTTAGGGCTGAAAAGGACCTTGCAGGCCATTATTCTAACCCTTTAATTTTACATATGGGGAAACTGAATCTCATAAAGTTTTTAAGTGACTTCTCCAAGTCACTTAAAGCCCAGGCATTAATTAGCACAGTGGAGATTCAAATATATGTACTCTAACTCTAAATCCAATGTATCAGCTATGCCATTTTCTTTCTTTCTTTCTTTCTTTCTTTCTTTCTTTCTTTCTTTCTTCTTTTCCTTTCTATTTCTTCTTTCCAGGGTTTATTAGACAAAACATTGAATTATTTTGTCCAATTTGATTCTATTCGAAATTTCAAGTCATATTCCAATTAAATGAAATTAAATTTGCATATGTGATGGCTGAGTGTAATTTCTGAGGTGTGTGGAATGTGACCCAGTAAACTCATCACTTTGGTGAATTGTCAATGTGGAACTTGCCTCCATATTGTCATGCCCTCTGAAACTTTAGTCTTAGAGAGTGGCCTGAGGCCCTAAGTACTTAAATGATTTATCGTGGGTCACAATGTTAGTGTCAGTATATGATTCAGGATTTATGTACATCAAATAAGAGTTGGTAAAGGTATAGTTTTACTGTTGTGAGTATGGTTGAAAAAAAACGGGAAGGGAAGCTCTTCTCAAGTCCAAGGATAGCTTTGGTCATTATTCCCTCAATATCTATCCATATTTTATAGTGTTACTGACTGCTATTTAGTAGAGAGGCCATTTTCATTGCTGGGCTTAAGCAATTGGACAGCTTTTGTCCACAATCCAATCTAGAAAACAACTGCTAATTTCATCATAGATGACATTTAGGGGGTGCCTGCTGCGTAAAGAGAAAGCTTTGTTTTAGGCAATTTGTGCCCTTCCCAGAGGGGAAAATAATTCACTTGGGATGGCAGGGAGGAGATCCCAAGAGTTTTATTGCCAAAGCCACAACTGACATGAACTTTACATCACAGACTACAGAGATGCACCCAAATGGAAATGGAAGAGCCAAAGTGAGTATCTGCGCTTGCATCAAGTGGTGGTGAATCTGTACACATTAAGATTTTATCATATCCAGCTCCATGAGTACAATGGACATTAAAGTTGAAACTGGTATTATGTGCCAACTTGGCAGGATGTAGATCTGAGCCCAACAATGGTTGCATTTCATTTTTTATTAATTAATTTTGGTCAATAGGATATATCAAGTTGGTTTGTTTGAACAGCGGTGATGAATCATGCTGTACCATTCACATTCTATCAAGCCCCCTTGTAACCAATGGGACTAACAGTGAGAGAACTGGTTGGAGCTCAGGGTTTGGTTGATAGCCATGGGAACAGTGTTTTTCTTTGTGCAGTGTTAATTGCATCATATGGGAATCAAGATTTTGTCCTCATTAATTCTATGCTCACACTAACTGGGTTTGCCAACCTAGATTAAAATATATAATGTATTTAGCATATTTTAACGCTGTCTTTTTCTGTTTCTGTCTCTATCTCTCTGCTTCATGTTATGTCCTCTCTAGATTTAGCAGAAGGATCTTCATCAATACATTTCACCCCCATTTCTTAGCTCAAGACATCACTATGGATCAAACAGAAACTCTAGCTTGTGGGAAACACGATAAAATAAAAAAGTGAGTTTTAATCATGCCAATATTTTAAGTGAAACAAAAATAACAATGCCAGGATGTGTGTGTACATACTATACAAGAAAGTGGGAGTGATCCCAGATGAATAAGGCTTGTTGTCCAGACTATGCCATGAATTTGGATGGGGAAGTCATTGAGCTAGTAATACATGTATTTTGGACATCCACTGCCAGTGACAATGAGGTGGGTCTAGAATTGAAAAGTTAAGAAAGTATACTAGATCACACGTGGAAAATTGCAAAGCATTTTCTTCAGTGTACTTTTTTTTTTCCAGTTGGTCAATTGTATTTTTTAAGGACTTGTTTTCTACAGTTAATTTTTGTCCTTCATTTTCCAAGCTATTGACTCTCTCTTGTACACCTCTCATTTCTTCTTCTATTTTTTCTTCTATCTCTCATGTGACTTTTAAAATCCTTCTTGAGCTCTTCTAAGAAGGCTTTTTGGGCTTCAGACTAGTTCATATTCCCTTTTGAGATTCCAGATGTGGGTCTGTTGACAATGTTGTCCTCTTCAGAATGTCTGCCTTGATCTTCACTGTTCCCATAATATCAATCTATCATACGTTTCTCTTTCCTCATGGTGTTTGCTTATTTTCTAGCCCAATATAGACTGGACTCTCCTGCTGGGAAGCAGAGGGCACTAACCCAAACTTCTTGTGTTGGAAGCCTTGGGCATGGTCACTAGCTTTGTGTGCTGGGGCCTCCGATGTTGGCAGTTGGAGGCTGTAGGGTAGGGCAACTTGCCTGGTCTGGTGTTGGGCTGGAAACAGCAACACTTGAACTCTAGGGGTAGGATTGGGTATTATGGCTCCCCAGGGCCTTTCCTTCCTTTCTTTTTCTTCACCTCCTTTCAGATGGATGTTGCAGGGTATTTATTAGCCTCGGGGCCCCTTGGAGCACTGCTTCCCTTAGTTTTGCTGAGGCACTGGGAGACCCAGTTGCTGTAGAATGCTGAGGCACCTGGTGGTTTTCCATGCTGTTTTCCACCGGTTCCCCTGCCCTTACTGAGGCACTCGGAGGTCCAGGTGTTGGTGTTTGCCTGCTCCACCACCTGGGTTTCAAGTTCTCCTCCTGGTATGCTGAGGTGGGGCTTTCCACTAGCTTGCTGGGATGTCTCCCATTCAGTACTGCTCCCCTTCCCCCAGGGCAAGAGGGGCCTTTCCCATTAACCCCCCAAGCTACCTGGGCTACCCAGTTACTGCACCCTGTCTTTCTTCTGGCTCAGCTGTTTTAGGGTTTTTCCATGAGTGATATTTTCTGGGCTTTCAGAGGTTAATACAGGAGGGTAAGAGAGACTTACTTCTTACTCTGCCATCTTGGCTCCTAGAATCAGAACTCCGCAAAGCATTTTCAACAAATTATCATCTGACACAAATTTTTTTTTTTTGTTAAGTATTTCTTTATAGCACCAATATTCTCCTGGTAATGCTAAACGGTTGTGAATAATGGAACATTTCAATCTCTAAAGAAACAAAAATTCTCATGACTCAGAGGGGAATGCAGTTACCTGTGATATAAACAGGCTGTAGTATGTTACTCTTATTGACATAAGAAAAAAGAAGATTATATGCTATCATCCAGGGAAATACGTATGATAGGAAGAAAAGGCATGCCAACCACGGAGTAACTGGCAGAGTTCACTAAGAGCTTCACTGATACATACAGAATGTTTACAAACCTAGCATAAGGCTTCTAGCACTTAAGTAAATCATCTATGGAGGATTTATAGGAAGGCATGAACAAGAATCGCCCAGAAGGGAAAGAAATACATGGGTTGTAATCTGTATGTTTTGAGAGAGTAACTAAATGGATAAGAACGTGAATCCATTGAAGTACTGAATTAATATAGGGAACATGAAGTCCTATGTGAGAAAGTGAGGATCTTAGCGACGCAGGAAATATTTTCATAACCAGTGTCATTTGAAGATAGGGAATTTAGAGAAAAAAGTGGCATTTGGGAAGTCAATAGCCAATTCACAAGATGGTGCCAGAGGATGGATTTGAATTTCTGGTCAGTAAATTAATACACAGTAATGACAGGCCAGGGATGAAGTACATTGAATAGGGACTGGTAAAAGTATATTTTTCTGGGGCAGCTAAGTGGCTCAGTGGATAGAGTACTGGCCCTGAAGTCAAAAGGATGTGAGTTCAAATCTGGTCTCAGACCAGACATTTGACAGTTACTAGCTGTGTGACCCTAGGCAAGTCACTTAACCCTCATTGCCTTGCAAAAACAAAACAAAAAAAAAGTATACTTTTCTGTTATGAGTATGGTTGAGAAAAATGGAGGGGGAAGGGAACAAACTATCTAAAGGTAAGAATGAAGAGTAGGTATGCTATAGAAAGAATAAAAGCAATGAAAGTGCCTAGTCATTCTTAGGAGACAATATCCAGAAGAAGAGCAGAAAAACACTCATAGTCTCAGACGTATATAAATGCACTCAAACGTACAATATAATAAATAGTGAGCTAGAGATCTTAATGCAATGAGTGAATCAATTAATTGATGATGCATTTATTAAATACTTACTATATGCCTGGCACTGTGCTGAGTGTTGGGAGTAAACATAAACAAAACAAGAGGATTCCTGACCTGAGGGACCTTGTTCTAATAAGGAAATACACCACATAAATGAGAGTGGTGGTCAAGGACGTCATAAGGATGGTAATGGAGTCATAGAGTAAGTGATTGAACTACTCAATCCAGTAATGATAGTGTTGATCTGATTATTCTTCCCAGAGCTAGAAGTATAAAGCAGTAGACTGTGGAGAGGAAAGAGACATTCCAGCCACATGGCATGAAGATTGTCAGGGAACAGTAGCTGGGGGTCTAGGAGGTCTGGCTAGAAAAAGTAAAGGAGGTAGATTCAGTGTCACAAATATTACTGAAATCTGGTGGGAGGTGAAAAAAACTAGGATGTGTGAAATGGGTATCATACTTGAAACGAACAGATTAGATAAACTTGGTGGTGAAGATAAAACTAGTGAGGGCAAATACAATGGAACATATTTGGGTAAGGATCAATACAGAGAGAGACAGAAGTAATATCATGATGGGAATATATTAAAGACTGCCTAGGCAGAAGGAGCCTCATTCATGATGAATTCTAGGAGTAGGTTATAAAAACTGGCAAAAAGACATGATACAATAATGATCGAGGGCTTCAACTGTCTGAACAATCTCCCTATGAAAAAAGCAAAGCAATTGAAAAATTATTGACTTACTTCGATGATAATTTCACCCTTAAGAAGATGAAAGAGATAGTGAAGGGAGCCATCTTTCTAACCCAATCCTAACCAATAAGGAAAAATGTGATGCAGAAGCACAAATAACTGGAGTTTTTGAAGGAATGTCAATTCTACCTCAGAGGCTGTGATAGGTAAGGAGGTGAATTCCAAGCCTAACCTAATATCTAACCAAGGCTTGGAGGCATTGGACATACACAAGATGTCAGAAAAAGGTAGGCCACTTTCTATGGCCTAAGATTCCCCAGGGGAAGAAGGATAGGGTATTCTTAAGTACAAAATTCTTATAACACAAATATAAAAGATTCATATGAGGAAGAAATGAAGAACTGTCTAAGAAGAACAATATGGCTGTATGCAGAACTCCGTCACTACAGTCTCCAAAAAGGTAAGCACAGAAGACGAAAGCAAGAGCAAATACTTACAGAATACCAAAGTGTGGCAAAGTCCTATAAGAATAGTATCCAGAGGAAAAAAAAAAAAAAAGAAAACAAATCAACAACAACAACAGAATAAGCTAAGACTTAAGATGAATTTATGGTAGACCAGTGTTTTTAAGCAATGTTGGGGTAAGATGAACCTAATAAAAGAAAAATCATTGGGAAAACAAATGGTACAATGATAACAAATGTAGACAAAAGGCAGGAAAAACTTTGTGATTTCTCTATCAAGTGAGATAGTCTTCAAACTCAGAAGGATAGAATCCAAATGATTAACAAGAGAAAGTAAGAAAGTACTTAGCTGTCCCTAAATGAGCTCCACTCACCAATCCATGATGAATGGTATCTAAAGATCTGGAAAGAACTAGTGGATTTGATTGCTCAATTGCTGTCGATTATCTCCAAAGACCATGAAGAATGGTTCTGCAGGACTATAGAAAAGCACACATAGGCCTAATTTTCAAAAGGAGAAAGAAGAGAGATTCTTCAAATGAGACCCAACAAGTTTAGCTCTGATTCTTGACAAAATGTGAGAAAAGATTATTAAAGGGATGATGAACACTTAGAGAAGGAGAGATCAGTGAATGCAAGCCAAGATCAGATTGTCAAAGACAAGCTATGCCTCATGCCAAACTAAGCTCATTTATTTTTTGTGACAAAGTTACTAGACTGAAATATTGGGGGAAATATCATGATATATCTTCATTTTGGCAAGGAGTTTGAGAAAGTTTCTCACTTGAGGGCAAGATGGAGGGAAGGGAGCTAGATAATGGTACAGTTAGTTAGATTCAGAACCAAGTAAACGTCCAAACTCAAATACTGGTCAGACTTAAGACAGGTCTCTGTGAAATACTATAAGGTTCTCCTCTTGACCATTTTTCTGCTTAACACTCTTATCAATTACTTGAATAAAAGCATTGATAGCAACGTTGTCAGATAACATGAATTTGGGATAACAGGAATGTATGAATACATACAGAATAAAAATCCCAACTCTCCTAGTCTTTGAAGGCTAAAACAATGGAACAAGATAATATTTTTCAAAGAATTTTTTAGAATTTAGAATTTTAAAAGAAATGTTAAAACATGTTAAAATACGTAAATTGCACAGGTAAAGAAGGGAGGGTATATCTAAGGCAAAAGGGAGGGAAACATAGCTGCGTTCAAGTATTTGAAGGGCTGTCATGTACTAGAGGCATTAGATTTGTTGTGCTTGGTCCTAGATGACAGAACTACAAGAAATAAGTGGATATGACAGAGGCAAAGTTCAAAGAGATTTAAGAAAAAAAATTCCTAATAATTAGAGCTGTTGAAAATGGTAATAAGCTGCTTCAGAGGTTAAGTTTCCCATCATTGGAAGTCTTCAACTGAATTTCCACGATAGAGTGTAGAAGATAACCCTGGTCAGGTACATTTGGACTACAGGACTCGTAAGGTACCTTCAAACATGAAGATTTTCTGATTTGACTACGTTTCTCTTCCAATCTGTATTAAGACTTTCTCCTCCCTTAGGAATAGGGGGTGAGGTAAACCTGGAAGCCAGCACGGTACAGTGGAAAGATTGCTAGATCCAGAGGCTGAGAACTTGGCTACAAATACTTGACATACCACTCAGGACCTGGCTAAATATTGGCAAGTTATTCATCATTTCTCAACTGCGTAATAAATGGTTTGCACAAACGACCTTAAAAGTCTCTTGTAGCTCTAAACTTCTGAACCTAACGATTGTCCTTCAGAGGGTTTCTGTGATCTACATAAACTGTGTGTAAACATAGAAAGCTAAAAGTAATAGCTAAGCTTCATTAGTTTGTGGCACCTTATTTCCAGAAACATCTCTCTAGAAATACCATTTTCAGAGCGATGCAAGACTCAGTTAAGACAATATCTGGAAAGTGTTTGGTGGCTTTAAAATTGTACTAATGTTAAAAAGAAAATAGCAGAAGACTAAGACGTGTTTGGTCATTGAAGGGGTATAGAGAACTAATCAGACCTACTGTGAAAGTAGCCTGAGTCAGAGCTGGCTTTGTAAGAACCATTTCTGTCTGCAGGGAGTGATTCTTAGTTCATTCTGCCTACTCACCATGGTCAAGGATGTATTTCACAATATCTCCATTCCCAGTTTTAGCTGCGTAGTGAAGAAGTGAACAGTGATCTGGTCCCTGGATTAGTAGACTGCCACCATTCTTACAGCATTCTATGAGCTGAAAAACAGACACACGGAAAGAAACTCAGGCAGCATTTGAACTAAAGCATCCAGTGGTAGAGCAAAAGAGACAAACCCTAAGAGTGAGAGCAGCAAACCACAAATGCTTTCTACCTTGGAGGACCCAGAGGAGAAACTGAACAAATAGAAATTACATTCCTCAGTTGCATCATTTCTCAAATAGGTAGCCAGAATGCTTAGCCATCCCTACTCAGCTCCTGAGATAATTATATTTGCTACATATCCAAAGTAAAACTGATATGCATGGGACTAACCACTTTTTCTTTATTTCTTTTATGGGCATGGTTCTCTTTTTTCTACCATAGGAGGGATCGGGGTGTGTGTGTGTGTGTGTGCATGTGTGTGTGTGTGTGTGTGTGTGTGTGTGCTCACATATGTGTGCTTGCATACATGCTGCATAAACCTATTGCCCCACTCTGTTTAATATTCCTCTGGATGGGAAAAGGAGAGAAAGGACTTAGTGAAAACTTGCACAGCCTAAGTTTCTTTCCATAGCTAAGCTGTTGCTCCAAGAGTAAAGTTCTCACTTTCTGCAGACTCCCATACATGGCATAAAATACAAATAATAATTTATATAGAATTTTAATTTTTGGAAAGTGCTTTCTGGACACTATCATAGTTGATTCTCCCAACCCTGTGAGGTAGAGACTATAGATATTATCATCTCAATTTTAAAGAGAAAGCAGGCTTAGGGAGGTCAACACATGGTTACAGAACTTGTGGCAGCAGCAAGATCCGAACCCAGGTCTTCATAACTCCCAAATTCCATGTCCAGTACTATTTCCTTCATGAAATAGTTATTAAACATTAATGTGTTTAGTTGGAGGCAGTATAACATAAGAGAGTTTTGTTTTCTGTGGCCAAGAAGATTTAGCATGAAAAAGATCTACTATTATATGCTGCCTCAGACTCTTACTAGTTGTGTGAACTTAAGGCAAGTAATGGAATATCTCTTGAGCCTCAGTTACCTCTGAGGGAAAAATGGGAATATAATAATAATGACTATAATAATAGTACCTATCTCACAGGGTTATTGTGAGGATTGAAAATAATAATGTATGAAAGTCGTTGGGGCAGCTGGGTGGCACAGTGGATGGAACACCTACCTTGGAGCCAGGAGGATGTGAGTTCAAATCCAGCCTCAGACACTTGACATTTACTAGCTGTGTGACCTTGGGCAAGTCACTTAACCCTAACTGCCCCACCCAAAAAAAATTAATTTGCAAAACTTAAAGGAGTAGATTAATGTGAGCTATTATTATTATTTGGCTACATATGGGATGAATGAGAGACTATATGCAAACATGAATGTATTATTATGTGTCCCTGGTCCACCAACACATAGAATACAACATGCTATTCTTGGTGCTATAGCCAAGAAAAATAACAAAGAACGGCCTACAGAAGGCCTCCTCTATTCAGCAGATGGAGTGACTTCTGTATGAGGAGAGACTTCTAAGAAATACAATAAAATTATAGGGGAATTACCAATCTAGAAAGATGAAAATCTAAGTGGGGATGTGATCACACACAATTTAATAAGTAAGAATGTGGAAAGGGCAAATAAACTTACATTCATTAAATGGCAGATTACTAGAATTAGGGAGCCCTCTTTGAAGTTTGGAAAAGGGAATTTTAGGTACTGACTAACCCAGCAGATAGTAAACATACATACATAATCCTCTTACCTAGAGAGACTATACATGATGCAGACACAAATACTCACATCTTTAATAAAGATAAAAAGGGTAAATTCATTGATAATGGATACATACCAGGCTAGTACAAAGAAACAAAAGATATTTAGATAAGGGAGTAAGAGTGGTATAGCCCTGAGCTCAACATCACCAAAAAAAAAAAAAAAAAGCAACTATGTGCTGCCCTATGAGGTCACTATTGGAAATAGAATAAATAGAATACAAGGCTGGTTGAGCTCTCAGATTAACTCAGGATGATATTTCTTATGTTCTCATGCAAAAATTACACACCCTGTAAATATCCAGGCCATGGAAAGAAGGACAGGTTTTGCATTCTTTCACAGTGTAGTTCCAAGATAATTTAATACATTTCAAATCACACGCAAGGCACTGTGTTAGGAGCTGAGGGATACAAAGATAAAACACAAACAAAAGACCCTGCCCTCAAGGAGCTTACATTCTACTAGGGGAATGTCCTATCTATCCCTAACTATAAGAAGTATTTCTTACAGTGATGCATGTATTGGGCATGTATTCCCAAAAACAAGAATAAATTAAACTTTAAGAGCACGCTCATATTTTCAATTCAATTCAATGAGTACCTTTTAAAGAACCTACTTATTATCTGTGAGGCACTGTGCTAGGCACTAGGAATAGAAAGGCGAAAAAAT
>NW_020954648.1:7522385-7525273 GCF_900497805.2 Vombatus ursinus
TGAAGGAGAGTAAGCGCAAATAAGGAATATAGGCTATGTTGGAACTAGATTGTCAAGGCAATTAAATGACAGCCTAAAGAGTTTATTCCAGATAGCTGCTAAAGACGGCCAGGGGAGACTGGTCAGACATGCCTCAGGAAGATTATCTAGACAGCTCTGGAAATGATGAATGAGAGAGGATAGGCTGGAGGCAGAGAGACAAATTAATCTAGGGAAGAATTGATGAGCTCCTGAATTAGCATGGTGGCAGTATGAGCACAGATGAACAGACATAGACATAGATATAGATATAGATAGATGGACATAGATATAGATAAATATACATACATACATACATACATACATACATACATACATACATATAAGAGATATCGTGGAGGTAGAATGGATGAGATTTGTCAGCTTATTAGTCATGGGGTGGGGTGAAGGAGAGGGAAAAGTAAGAGATCATTTGACACTTTTGAATCTAATTGCCATCATCAGAGCTAGGGATGATGGGAGGGGTGGCAGGTTTGGGATAGAAGAAGATAGATTCAGTTGTGAACCTGTGTTTGAAATGACCATTTGTGTTCATTTGTGTACGTAATAATAACAGTTAACATTCTGTAATACTTCTAAAAGGCTCTTTATCAATATTAACTCATTTGAAACTCATAACAGCCCTGTAAGGCAGGTGCTATTATTATCCTCATTTTATAAATGAAAATATTGTGGCAAACAGAGGTTAAGTGTTTTACCCAAGGTCACACAGCTAGTAAGTATCTGAGATTTTAACTCAGGTCTCCATGACTACAAGCCCATGTTCTAACCATCCCTGTGAGAGAGTTGCTATTATTATCCTCATTTGACCGATAAAGAAACTAAACCTCTGAGAGGTTAAAGGACTTGGCCAGGGTCACACAGCCAGACATTGTCTGACAGAAGATTTTTACTCAGGTTTTCTTGACTCAAAGTCTAGATCTCTACCCCTTTACACCGAGCTGCCTGATCTAATTCTATGAGGGGCGGTGCACGAACTGGAGTCACAGAAAGAGACGGGGCTTCCGAACGTATGTTCACTAATGAATAAAAGAAACAAGAAGAAAACAGGGAGTAAAACAAAGAAAGAGAAGAAAAAAAAGAAAGCCATTATCCCTTTGTTTTCATTTTAGACTTCTGGCAAGTTCCAAGCACTATTAGCATACTTTGGTTACAACAGAGAAAGGTCAATATAACTATTACATACATATATACACACATGTGTATGTATATATGTACACATATGTGTACACATATATGTACACATGTACACATATGTGTGTGCGTATATTTTTATCTATGGGGCAGCTAGGTGACGAAGTGACACACTGGGCTGGGAAACAGGAAAGCTCATTTTCCTGAATTCAAATCCAGCCTCGGGCTAGCTGTGTGACCCTGGACAAGTCATTTAACCCTTTACCCAAACACTTTACCCCCCAAAAAAACAAAAAACAAATGGGGTCACAAAGAATCAGACACAACTGAAACAACTCAACAACAAATCTCTCTCTCTCTCTCTGTCTCTCTCTTTCTCTGTCTCTCTCTGTCTCTCTCTCCATATATATATATATTTTTTTTTTTTTTAATAAAACACTATTAAGAAGAAAGGCAGAGTTATTTGATGACTGGTGAGACAGGGCTGATGGTCCAGTCAAAAGCATGGAGAACATGGAATAAGAAGAGATGTCCAGGAATTTTGAAGTTTTACCTTTTCCATTTGCATTTTGTGCTAGAGGTCCAAGGTAAGTAATGTACTATAAACTGGATAATGAGAATCCTCTTTCTGCAATAGAATGCCCCCATTAACATCTGACTGGCCAGTAGATAGAAATCAGTTTGGGATTGTATAAATGTACAAAGAACCAAAGTGCTTAGCTGGTTCTAAATTTACCTTTAAAAAAAAAATAGCTTCCTACCCACTTCTTGACAGACAGGTTGTGGACTCTGACTGCAGAATGAGACCTTTTTTGGAATGTGGCTAATGAAGGAATTTGCTTTTCTTGATTACACATGTTTGTAACATATTTCATTTTTCTTGCTTTCTCAATGAGGGTGGGGGTTAGTTGGGAAGGAGAGAACATGGACCTACAAATAAAATAGAATTGAATAAAAATATCAATCAAAAAGAAAAAATAGCATCCTGCTTTTAAAAAACAGTACATTTGTACCTTAGTTTAACAGAATAAAAACATTCTTTAAAGACTATTTCTAACTTTAATTTGATTAGAGAAACACTATATGCAAGGTCTGATGCTAAGTTCTGCGCACTATGTCTTTTAAATGTGCAAGGGGTACTATGCTTCCCAACTTTTATTCTATGGCATTCTTATTTGCCCCCAGATCTAAAATTTCATAGCTATAGAGAATTTTTGGTTCCCTTTACCAATGAAGATTGGTATCTTATCTGACATTTATAGTCTTTTTTGAGCCTGAGCAACTGAAAGGCTAAGGATCTTGCCTGTGGTCACTCAGCTGATATATGTCAAACAGAACTTACAGAATCATGGATTGAAAACGGGAAGAGAACTTAGAGGACATTGAGTCCAATTCTTCCCCTCCCCCGAAAAAAATGACAGATGAGGAAACTGAGGCCCAAAGAGGTTAAGTGACTTCCCTAAGGTCACATTATTAATGTGTCTGAGTCCAGATTTGGACTCTGGTTCTGCTAACTCCAAACCCTGTGTTCACTTACTACGTCTTCATGACTCTCTAAGAGAGTCATGGATCCAGAGCTTCCTGACTTTGAAACCAGCCCTCTAGTTATTCAAATTTTTATGGCCCACATGATGAGTAGGGGATCATGTCCATTGATAACTGATGGCAAAAGAGAGAAGGCTTGAAAAATAAATCCATGACTATAATAATGGAAG
>NW_020954648.1:7525283-7538326 GCF_900497805.2 Vombatus ursinus
AAAGAGAGAAGGCTTGAAAAATAAATCCATGACTATAATAATGGAAGGAGAGAATTGGAAGAGACAGAGGATTGAGTGAAAAAAAGAGAAGAACTCTTGCTTGGCTGTTTAGTTATTATGGATGAGAGCCTTCTAGGAGGAGAATTCTCATGTAAGACTTCAGAAATGTGCTCAGGGAATTGATCAAGTACGATGCAGATGGCATGAAACATATCCAGTGTAGATTTGGGGATGTATTCTAATGGTGATGTTCACTTACGATTCAGTTCTTGGTCATAGTTCCCTCTGATGTTTCCTCTGTCCCTTTTCTATTAGTCATTTATTTTTTCTTCCCTCTAGACTCAAATAATTGTATCTTACAGATGTCATGCCTGAGAAGCCCTGTACTTGTGTCTTCCTGATGGCACATATCATCCACTGGATCCCCCAGACATAACAGCCAGTAAATAATGAAAGTGGAAGAAAATGCAGTGTGTTTGTTATATAATGGGAAGTGGTAGGGGGCATAGTTTATGCTTTCAGCAGACCCATATACTCAAAGTTTACAGATGTTTAATTTCTAACTGCTGAAAATGTGGATTAACACTGACACTATCTTTTAAAAGAGGTTTTATTGCTACCTTTTGATTTTATATCACTGTAGTTTCTGGATCTACTACCCCTCCCTGGTTGAATCCTCCCATATAACAAAGAATAACAGTTAAGCAAAAACAACAGATAAAGCAACCTTCTATTATAAAGTACGTACCATTCTGCCCTAGTAGCCTTTCTTCTTTTTTTTTTTCTGAGAGGAGAGAGGTATTTTTTTTTCTTTATCTTTTTATGAGTCCACTCTCTAAAACCTTTTGCTTTGAAGCTAGAAGTAAAAGCCTCTTCTACATTCGAGTAAATTTTACTTGCACCAAAATTACCAAGTTTCATCTTTAGTCCCACAGGAGAGAAGACCTGTCCTTCAAAGGTTCATTCCCCCCCAGAACATATGATGCTGAAATAATCCTGAACTACCCAGCTGCCCTCTGGGAAACACGTTTCAGTGGCTGTCAGAGCAGTGTCTGCAAGAACACGTTGTGATGGTCTCTAAAAAGAAATCTCAGTCCCTCAAGCATCCATACTTAGAGATCAGGGACTAGATTGGATGCTTACTCTATTTCCTGCCAGATACTCCATCTATTTTAATTGATCGACTTAATTGCCTTAGGGAAGCTACTTAACTTTCCTTCCCAATAAAAAAATGTGGAAGCTACCACTATTCTCTCCCCGATCCCACCTCTGATCTTAGTAGTTGATACCTTTTTGTTAGCATGCAATCTAGCTCAGCCAAAGAAGACAAATGGCAGATGGGCCTTGCTCATGACAGAAGCCTGCTGGCTTGAGGTGAGGGATGGTATTGATTTATGGTGCTTAGAAGAATTTCTTACCTTCATTAGATCTCCAGCTATGACTGCCTGTACAAGTGCTGTAAGAGACAAAAGAGAGACTTCCTATTAGTTCTAGGACCTCCTTTTGAAATATTTTCAAGGTCCGGGGACCTCATGCTCTCAAAATACAATTAACATGTGGGACAGGAAGGAGGAAGGTGTGTGGAAGAAGAGTATAAATGGGGCAAATTTGTGAAATTGATTAATTAGCCTTCTGTATACTCTTCTTAGCTTCTAACCCACCCAGGTACCTTCCTATGGCACATAATAACCCTGGATTTAGCTTCTTCGTACTCTTCATGTACTACTACCCAGAGCTTGTCACGGTCATGCTTTCCCAGTAATACTTGTTTTAGATTTCACTGACTTGGGAACCAAGGTATCAAATCATTTGTCTAAAAAAATTAATCTCAGCTAAAGGGAAAAAACTAGAAACTCAGCAAGGCAACAAGTACAGTGTAGTAGTAGTAGTAGTAGTAGTAGTAGCAGAAGAAGAAGTTGTCTACTACTACTAGCATTGATATAGTTCTTTATAAACTAGCATTTATATAGTTCTTTAAGGTTTACAAAGTACTTTGCACCGTCTCCTTGTTTGATCATCATGGTGACCCCATGTTAATCTTATCCCCATTTTACAGATGAAGATACCGTTAGCTACCATCCTATATCTCTCCTTTTTGAGGCTACACTTGAGAAAGTTGTCTGCAATTAATGCCTCCGCTTCCCTTTTCTTACTCTCTTCTTAACTCTTTACAGTCTACCATCCAATTTCATCACTCAACTGAAATTGCTCTCTCCAAAGTTACCCATGATATTTTAATTGTCAAATCTATTGGCCTTTCATAATCCTCTTCCTTCTTGACCTCCCTGTAGCCTTTGGCATCATTGATCACTTTCTTATCCTTGATATTTCTCTCTATGTGTCCATGACACTACTTTATCCTGGTTTTCCTCTTATGTAACTAACTGGTCCTTAGTCTCCTTTGCTGGATTAAGCTCTGAAACTGTGGGTGCCCCCAGGGCTCTGTCCTGGGTATTCTCTTGTCCCTCTGTAATGTTTTGCTTGGTGATCTCATTAGCTCCTACAGATTCAATTGTCAGTTTTATGCTGATGATTCTCAGATCTACTTGTTCGTCCCAACCTCCAAACTCACCTCCAAATGCCTATTAGACATCATGAACTGGGCAATCGGTAGACATCTTAAACTCAACACTTCCAAAACTCAACTCCTTATCTTCCCTATGCCCTTCTCAAATTCCTGTGTGTAGCATATCACACTCCCCCCCCAGTCACCCAGGCTTGCAATCTAGGTGTCATTCTTGGCTTTTCCCTCTCTCTTTCACTCTCCATATCCAATCTCTGGACAAGGCCTGTTGATTTTACCTTCATAACATCTCTTTTATATACACACTCCTGTTCCCTGGCACTGCCAACCACCTGGGTGCAGGCCTTCATCACCTCGCACATGGACTACTATAATAGCCTGCTGGTGGGCATTTGTGTTTCAAGTCTTTCATCCACTCATTTGTCAAAGTCATCCTTCTCTCAGCAATCATATCTTTTTTGCAAGTGCTTTGTAAACCTTGAAGTGATATATAAATTCTAGCTGTTATTATTATTATTGCTGTTAATTATTTTATCTGCAGACCTGCTGCATCCCACTTCCTTCCTATTCCCAATAGAATATAAGCTCCTTGAATGCAAACAAGTATTTTTTGTCTTTTTAGCTACAATACTTAGTATGGTGCATGGCACAGAAGAGTATTTAATACGTTTGGTGAATTGCCTTGAACAACACTATCATCTACCTCAAAGGGTTGTTGTGAGGGAAGTACGTTGGGAAATGTTTTTATACCTTAAATCAGGGGTGGGGAATCAGGGTTTGTATACCTTAAATCAGGGAATGGAGGCCACAAGGATTTGTTCTGTGAAGTTTGGATTCAGTCAAAGGGCCACATTGAAGGACTTAGAGGGCCACATGTGGTCTTGAGGCTGCAGGTTCCCCACCCCTGCAAATCACTGTATACATGTGAATAATGGTTTGACTATGAAAAGGAAAAGCTGAAGTGTTTCTTTGTCTTCAGTTGCCAAGATATTATCTCAACGTTTCTTAATGGAGGTTTGGGCATTGAATGTTTTTGGTTTTTTTTCTTTTTTGGAGGCAATTGGTATTAAGTGACTTGTCCAGGGTCACAGAGCTAGTAAGTGTCAAGTGTCTTGAGGTCAGATTTGAACTCAGACCCCCCTTATTGAATGCCTTTTGATTATTTTTCTTTCTTTTAATTTTTCCTCCATTTGTACTTACAGAAAACTATCTGCAATTGCTGTATATATGTGTAATATATGAATATATGTATGGGGGCAGCTAGGTGGTGCAGTGGATAGAGCTCTGGCCTTGGAATCAGAAGGACCTGAGTTCAAATGTGACCTCAGACACTTGATGCTGACTAGCTGTGTGACCCTGGGCAATTCACTTAACCCTGATTGCCTCACCAAAAAGCAAAAAAAAAAAAAGGAATGTATGTATGACAGAGAGAGTGAAAGGCAGACAACAAGATGCCTTCCCATAGGTATTAAGCCTCTTTATGTTTGATTTTAATTTTTCTCTATGCAATGTCTAGGGGTAACCACTAGTCCATTAGTCATTTCAGGGTTTAAGGTAAAAGAAAAAAAATGTTACATTTACTGTCTTTTGGCTCTTTTTTATCCCCAAGACACTCTGGGACTTGAATGATAGTAGATGACATAACAGGGAAATATAATTCTCTCTGTTTGTCTCAAATATTATCCCTAGATTGAGTCACATGAAAAGAAGTTTATACCTTCTTTTCCATAGAAAATGCCCCCACCTCATTGAGATACATGTTGCTTAGTCTTCTCATTAGACTGGACTCAGAGATGCCAAACAGTTAGTACAGAACTCTCCATAAGAATCTACAAGCACGACCTCCAATTTAGTTCTAGAAATATATTCCAGTAACAATTCTGAAGCCTGAGGTGGTACCCCTGCATTTCAAGATGTCCCATAATGCATCTATTCTCCTTCCTCTCCTTACTAGCTCCTTGAACACAGTATAGGCATCTCTACTCATCTGTATTTGAGTCTATTCGCTCCCTCCCAGACTCAGTTCTCCAAGAGACAAGCAGCAAATGTAATCATGAATAATTTCTAAGTGCCAAGCTTCAGTATGGGAAGCAAGAGGGGTTATTTTTAAGTTGCACACTGCCCCAGGGCGACCATTATGCAAACATTAACTGGCACAAAGCTCATTTCTCTTCTTCTGACTAATGCTATTTCCTATGAGAACTGAAGCTTTAGATTTCTTCCCAATAAAGGAGAAATCTAAATTGCTCAGTATTCTGCTCCAGACAACTTCTTCTAAAAAAAAAAAAGTCTTAAGAACAAAGAAAGAACAGGCTGTTATGATTAGAGCATCTTTTTTTTTTTAAACTGTTTCTTTAACGCTTTTCCTGGAGTCTGGCCTGATTTAAAACTTTCCCATAAGGCAGAAACCACATTTCACAAAGTGAAATTGTTAATGGAAGGAAGAATACTGAGCAGGGGAAACACTATGTCAGACTCTTCAGCTGAGACTTGCAGAACAGACAGCCCAGATACAGGGGTATTGAAAAGTTTACTTGGAGAGAGCAGGAGATAAAGAGGTGTGACATAACAACATTACAACAGTTAAGGATGTCATGAGTAGCAGAGTTTTTGAGTAGTTTATTTCCTTTTAGGGCTTTTGCTTGAAATTTCAGGAGCTGCCACTAAGTGAAATGTGGCTGGATACTGTCTACGACTAGTAGACCATTCTTTTAGGTTTTGTTTTGTTTTTTTTTTCAATTGCATGAAACTGAAAGGTCATAGATAAGCACAGGATCACTTGGGTTTTTTTTCCCCCTTTTTTAATAAGTTACTAAAATTACAGTAAAGGCAGAGTAGTAGCTATAATAGGGGTTCTTAACCTTTTTTGTTTCATTCATCGGCCCCTTTGGCAATTGAGTAAGGTCTATGAATCCTTTCTCAAAATGATGTTTTAAATGCATAGGGTTATAAAGGAAAACAATTGCACTGAAATGCTGTTGTCAAAATATATATGTTTTAGGAGACAAGTTCAAAGTCTCCAGGTTAAGAACCCAGAGCTAGAAGGCACTTTGATGATCAGATTGAGTCCTTCATTGCTCAGTTGAAGAAACTGAAACTCAAGGAGACAGTGATTTGTTCAAGGTTACACAGCTAGTTAATATCAAAGTCAAGACAAACACACAGGTTTCTCTATTCCCAGGCTGGATTTTTCCCTCTACACCCAGGCAGCCTCAGATATTAGCTAACACTGATTATTAACCCTTGTATACTCAACTTTTTGTTCAGTCGAGTTCAACTCTTTGTAACCCCATTTGGGGTTTTCTTGGCAAAGATACAGGAGTGGTTCACCATTTCCTTCTCCAGTTCATTTTACAAAGGAGGAAACTGAGACAGTTAAGGTTAAGCGACTTGTCCTAAGTCTCTGAAGCCAGATTTGAACTCGGGAAGATGGGTCTTCCTGACTCCAGGCACATGCAAATTTAAGAAAGGCCATATATGTCAGACAGAGCCAGGAAAACATTAGCTCAGATCCCACCTCTGGCACATACTTGGACAAGTCACTTAAACTCTCAATGCCCAAAACATGATCAAAGGCTAAGAGTTGGAGAGAAGGTGCTGATCTGCATGAGTGGAGGGAGTTTCCTCATTGAGGAGTTCCCTGTCCTCAAATCACAGGCTTATCCCTATTCTTATAATTTAGACACACCTTATAAGACATACAAACACCTATGTCTAGTACACCTCAACTGAAATCAGTTACTTCTTAATTGGTGCTATGATCCTTGATCATTCCCTCTCCCCTCATTCCCCATGTCCAATCAATCGCTTCCAATCAGTTTTTGCTTCTAAAATAGCTATTCCTTTCCTTTCCAGCCATACTAGCAACAACCTAGTTGAAGTTCTCATTATTTCTTGCCTGTTTTTATCTGAACTATTATAACAGCCTACTCTTTCTATCCCCAATTGTTGCCCTCTCCAATCCTTCCCTGTTCACGTAGCTACCAAAAACAATATTCCTACTGCACAGTTCTGACTATGTAGTTACCCTATTCAAAAACTTCTGGGACTTCTGTTGGATCCTGAATAATTTGCAACTCCATAGGTTGGCACAGAAATCCTTCCCCAGTCTGGCTGCAAACTGCAGTACCTCTCCAAACTCATTCCTCTCTGAGCATTCCATACCTCAATCAAAGATTATGTGCTATCCTTCCACTTAGTCCCCCCCCTTTGGACATCCAGCCACGGAAACTTATCCTCTTCCATGCCTGAAATAGCTTTCTCTCTGTTCTCCCTTTCCTCCCCAGGCAGAATAACTTGGGGCAAGAGGGCCCAAAATTAAAATATTAAACATAAGTCAAGATCTCATGATGGCCCACCGTATAAATGAAATAAGGTAATGATGGCATAATACTTCACAAACACACACCCACCCTTCTTCTGGCCAAGGTGCCCCCTACTTCTTTGCATGCCCTCTGAATTGGTTATATCTTTTACCTTGCTTCCAGATATCCTTATACTCCTTGCTATTCAATTGCTTCAGTCATATCCAACTCTTCATAACCCCATTTGGGGTTTTCTCGGCAAAGATACTAGAGTGGTTTGCCATTTCCTTCTCCAGCTCACTTTACGAATGAGGAAACTGAGGCAAACAGGGTTAAGTGACTTCCCCAATGTCACACAGCTAGTGTCTGAGGTCGGATTTGAATTGAGGCCCAGAGCTCTATCCACTGCACCACCTAGCATTCCTTTGTACTCCTTTTTCAAGTACTATTACTTTGCTACTCATGTCAAGTTAAGGGACTTGTCCAATGTCACCTATATAATAAGTAGCAGTGCTTGCTGTGACTGCTGTACCTGAGGCAATTGGATATGTTGGCCAAGTCTAGTGGCCTTAGGCAAGTCTCTTAATGCCCCTAGGCCATGATATAATAAAGTCCTTGGCCTCTGATGCTTTCCTAGATTGATGATTTTATAATCCATCCCTATCCCCATATCTGATAGCTCCACTGATAGATCTAAGAGCCAGATATGGATTTGTCTTTTTATCTCCACTCAAATGCAGACAAATTTCCACTTGACATCTCCATAAAATAATTATAATAGCTAGCATTTATGTAACACTTTACAAAGTGTTTTACTTCTCATTTGATCCTCACAGTTCAGTGAGATAAGTGCTATTATTGTCTTTATTTTACAAATCAGGAGATTGAGGTTTAAAGAGGTCAAGTGACTTATCCAGGGTCACAGAACTAGTATGTGTCTAAGGTAGGACTTCAATCCACGTCCATCCTGACTCTGAGTCCAGCATTCTATCTACTGTATCATTTAGCTGCCTTTTCTGTACCTATCTTACATGTTTTACTTCTATCCTTTAGGCCTCTAAAAAGAAATTAGGTTAAAAAGCATACCCATATTTCAGACAGTAATAACCCTCTCAAAAGTGGATGGAAACTATTTTCAATCGAAGTAAAAAGATCTTTATTTTCCAAGGTCAGGATCTGCGATGGTGGCAATGAGTGTGCCTTTATATTTAAGAAGATTATGAGTGCCTAGGTCATCCAGTCATCAGGGACACAGTACAAGACTTATCAGTAAAGTGTAGTGAATTAATCATTGTTAGCCAAGGGCAGTTTGACCCAAAAGCAGATGGAGTTGGACAAAGTTTTCTTCAATAAGATAAAAACAAACAAACCTAAAGAGTTAATATAGAAGAGATCATCTCAGTAAACATACCATCATCATGTCTACCCCTAGCAATATGGTCATATTAAGGGAAGGTGGAGAATGGCAGAAGACAAATTCCTGTATCCTAGCCTCACTTGCAAAGATATATTTGGAAAAATAAGTTGTATTTACAACCTGAACTATTTCAAATGTCCATGCAAAGCAGGTGGTAGCCGGATGTGGGGAAAAGCTAAGTGATTAGTTTCAGGTCATAGAACAGGACTAAGAAGTATCATGACTCTCATAGCAATGCAGCACAGTAAAGTGAAAGTGCTGGATTTGGAGACAGGACCTGGATTTAATCCTGATTCTTCCACTGTGTGACCTTGGGGAAGTCAATTAACTCCTCTGGGCCTTATTTTCTTCATCTGTACAATGAGAAAGTTGGGCAAGATGACTTCTATGGTTGCTTCTAGCTCTAAATCTATGATTCTACTATTAGCCCACCCTACCTTTCCAGAATCAGATTTGTTCACTATCAACTTGTCTCTCATTACATTATTAAAAGATTTAGCAAATTATATGTAAGCTTTATCTTGCCTGGGGGCTAAAATGTATGTTAGGCTAAATTTGAGTTTGTCTACTATTTGTGCTCTGTTCAATCATTTTCAGTCATGTTCAACCCCATTTGGGGTTTTTGTGGCAAAGATACTGGAGTGGTTTGCCATTTTTTTCACCAGCTCATTTTACAGATAAGGAATTGAGGCAAAAAGGGTTAAGGGACTTGCCCAGGGTCACACACCTAGTAAGTGTCTGAGGCCAGATTTGAACTCAGGTCCTCCGGACTACAGGGTCAGCACTCTATCCATTGCACCACCAAGCTGCCCTGTCTACTACTTAGGTATTTACTGAGTATCCATTGAGTACAGAGATTGGAAGGGTGAGGAGGGGGGTGGAGCCCAGATGGCAGAGTAAAAGCAGTGACTTGCTTGAGCTGTCCCCCAAACCTCTCCAAATACCTGTAAAAAATGGCTCTAAACAAATTCAAGAGCAGCAGAACCCACAAAAAGACAAAGTGAAACAAATTTCCAGGCCAAGACAACCTGGATACTTGACTGGAAAGGTCTATCACGCCAGGCTGGGAGAGGAGTGCAAGTCAGCATGGGTGTGCAGGCAAAGACCAGGACTCAGAAAACCTGGAGTAGACCTCAGGGGACTTAATCACAGGCAGCTGTGGTGGGTTCCAGCTTCTCAACCCACAAATGCCAAAGACAACTTAGAAGGTCAGTAGGAAAGTTCTGAGACTACAGTGAGAGAGAAGCTCAGTCTTGCCTCAGTCCTAGTGCAGCCCCAGGGCGGTGGCTGCTTCCTGAGCTCTTGGCCCACAGACAGAGGGGGAATTGAGTGGTTGATCAGAGGAGGATTGCAGGGATCTCTTTGCTGGTGTAGGATTCTCTTGCTTTGCCTGTGCTTGGATCTGGGTCACAGTTTTGGGTGGCGGTCCTGGGGTGAGGAGGGGCGCTGGCATGGTGGAACTTGTAGTAGCAGTGGAGAGGGAATCCTCCTCAAAGTTCCAAGGCAGAAATGAGTGCTTGTGGTCACTCACAGACCAGAGCACAGGCCAGGAAAGAAGTAAACACCTCGCCCTTGATCATACTGCCTTGAAAGAACTGAAAACTTATAGGTCCCTAGAAGTATCTCTGAAAACAGCTGCACAAAACCCCCAAAGCTTGGGACAGTACATTCTCCACACTGGAAGCAGACCCTACCTTAACAAAGAGTTTAAAACTCAAGTAATTGGCTGGGACCATGAGCAAACTGTGCAAAAAAAGTCAGACCATAGAATCTTTCTTTGGTGACAAAGAAGATCAAAACATACAACCAGAAGAAAACAGTAAAGTCAAAGCTCCTACATCCAAAGCTTTCAAGAAAAATATGAATTGGTTTCAAGCCATGAAAGAGTTCAAAAAGGATTTTGAGAAGCAAGTAAGAGAAGTAGAGGAAAAACTGGGAAGAGAAATAAGAGTAACGTAAGAAAATTATGAAAAACAAGTCAACAGCTTGCTAAAGGAGACCTCCCAAAAAAACTGATGAAAATAACACCTTAAAAAATAGTCTAACCCAAATGGCAAAAGAAGTCCAAAAAGCCAGTGAGGAGAAGAATGCCTTAAAAAGCAGAATGAGGGGAGCAGCTAGGTGGCGCAATGGATACAGTGCCAGCCCTGGAGTCAGGAGGACTTGAGTTCAAATTCGGCCTCAGACACATAACACTCACTAGTTGTGTGACTCTGGGCAAGTCACTTAAACCCAATTGCCTCATATTAAAAAAAAAAAAGGCAGAATTGGCCATATAGAAAAGGAAGTCCAAAAGCTCACTGAAGAAAATATTTCCTTAAAAATTAGAATGGAACAAATGGAAGCTAGTGACTTTATGAGAAATCAAGACATTATAAAACAAAACCAAAAGAATGAAAAAGTAGAAGACAATGTGAAATATTTCATTGGAAAAACAACTGACCTGGAAAATAGATCCAGGAGAGATCATTTAAAAATTATTAGACTATCTGAAAACCATGATCAAAAAAAGCCTAGACATCACCTTTCAAGAAATTATCAAGGAAAACTGCCCTGATATTCTAGAACCAGAGGGTAAAATAGAAATTGAAAGAATCCACTGATTACCTCCTGAAAGAGATCCCCAAAGGAAAACCCCTAGGAATATTACAGCCAAATTCCAGAGTTTCCAGGTAAAGGAGAAAATATTGAAAGCAGCCAAATCTGAAGGAGGTATGGTAAAGAGATGTAAAATGAAATGAAGAAAACCAGAAGAAATAAAAAAGAATAATCAAAACATATTATGAACAAAATGATCACAAAAGAAATAGAGGAATATCTTCAAAGTATAAAATAAATGAACTATCAGAAGATCATATAGATATCTTAAATAACTCAATCTCAGAAACAAAAATAGAGCTAACTGTAAATGAACTATCAAATAAAATCTCCTGATTCTGATGGATTAATAGGAGAATTTTATCAAAATTTTAAAGAACAATTAATATCAATACTTCACAAATTATTCTCAAAAATTGAGAAAAAAAGCACCCTACTATAATCCTTCTATGAGACAAATATAGTTGTAATATCTAAACCTGGGAAGGCTAAAACATAGAAGGGACACTGTAGACCAATATTTTTAATGAAGATTGACTCATTTAAAAAATCCTGTCAAACAGACAATAATCTACACTGTGATGCAGGGATTTATTTAAGAAATTATTCATTATGACCAAGTGAGATTTACATCAGAAATGCAAGGATAGTTCAACATTGGTAAAACCAACAAGATAACCAATTATATCAAAATCAAAACATTCAAAACCACATGTTATCTCAATAGATACAAGGGGGAAAAAACTTTTGACAAAGTACAGCATTCATTAATGCTAAAAACCCTTCAAAGTAGAGGCATAGAAGGACCTTTCTTTTACTGTCCTAAAAATATCTGTCTAAAATGAAAACAAAGAATCATATACAATGGAGATATATTAGTACCTTTTCCAATAAATATGGGAGTGAAACCAAGGTGCTCATACTCCCTACGCTTATTCAATTTAATTCTGGAAATTCTAGCAAAGGCAATAAGATAAAAGAAAGAAATTAAAGGCAAAAAGATAGGAAAATGGACACTAAAACTATCCTTATTTTTTCATGATATGATAATATAATTGGAAAAATCCTAGAGAATCAGCAAAGATACTAATTGAGACAATTCAGCAAAGTTGTAGGCTACAAAATGAACTCTCAAAAACCCCTAGAATTTCTATGTAATAATAACAACAAAGTCTAAGAAGCAGTAATAGGAAAAAAATCTCATTCCAAATAATTACAAAATGAATAAAATATCTGGCTATCGACCTACTAGAGCAGATAAAATAACCACATAGATTCTATTATAGAGATTTCCTTAAAGAATTAAAGAACAACTTAAATAGCTGGAAGAATATACAGTTTTCTTGGCTAGGCTATAATAAGACCTAATGATAGCAACATTTATACAGCAATAACTACATGCCAAGAATTGTGCTGAACATTTTATAATTATTACCTTATTTCATCCTCACAAAAACCTGGAAGATAGGTACTTTAATCCTGATTTTGCAGATGAGTCAAACAGAGGTTAAGTGACTTGCCCAGAATCACTCAGCTTGTGTCTAAGTATATAAACAGTTCTCAAAAGAATTGCAAATAAGTTACAACATGACAGAATGCTCCAAATGACTAATAAGAAACACAAATTAAAACAACCCTGAGGTTTTACCCCACACCCTGAAAATCGGCAAAGATGGCAAAAAAAAAAAATGGCAATAGTCAACGATGGAAGGGTTATGAAATGATAAGTACACTAATACATTGCTAGTGGAGCTAGAAAGCAATTTGCAAGTATTAAAAATAAAGTAACTAAAACAACCAATTCCTTTAAATCAGAGATTCCATTGTTCCATTCCATTAATGCTAAAAACCTTATACTCCAAGGAAGCCATGGATAAGGAGAAAATCCCATATACCCCAACATATTTATAGTAACACTTTTTGTGATAATAAAGAATTAGAAACAATGTAATAATAGCCAACCTTTATATAATACTTACTATGTGCCAGGCACTGTGCTAAATGCTTACAAATTACTATCTCATTTGATCTTCACAACATTCTTTGAGATAGAACTATTATTATTATCTCCATTTTACAGATCACATAGACATGAACAATGTGAGAATTTGTTTTACCTGACTATGCATATTTGGCATGAGGATTGTTTTTCTTCTCTCTCTCTCTCTCTCTCTCTCTCTCTCTCTCTCTCTCTCTCTCT
>NW_020954648.1:7538336-7712434 GCF_900497805.2 Vombatus ursinus
TCTCTCTCTCTCTCTCTCTCTCTCTCTCTCTCTCTCTCTCTCTCTCTCCTTCCCTCCCTCTCCTTTCCTCTCCCTGTCCCTGTCCCTCTCTCCTTTTCATGGTGGGGCAAGTGAAAGAGAGAGAAAATGACTGCTTGTGAATTAAAAAATAAAAATTTAAGAATGAAAAAGAGAAAATTAGTAACTGCTATGAAAATGTGGGAAAAACTTGATGGGATGGGAGGGAGGATGCCTTGTAGTTTATCTCTAGGAATCCTGCATCCTCTATCTTACCATCTACTTGAATGATTCAATACTTTAAAATATTTGTGATTTTACCAGTGTGGCCACATTCTCCACTAATGCAGATTACAGCCCTTTCCACCTCTTAGTAGTCTATCTTTCTGAATTTCTTTGAGCCAAAATAAATGACTTCCTGTTGGCCAACATTTTGATAAAGAGCCTCCCCAAACTTACCCAAGCTAGTCTTAGGGAAACAGCCTGGTACTAGATTTGCAATGGAAGCCTTAATAGGACCTGGCAGAGTTTGCCCTCTGCTGGCAAACCCAGGGTTCCCCTGCATGAGTCATGAGAGCACCATCTCCCACTTTATATTCCTCCTCTCCTCCTCCTCCTCTTACCATTTGAATTTTTAAAAACAAAGAAGAAAGCAAACTCTGCTGACTTTGTGAATTTAAAGAATACATTAATGGCCAGGAATCACCCTGAGATAATCTCTACTCTATTTCCTAAAAGTGAATTTGGCTTTAGATCCCTGGCAGTGATGAAATAAGCTAACTAATTAGTCAACAAGCATTTATGAAGCACTTACCATGAGCTTACATTACGCTAAGCATTGGGGTACAAAAAAAGGTAAAAACTTCCCCTGCCTTCAAGGAGCTTACATTTTAATGGGGGAGGTGATATGCAAATAAAGAAGTACATGCAAGATATAAAGAAAGCACATGGAAGGTAATTTAACTAAAAGGTAGGGGTGAGAAGGTGGAACATTTTCATCATGGGGCATAACCAGTACAAAGGCACATATCACGTATGAGAAATAGCAAGTGATTCAGTGGAGCTGGAGAGTAGAGTACCTGAAAGGAGTAAAGTGGAAGAAGACTGGAGAGGTAGGAAGGGGCCAAGAATGAATGACTCCAAATGCCAGCGTATGTTCAATCTCTTCTTGGAGGTAATAGGGAGCCACTGGAGTTTAATGAGTAGGATAGTGAGATGGTCACACTTATGCTTAAGAAAAATCACTTTGGCAATAAGGGCAAGGTGGATTGGAAGGAGGAGAGACTCAAGGAAAGGAGAACAATTAGAAGGCTATTACAATAGTCCAGACAAGAGGCAATGAGGATCTGAACTTTGTGGCTGTGTGAGTAGAAAGAAGGGTACATGTACAGATGGGAAGGCAGAAACAAGATTTAGAGAACTGACTGGATATATGGGGTGGGTGAGAGTGAAAAGTTGTGGGAGATAAATAGGTAGCAAGCATGGGTAACTGGGAAGACAATGGTGTCCTCAATAATAATAGGAAAGTTGAGAAGGCAGAGTTTTTTGGGGAAACGGCTATTTGTAAGATCTCAGATTAGATGAGGACAGTCTCTGGATTGGCTAATGGAAAGACCATATTTTCAAACATGCCAAGGAAAAGCTCCAACTCTGTTGTGAAACAGGACATGGCCTAGAGATACCATCAAGCTGACTATATTATCAGAAGACCAGAGAAAATAATAACAGAAACAGTACCTTGGCTGACATCTTTATTGAATTGTAAAACTCCATTCTTTCTCTCTTTCTGTTTTTTAATGCACAAGCAGGAGTAATTAATGTCACTTTCCGAAGTGATAGAGTGGAGGAAAATGTCACTGGACTGAGGGGGAATGTGGATGGGAGGATTCTGGCAGCTCCTGAGGCAATTTATCAACAAGCAGCATGGCTGTGCTTTGGCTAGAAGAGAACTACAGGCAGCATAATTAAACAATGATATGTTCTGTTTTGTTTTTAAGGCAAACTAACTGTTTGGAAAGCTGCCTGAAGCATTTACTCATTTACAAAACTGATTTCCTCTCTTTTTACAAAGTGTTAGTTGCTGGAGTTTGCTGATAGCCCCATGGTTTGCCACCACGAGGAGCAATGAAAGAAGAGTATTCTATGCTAGGAAACTCATGCAAACAAGTTGAGTGTGAAGTTCCTATTGGACTGCGAGATTCCCATATGTTCTCCCTCAAGGTGAAGATGACATTTCCAGTCACTCATTTATTTCATCCTCCAAATATTCCCTCCTAGTAATCAAATCACTACTACCATTGTCTCCAAAAAGGATGCATTAATGGATTACTCTATTGCTCCACTAACCATCGTTGTGACTTATGACTTCCCAGACTATGACTCCCTGCCCTGACCAACTGCTCAACCATTTGTGTCTTCCTCATTAAAATGTAAGCTTCTGGAGGACAAGAACTAGCTCCCTTTTATATTTGTATCTTCACTGCTTAGCACACTGCTTGGTACATAGTAAAAATCTTTTTTAAAAAACTTATTTTCAATTCAGGGAACAATAAATAATAACAATAAATCTTAATAAATGTTTTTCATACATACACACACACACACACATACACACACATATTTAGGAGAGTTTAGAAAATCTAGCTTCAATTTAGCGCTGTGATATGTAAGTGTCAGCAATTAGAGTAGAATCTCCTGTATACTTACTGACTTTTTCTTAGTTGTTTATATCTCCTCCAGTAAGTTCCAAGAGACCAGAGGCTACATGGTATCTCCAATACCTAGCACAGTGCCTTACTGGTAGTAGATGTGTAATAACTATTTGTTGAATTAAACTGAATTGGTGTAGTTCAAGCAAACTCAAGAATAGTTGCCACAACTGGGCAAGCAATTCTCTTTGCACCTTGTGGTTAACCCCAAAGATATGGGTTTGACCCCATTAATGCATGAAGCATTAAAAACCTCATATGGTAATGAAAATGAGAGACACTGGATCAATTCAGCTCTCAGGTAAAGTCTTCCCCAAAGTGACTAATACATTGAAATAGTTGATATTTGATAACATCAGGGCAATTTTTAGACAAAGGTGGTGGTGATTTGAGTATTGTGATTTGAAGATTGATACAAAGGACTGCCTGCCTCCAAATTTCTCCCATCAGCCCACCATACTGCCTTCCTCTTCTTACTTGTTTTTAAAGAGGCAGTAGAAGGAAGGGGATCAGTATTTATTGAAGAGATTTAGAGGTTTTGGGGTGCTCCTAGATGCACAAAGGCACCCCAAGATCGCGGCGCCAAGCCCTGCCTGAAAGAATTCAACCCAAATCTTCTTCCAGCCAGAGAGAAAGTTTATTAAAGATAAATCATACAGGCCAGGTGATGCCTGTAAGGTCCAGCGGGCATGAGAGTCTCAGCCTTTTGGGCATAGGAAATTGTCAGCATCTTAATAGAGACAAGATGGACCTTATATACAGAAAGACTGTTGGAGGGATCTAGGAGTGGCCAAGTAGTTTGGGGTGACGGGAAGAAGGGCCTAAGGAAATCTGGATGGGAGTGTCTAGTAAGCTGGGGTGAACAGAATTCCTGGGACCTGGACTTCGTGGAGCTTAGCTAGGATTAAGGGTGGGAAATGGCCGGAGGCCATAGGGAGGTAAAACAATGGAGGGGAGAATGGGTGTAGCCACAATGAAAGGCCAGTTGATGGGACTATAGCCTCAGGGGAATGCCAGAGATTTGGCCATGTGGGAAAGTCCAGGGTTTTTCCTTTCTGGGGCCCAGATTCCAAACCCATCATTCCCATCTTACATATACTAAAGTAACTTTGGGTGGCCAGAGGAAGAGGGGAGGTGGTTGGGAGGTGGTGAGAATTCCATTTGGAAGGTCTGAGAGATTAAACAGACAATGGGAATAGATAATGAAGGGAACTGGAAGGTAGAAGTTTGCTTTCAAAGGGAGATAAAGAGAGTAGATAAGAAACCTAAAAGTTTAAGGGTTTTCTTAGACAAACAGGAGCCAGGCTCTTTTTTAGGTCTAGGGGCAAAGGTGCATTTGAATAAGATTAAAAGGTAAGGCCAAGGCTTTCAAAGAGAGATAAAGGTAGTCTATAAAGAATCTAAAAGTTTAAGGGTTTTCAACAAATGGGAACCAAATTCCTTTTGGCAAAAAGGGAAAATGGGGCAAAGGTCTCACTTCTGAAACTGAATGAAACCCCATCATTTATTATGCGCCTACTATGCCCTATGCACAGTGCTAAGCACTTTAAAATATTATCTCATTGGCCTTCTTAAATATCCCACCAATATAATCATTCAATTAGGTGAGACACCTAATTCAGTATTCAGAGTACTGTTTCTAGAAGACCACTGTTAATATGAGAATAAAACTTTATGCCAAGCACTTTAGAGATCATAGAGCCTAACCTCTTCATCAAATAATAATCAATCAACAAGAATCTAGTAAGCACTTTATGTGGTAAGCATGGTGGTAAGTGCTAGAGACACAAAGAAAAAAGTACAAACAATCCTTGCCCTCAAGGGGCTTATGTGCTAATGGGAGAGATCATATTTATATATTTACATTTATTTATCAGAACATATTTATATATCAGAACATAGTCAGAAAAGGGAAGCGATTTGCCTGAGATCTCAAATTTGGTAAAGGCAAGATTTGAACTTAGGTCTTCAAATCTGCTGTACTCAACTATACTATACCTAGGGACCTAGTTGTGGGGAATAAAGGATCTTCTCTCTTTCATCCTTTCCCCTTACTACAGATTAGCCAGTATACAGGTTGGAAGACAATGAAATACGGTAAAAGTAAGTTTCCTTACAAGCAGAAAGGAAAGGAGGAATATAGCAGTAGGCCTTGGGTGGCCATTGAGCATGAGGACACATAATAAAAGTTGGAGGTGCCTAGGACAGACACTGAAGGGAAATGTGATGCTATAAACAAACTGCCTAATTTATCGTTTTTCCCTATGGTTTCTACCCATCAATAACTATAGTTACAGGGTGAAAGAATGAATGAAAATGCAAGTATCTGCTATATGGCAAGGAAAAAAGTGGGATAACTACTAGTAGGCTGGGCTGAAAAAATGGTCAAAGATCTATGGCTACATAACTTGAGGTGCACACAGCCTTGCCAAGGATTGTGAAGAATGATGTGTATAGAGAAGGTAATTTTATTTGTAACACATGGGATAACTCTTCCTAAGCATTAGCTGTACATCAGATAGGGTCACAAACACCACTGAGCTCAGCAAGGGGCAGCTAGAGGCAAAAATCAATAAGCTAATTTTATGTGGGTACGATGTGGAAAAAACATCTAGTTCTGCATAAATGAACAAAAAAAGTATTAATCATTCATAGCAGAAGAATCACTGAAGGACAGTATGACCAGTGCAATTTAATCCTAACTTCTCTATCACATGAATTTTGATAGATAACAAGAAAAAAGTCACCTTCCCCCAACATAGCAAGTCTATATTCCCAATCCTCATGATCCTCTGAAGTAGCTGACATAGTTAATTATCCACTTCTCGGAATTTCTCTTCCCAGTCCTTGGGCTTCCACAATAATTCCTCTTCATACATTTCCTCCTATCTCTATGACTGTGCCTTCTCAGTTTCTTTGATGGTCCTATGCATGGTTACCCACCAACGATTTGGCTTCAGCCCTATTTATTTTCTCTGCCTTGACAATCTCCTGTATGCCTATGACATAAATACTCATCTTTATATAGAGGAGCCCCAAATCTAGGCTTTATCTTGCCAATTATTTCCAATTGGCTTATGCACATCTCTACCCAGATAGCCGCTTGTCACACCAAACTGAACACATCCAGAATTTGAATTTCTCTTCTCAATAAAACATCCCAGTTTCCCTGTTTCTTTTAATGACATCACAATCTTCTCAGTTTCCTTGATTCAGTACATTAAGGTCATCTTTAATTCCTCTCTCTTCCTGATAGTCTGTATTCAATCAGTTTCTAAATCCTGTCTATGAAATCTAAATAATATGGGTAATGTCCATTCCTTCCTCTCCATTTATATTAATACAGTCCTGGTTCAGGCCTTTATCATCTCTCACCTGGACTACTGTAAAAGCCTTCTAATTAGTCATCTTGCCTCCAGTCTCTCCTCTCTTTAACTCATCTTTCACAAAGCTGCCAAAAATATCTTCCTAATGAGAAGATCTGATATTGTTCAAAAACACAACTCAAAATTTTTCAGTGGTACTTTATCTATAAAATCCCTGAGGGTCTTCCCCTCCCAGGTTGATTTTTGTTTTTGACTAGGCAAAATTCTTTGCCTCATTTTTATATCTCCTTAATCACTAGCCTTAATCACTGACTTGATGTTGCCTCAGACAAACCGAGACCTGGGAAACTGAGTCCTTAGGTTAAAAAGGCCAAGGCATCCCACTGCATATAGGGCCATTTCCACTTGTCCTGATCTGTATCTTGCCGCTGGACCCAGATGGCTCCTGAGGAGAAAGTGAGTCTGGTGACTTTGCACAGCCCTCCCTCACTTAAATTCAATTCACCTCAAGTCATGACATCTCCTTCCCTGATGTCATGGTCCTCTTTGAGAAAGAAGGACAAACAACAACAACATTTATAAAATAGCAACTCAACCAGGCATTTGAGGCCCTTCATAATCTGGTTTTTATCTACTTTTCTAGCCTTCCCACAAATGATTCTTCTTCATACATTCTGTTTAAGTCAAACTGAACTATGAGTTGTTCCCCAAGCTCAACTGGTCTCCTCCCCCTCCATTCACTCCCAAAAGATATCTTCATGCCTGCAGTATAGTCCCTTCACACCTCTACTGACTTAAAATTTTCTTCTTTCAAGGCCTAGATTAAATGTTTCCTCCTCCAAGAAGCCTTCCTTCCCCAATATCAACAACTGAAAATGATCTCTGCCTCCTCAAAATTTTATTATATGATTTTATTTAGCTCTCTCCTTTGCTTTTATCCCATTCTACTTTATATCATGGTCATTCTTGTTAGATTATAAGGTCCTTGAAAACAAAGACCATTTTATTTTTCATAGTAGGCACTTAAATATTTGGTAAATTGAACTCAAAGTTCAAAGACTTACACAAAACAATTAGTCCTTAAAGTAAACCAAAGGCCTATTTTCCAAAAGCAGAATTATAAAGCTAATATTGTACCTGGAGTTAGGATTTTCTTACCTACCTTAATTGATAGCCTCTGTTTACTAAAGCAATAGCAAGCATTTCCCCACAAGGATGTTTTTAGGGGGTGGGGGGAAGAAGGTGCTTATATTGTAGCATTGAGATTAGTTTAACCCAGCTCTTCTCTGAGGTCAAAGAACATATTAAAATGAAGATGGAGGTGGGTTTAATGGAAGAACTTCTTTCCACAGATAAAATATAAATCTGTCCACGATTGGTTTTCAAAAGATTGACCCTTTAAAAAGAAACCAGGACCAAACAGCAGGGTTGGCATTAGTTATTGTAAGAGATGGAATTCTGCAAACCAAGCTGTTTTGCTTTCACAGACGTTCTTATCTTAAGAAGGGGTAAAAGCCCCAGATGGATAGAAGAATGTGCTTGTAGATAAGCATATCTTGTTTGGCAAACATCTTGTTTGCACACATCCCGACCAAGAAAGAACTAGGAGAGCTGAGACGTGACAAACAGTTCGAACTCAGGGGTCATCCTCCACTCACAATCCCCCCAATACTGCACTTGTTCAATAAGGCTCATGGAAAGGGGCAGGAGGGATGTATAAGGAAGAGTTGTAACCTGGAAGAATCTGGACCAATCCAGATTCTGATGGGAGAAGTAGGACTAACTAACCATCATAAAAGCTTGTTCTTGCTTCTGTAAGGTGTGCCTGTTCTGTGTGAGCAGGGCACCAAAATAAACGCCTTCCTCCTTACACTCTATTGTGTGGAGTCTTTACTTCTGACAATGTGACTATACCAGGAGGAGCCACCTCAGTAAGGTGCAACCAGGGAAGCAGTGAGCAGCGGCAGCTCGCCCGGGCTTACTCCATGGTCCTGCTTGGAGGTCAGACAGTTATCACATACAGGTTATTTCTCACATTATGATATAAAGAGTAAGAGGAAGTAGGAACAGCTAAAAACATATGGGTAAACTCCTATAACTTTCAGTCTATGGCCTGCAGGTCTTTTTCTAGGAAGAAAACTAGCTCTGAATCCTTAGCATCCCCCCCCAAAAAGAATGCCACCACTATTCACCCACCCTACCCCCAAAGAGTTTTGTCAGAACTCTGTGTGTGTGTGTGTGTGTGTGTGTGTGTGTGTGTGTATGCTATCAGACTATCTTGTAAGGAAATCTCTTTTTTTTATACTCTAATAATAAGACTCCCTTAAATAAGTCCCAAGATAGACCTGCCTTATTCTAGAGTGATCACTTAGAGACATGTCACAGTTTTAATAAAAGAAGCATGTTTAAAATCTCTATTTACCAACACCACATACATTGAGAGTTTTAACAGAGGTGCAGTGAGTATCAGTTATGTGCTAGGATGCTGATATAGAATTGGGCAAAATTCCTTACTCATTAGGCCTAGAATCTAAGTAAAGAACTTCAAAACTTACATGGGGAAAAGACTAGAATAGAATCAAGAAAATAGTGAGTGAAAAGGTGGAGGAGAGATTAGTGGGATTTTTTATTTTTTAGTTAGATTTATCCCTGGTTATCTTTGAATTTCACTTGTGGTCAGGAACATCAATGGTTCATAAGAAGAGACTTGGAGGAGTTGTAATGAAGGTGAATTGGCAGACAGATAGCAGGAAAGAAGGTATGTGAAACATGGTCAAACGAATACAAGGAAGGCAAGAGCTGGAGTTGTGCCTATCATAGGCAGAGAGATATGAGTGAAGTGGTGTTGGCAGTACCATAGTAGTGAACAATCTCCAGAGTGAGGACAAATTTTAATTTAATTTAAAAGCCACTGAGAAAAACAGTAATAACAGATCCTCTTCTCCTCTCCCACCTCCCACTTAATAAACACCAGTGGCTTCCTGTCGACTGTAGGATCAAATACAAATCCATCTGGCATGTAAAAATTCTTCAAAATCTGGCCATCTTCTATATTTCTAGTATTCTTATACACTGTTCCCCTCCATCCACTCAACTGTCCAACCATACTGGCCTAATTGCTGTTATTCTTATATGGCACTCTCTCCTCTATCTTCATGCTTTTGTACTGGCTGCCACCCATGCCTGCTCTCTCCCTCCTCATCTCCACTTCTCACAGCTTCTGACATTCTTTAAGCCCAGGGCTTGAGGAATGGCTTAAGCGCTTCGAGAGCCCCATTTTGTAGGAGACCTTTTCTGGCTCCCTCCCCCTCCCATCACTGGTGTTTTCCCTTCTAAGGTTAAGGGCTTAGCACAGTGTGCACATTTAACAGTAATGATCAATTGGATCTGAGGAGGAGAAAATCAACGTCATGTTATCATCCAGTCTGAAGCCCTGTCCTTGGAAACACAGGTGTTAAAAATGCTCCTTATATGTTAATTAAAAGGTCTTCAGGTGTTCTTCATGTACTTCTTCAGACCAGTGTCCTGATAACATTTCATTTTTAAATACTTCAATGGCAAAAACACAGCTACTAAACTCTTTTGGGTTCATTCATCCCTGGTTTTCTTCAAGATTCAGACTGAAGCCCTTTCTGGTTCCTCAGCTGTTAGTATTCACCTCCCTAAATTATTTTGTATAGTATATTCATGATGTGGTTTTCCATTTCCTTCTCCAGCTCATTTTACAGATGAGGAAACTGAGGCAAACAAGATTGGGTGACTTGCTCAGGATCACATAGCTACTAAGTGTATGAGCAAGATTTGTATAGGATTTCTGTGTCTAACCACAGGGTGCCCAAAAGACCTACTGAAGTTTTAAGCTACTGAAGTTTACTTACTGCCATGTACTTACATGTGTGCAAGTTGCCTCTCTGTTAGAATGTAAGCTCCTTAAGAAGAGAGAAGGATTGTTCCACTTTTTCTTTGTATCCTGATACTTAGTATAGTGCCTAGCACATCCTAGGTGCTTTATAAATGCTTGTTGATTAATTAGCTGATTTTCACCCTAATGGATTTCCTCTATCTGATAGCTTTGTACAAAACTTGTTTTTTAAAAAAAATCCAAATGTTATTGACATATTTTGTTTTGATATCACCTTCATTTCTGAATTTATTCTTATCCTACCCATGGAGGCATTCTTTGTAAAAAGTCATAAAAAGGAGAAGGAAAATAAAGGAGTTTGGCAAAACTAACATACACATCAACTAATTCTGAAAATAATATTCTAACACTATAGAACACCATCCCAAAGAAACAAAGTGATGTTTTACACAATAGAATTTCCTGGAAACAGTGATATAGCAAATTTTAGACTAGAATTGTTAGAAGGAGATAGCCATGTGAGGATATAGAAAAGGACTGGGTCAAGAAGGCTGTGAAATGGAGAATTGGACCCCCTTAATTGAGTCACTTATCCCCAGGCTTGCTTCTCTTAAGTATAGCAGATAGATGTATTTTATTATTCCTGAATTTCAATTGAGAAATATAGATATAAATAACATTAAGCTCCAATAATGAAAGTGTAAGATACAGTGTATCATGTTCTGTGGTTAGGAGGCAGAGAGTGAGGAGAAAAGGTTGGGAATGAGGGCAATTTGAATTATTTAGCTAAACATTAGGAATGTATACTCAATTATTTCCAATCATTGTTTTGTAACACTCAAGGGCACCCATGTCTTTGCAAAAAAAAAAAAACCAAAAAACAAAAAACAAAAAAAAACAAAACAGAGTAGTGTTAATATGAATTCATTTAGAGACAATGTCTCATAGGATTAATTTTAGAGCTGGAAGGGCCTTAGAGAGCATCTGACCCATTCATCTTATAGATGAAAAAAATAATGGGCAACAGTGGCAGTTCCTGATGGTAATACAGGCAGAAAAGTGGTTGAAGTAAGACTAGTCCCTAAGTTTCTTGATTGCCCCGTCTTGATCTTTCCAACATACCAGGCTGTTTTCCTATACAAAGCTTCTGAAAGGATGTTGGGTGGAAGAAGGGGCTTTCTTATAATCAAAGAATGGTTCACTGTCAGGGCTTTTTCAAAGAGCTTGTGACCCAGTAGGTTAGATTCTAGACCAAAAAAGCCCTAACGTTATTTCAGCAGGACCAAAATCTCAAAGTAGCTACATTATTGTGGCCCCCATTATCATGTTATAAATTGCTTGTCTTAGGGTTTTATTTTGCACATCACTGTGCTGCTGAGGTGACTTGACATGGAGTGAATTCTTATGACTGTTACGGGAACAGCAAGAGATGGAAGCCTGCTTCAGACACCCCAGGTATAAGGCACTCAGATCATTAGTGCTGTCTGATTCAGCACTCCATTTCAAAGATGCCTATGAAATGCCTTTGACTTTGGAAGTGACAGGGGACTCTGATGGCAAGGAAGGCTGCAGCTACATTGGCATTGGCACAGGTGATTGAGGTAGGAGATAAATTTTGCAGAGTTGAAAAGCAATCTAATCAAAGTAACCAGAGAAACAGAGAATGAGAGGTCAGGGAGTGTGAGCTCAGAGGATTAGGTCTGGAGATCCATGACTGACTTCAATTTAAAGAAAAGCTAAAATGAGGGGGTAATAGGATAAATATAAGAGACATTTATGTCAGTATCATAAATCATTAACAAACATATCTTCAGACAAGGAGTATGAGTATAGGTTTCAGACACAATATTAAAATGCAATGCTTCTACTGGGATTTTTTTTTTCAGCAGGGGGAGGAGGGGTGAAGCATGGCAGGTTTCCCTAAAGTTTCAATTGCACCCAATAAGCTGAAAGACTAGACATGTTTCTGTTTCCTTAGTTTACAGAGAAAATACTTTCCTGGGTCAGGGAAGGCTGTTTGTTTGTTTTTTAGGACATGGGAGAGAGAATTTACTTATAGGGTAATGAAGAACTTTCTATTTGGTTCAGGAAAAATTCCATCTATGTCATTCAGGCATTATACCATAAGCCCAAGAGCTCTCCCTCTCTTCCACATTTCTCATAAGAACCTTGATGAGGTTCTACGGATCTTAGCCTACAAACAGGAGCCCAGAAGCTCCAATCCTACTTCATGTGTAATATTATCCTCACAATGAATCCAATGACACAGTTGTTTTCTTAGAGAAACAGCTTGGCAAAGCAGCTGTTGTTCAGTACTTTTTCAGTCATATCCAACTCTTCATGATGTGCTCTGCCATTTCTTTCTCCAGCTCATTTTACAGATGAGGAAACTGAGGCAAACAGGGTTAAGTGACTTGCCCAGAGTCACATGGCTAGGAAATGTCTGAGTGGGATTTGAACCCAGGTCTTTCTGACTTCAGGCCTGGCACTCCATCTACTGTGCCACCTAGCTGCCCATGGAATAGCAGAGTACTGGAACTTGAACCAGCTGCCACAGACACTTCACTGTGTGACATTGGGCAAGTCATGCCACTTCTTTGAGTCTGTTTCCCCACCTGCAAGGAGAGAATAATAACTGCACTTATCTCACTGAGTTATTGTGAATTAAATTAGATAATGTACACAGATGTCTTTGTAAACCTTCAAGTACTATATATATGTTTGTTGTGATAATTAATAGCATTATTTGTCATTGCTATACTCCTTTACCCAGTATTGGATCTTTTCTTACCCTGAAACATCAAAGTCCTCAATTCAAGATTGACATTCAATGATTTCCACTGCAGAAAACTTTTTCCTTCCCTCCTTTTAACTGCTCATATACTTTGCATACAAAAATTGTTTCTGTGCACCTCTGATCAACTTTCTTCTTCCTCTGCCCATAACCAGGCTCTACTTTCTCAATGGTAAAATGAAGGGATTGTACCAGTTGATATCAAAGGTCCTTTCCCACTCAAATCTGATATCTGTTGCATGCACTTATTATAATATCTAGGTTTTCTCCCTTAGTGAAAGGGAGTTATGGAAATGCAGAATGCCAAACTTCCACATTTTTAGACCTTCTATAGAATTAAAATCTAATCTTTAAAATTAGATTTTTCCAAAGAATTTTATAGCTAGTCCACGGATCATGTAGCTCAGATGGAGGTGACATTGATAGTAGAAAGTCAACAATAAGAAATAAGAGATCCTAGTTCTGCCATTTTTTCTGTATTGAACCACAGTCAAATGCCTTACTTTCCCTCTGCCTTAGTTCTTCACCTCTAAAATGGAAAGAATAGAAGAGGCAGCATGGCACAGTGGGTTGAAAGTTTTGAGTCAGGAAAACCTGAGATAAATGACTTCCTTCCTCTGACACATATGACCTTGGGCCAGTCACTCCACCTCTCATTGTCCTGGCCAATTCTAAAGCAGTAAGTTGCAGAGCAAATGCTGAACTACTTTGCTAGAGGAAGAGTCATCATGGAGAGTTCCCCACACCAATGAAATCTCAGATTTAGTATAGAAAATAAGAAAGAAATGGAAAGAACAAGACTACTGCATACTTGTTTAACAAGTATGCTGTAATAATATTGGGCATAGAAAAAGAGGCTATCTTGATAACATAAATTGTGATAAGTAGAAGTGAAATGGTTAGATATGATTAAAGAAGCAGATTCAAAATGTTATATGATGGCCAATTAGTTACCATAAACTAGCTAAAAATAAGACCAATATAAGGAGAGAAGAGAATAAATGAAAAATAATAATAATAATAAATGAAGGAAGAAAGACTCTTCTCTCCAAGGAGAAATAGAAAAGGGAAATGGTATCCACCAAATTTTAAGACGATGCAGATTAATAAAATTCTTTTACATTAGCTATTTAAAACATAGTTTGAAAAAGCAGAATAGAATGAAATGAAAAATATTCAAAGTCAAATGATGTAGCAGTTGAGCAGCCTGTTATTTTTGTGATGGTGCTGCTTCAACAAGTCACACAAACTAGTTATGCAGCAATTATCAATCCTACAGTGCAACTGCCAAGATTCACTTCATTGTAATGCTTTTTGAACAATTAGTGAAACTCGGCATTTCCTCTCTAGCAATTTTGTATTCTGGTGGGGATACAAAACAGTAATCCTAAGAAACCGTACACTTAGGAAGGCAGCAAAGTGTGGACTGTAGCCCAAACATTTCATTTCGTGAAAGAAAGATAAGAAGGAAAAGGAGAGAGTTTGTCAAAAAGCCACTCACAAGACCGCGGAACTCAGGAGTCCTACAAAGACTTAGAAATTCCTTGGAAAGAACTTTGGGTGGCTGAACACCATTTTGAAAAGTTGTTTCACTCCAAGAGTAGAAGGATGCTAAGTAACTAGAAGACATGAATGATAAGGTTGTTATCTGTTCCCTCGTGTTCCAGAGGAACAGGTAAATGGCTTCAATGTGCCAGAGAAACAGGCTGGAGGATCACCATCACACTGATGATCCTACATCATAGCTTGGGTGCCATCTACTCCAACTCCCACTTTGTACAACTGAGGCACAAGGAGGTTAAGTGACTTGCACAAGGTCACATAGATAAGAAGTCAAAGAGGCAGGACTTGACTACAGGATCTCTAACCCCAACCTCAGTGCTCTTTCCACTATATGAAGGAGAGGGTAAGTTTGTGGAGGACAGAGAAAATGATTTCCTCATATGCTGTTCAGAAGTGCTGCTGAATATGGGTGTGTTGTAGTCTAGAAAAACTTCTGGTTTCTGAGAGTCTAGATTATCTCCATTTAACAAACTTTCTATCCCCTAGCCCCACTTTTTCCTCCTGCCTGACACATCTTTCTTTCTTCCTAGGTCTTTTTTCTGCCTTATGGAATTGTCTGTGGTTAGAACCTTCTAAGCTCATAACTTCTAAGCTTATTGGCTTCTACCTGCCTGTGACCTCAAGGGTAGGAAACAAGTCAGAACTTTCTGAAAACCAAGAGAACATTGTACATAGTAATAGCAATATTTTTTAAGAACAAATTTGAGTGACAAAGTCATTTTGACTATTATAAACACCCAAATTAACTCCGAAGGACATATACAGGAAGACGCTATCTGCATCCAGAGAAAGAACTGATAAATAGAAGTATGTATAGAATGGTTATATATATATGTATACACATACATACACATATATACTATATATACATATATATATGCATGCATGCATGTATGTATGTAAGTCTGCATATTTGTGTCTAATGGTAGCCATCTCTAGGGTGTAGGTGGAGGAGGGAAGAAAAAGGGGAAAAAAAGAAAGATACTTGATAACTCTATTATATATTTAAAAGGAACAGCAAGTTGTACATAACAGATTTGCAGTTTCATGTGCAGTCACCTTTTTTCTCTATCCTTCTATATTATGGAAATTCTTGTTTTATGTACATAGATTATCTTGTTTGCTTATATCATTGTCTCCAGAGCTTAGTACAGTGCCTGGCACATAATAAATTCTTAATTAAAAAAATGATTAAATCAGAAAAAAAAAACCCTCTGGAGCTGTCCAGGACAATCTTGGTGTAGCAATGTGCCAAGCTCTGGAAGTATATTCTTGTGAAAGATTCCAGGATTCCCTTTATTTGAAAGACCATGGCATCTAACAATATCTTTGGTTGTGTCTCTTCTCTGCCTTTCCCTTCCTCATTTGGAAATATCAGTCCCACTCCCCTCACTTGAGTTTGGGGTGTCAATTTTGGCTCCAAGGTAGAGAATTCTCAGGCTGCTATAATTTGGAAGTGTCAGCCATTGCCCTGGTTTGGGCAAGGGAAGGTGGGAGATGTTGCCATAGTATCATTTCCCTGTGATCTCTACTTCCCTCTTGGTGCTACCTTGGGTGTCTCAAGTCAAGTCACTTTGTCTTCCCATAAACATGTTAAATAAAAGTGTTTTCAGCCCCAACTTTCTTTTTTAGTCTCTTCAATGGACTCAGATAGAATGTTTAATATGTGTTTATCACTGAATGATGGAAGACCAATGTTGCTAAAAGCAAATGGTCTGTCTAATCTTTCTCCTGGTTTGTCATCAAAACATAATTAAACCCAGAAAATATTTATTGTGGGCCAACTAGATACTGAGCTTTATGCTAGGTGTGGAGGGGACAGGAGGTTACAAAGTTCAGATAAGGTACATATGTTGCCTTAATGGAAGTAGCATAGTAGAGAGATAAGACATGGCCACTAATAGTTAATGATATACAACAGCATATGCTAAGTACTAGAGAAAGACGTGTAAAACAAAATCCTGTATGAAGTCTGAATGGAAGGTCACTACTGAAAGGATCAAGAAAGGCTTCATGGTACACTGATATTTGAGTTGGGTTTTAAAGAGAGGTAGGGACAATGGGTGATGATGGGCAGGATTTCCACATTAGTGAAAAAGAGTTGGGAGTGTACATGACTGTTTGTCTGCAGAGAGTAGCCAGCTTGGCTGGGGCAGAGCTCTTAGAGGGAAATGGAAAGTCAAGGTAATGCCAAATTGTGGAAGGCTTTAATTGATGGTTCAGGCAGCTGACTCCCTTATGCCTTGCACAGTATGAGCTGACTTGCTTCATGAAGCCCCATAACAAGATGACAGAATTTATGAAAATGAAAAAAATGAAGAAAAAACTCTGAGACTCTTTTTTTCAACTTAATGGGCTGTCTTGCCCATAGAAGAGAGCTGACGAAGGCTATATGAAGGTGAGAGTAGGCAGGCTTTTCTCCACCACACAATCTGATTCTTACAGCTTACGGCCCTCCTCAAGGATCATGTTTTCATCATATTTATGTCTCCTAGACTGTCTAGCACAGTGTCTTGCTTACGCATAGTAGACACTTAATACAAATTGTCAAACAAATTGATTTGACTGTCTGAAATTACCAGGATTAGATGTACTCCTTAGAGTAATTAATAGCTCACTGTTAAAATGTAAAATTGTACCTAAGAAATAGAAGGCTCTTAACAAGAATATTCTTGCCTGTGGTCCTTGAACAACATATAAAAATATTACTATATAACATATGCATATGCTATTAATATGTATTATTATATAATATTTTCTGTTGTTGTTGTTGTTCAGACATTTGGTCATGTCCAACTCCACGAGCCCATGGACCATACTATTCGTGAGGTTTTCTTGACGAAGACACTGGAGTAGTTTGTCATTTCTTTCTCCAGTGGATTAAGGCAAACAGAGGTTAAGTGACTTGCCCAGGGTCACATAGCTAGTGTCTGAGGCCAAGATTTGAATTCAGATCTTCTTGACTCCAGGCCCAGCACTCTATCCATTGAGCCACCTAGCTACCTATATAATACTATATATGAACTAAATATATATATATAAACCATAATTTAATATAATTGTTCTGAAGGCTAGTGCCTTCTTTCTAATATTATCACCAATTTATCCTGTATATTTTTTGTTTGTACATAGGTGTTTATTGAATGTTGGATTTAAGAGAAGACATAACAATATTCTAAATAGAATGTGAGCTCATTGAGAACTGGGATTTTTCTTTTGATTTTCTTTATATCTCAAACACTTAGTACAGTGCCTAGCAGATAACAGACGCTTAATAAATGCTTGTTGACTTGATTTGACTTATTGAGAAGAGGTTCACAGGTTTTACAAGACTGCCAAAGGAGTCTATGACACACAAAAAATGATTCAGAACCCTTAAAAGAGAAGTGGGGCCCTAAGGAAACAAAACAGAGACTCCTGTGATTCTAAGGTTGTAGAGATTTAATAAAATTTTGAAGGGAGAAATGTCCTCAGTGCATGGAAAGGTCTAGACCTTGGGAAAGCCTGAGCACAAGGGGCACTTGGGAGTGTTACTAAATGGTGGGGGAACACCTAAATGGAAGGTGGGAAGAAGGCAATGATTCAGATTAACTGCCCAGTTTTGTATAGAGACCAACCCTGCTTAGTGTACTTAGAAAATGCAGCCTGGTGCTACTTCATACCAACTACTAATTCATGACCTTTCTAAACAATAATATATTTTGCCATCGTAGATGTACTCTGACACTCAGATGAGCCATATGACTTCAAATTCCCAATGGAGGAACACCCCCCAGAAAACATTTTGGGTTGCTGGTAGTTATGCTAACAAACTATTTGTTGCCTAATTTCTTTTGGAACAGAAACCATCTTTCAGTTCAGATCTTTGGAACGACTATTCAACCTAACTAAAAAATTAAACCTATTTGTCAAAACAGTTTAGCTCATCATCCTAACATTATAAACACTTGTCATCTGGGATTTCTTTCCATCAATTGGACACTAATGTTCACAGAATCATATATTTCATAAATCTCAAAACGTTAGAGCCAGAAGAGGCCTTGGAGATCCTCAGTCTCAACCTTCCTCCCAATAGGTTTTACCTTGATAGATGAGGAAAGCAAAGTTCAGAGTTTAAATTACTTGCCTAAGGTCAAACTGGGATTTGATGTGTATTGAGCAAGAAGAAGAAAAAAAAAACTTAGTTTGGCCATTTTTGCTAAGCAAAATAAATTTAATAAAATAGGGGTTAGCCACACTCACAATAAATTAATCTAGATTGAGTTTAATATTGAAACACTGGAGCTCATAAACTGAAACACACAGGGCTTCCATCTTTATGGCCTTTCCTCCCCATCCCAACCCTCAGCTCTCTTTCCAGCAGTGGAGATCCAAGGTGAGACCAACTTCACAACTTTCAATCCTATCTCAATGTTGGTAAAAACAGATTCTTACCTTGATCTTCTGAGGAGACTGGTGACCTAGAAGGAGATAATAAAGCTTGATAAATCTTTCATAAATAATAGTGATAACAATAAACATAATATAGTATTGGTAATCATTTTGTGTTTTTGTTTTTTTAGCCATGAAAGAATATATAGCAGGACTCCCAAAAGGGATATGAGTGTTTACTACTTGGTTGCTCCCTGACATTGTAGTCCCTATAATCTACCTGGGATTAGGAGGGAGAGATAGAATCAAAGAACCTGCCTGGAGGAAGAAAAGACAAGGGAATTAGGGTCTGGGGGGTGGGAACTACAGAAGAATTCACTGCTATATGCAACACAATTTAATGCTCGCAACCATAAAATCTGGGAGCCATTTAGAGAAGAGCCCACCTCTGTAGGGAGTGGGAAGAAGTTTTGTACCATATGGAAGCAGCCGGGTATAGTGAGCAGAGAATAGGGAGACCTCGATTCAAGACCTTTCTCAAGGCAATTTGTTTCTCAGTGGCCCAGGCAACAGTGGAAAAAGCAATGACTCTGGAGATAAAGGACATGGGTTCAAATCCCATATCTGATGTTTACTATTTTTGTGTCCTTGGGCAAATTAATTAACCTCTCTGGGCCTCAGATTCTTAATCCCGACAATGAGGAGGTTGAATCAGATAGCTTTCAAGTTCCCATCTAGCTTTAGACATATGACCCCAGTTACTGAGGAGTTGTAGATTAGCGGCGGGAATTTCTATAGCAAGAGTTCTCCAGACCAATGAAATCAGAGGTTCCAAAAATGCACATAGCACATTGTTCATAGAGGAACTGAAATTTTATATGGTGCATTCCTAATAATAATCCCATGGGGTTGGGTAATACAAGTGCAATTACTCCCATTTCTTTAGATGAAGAAACAGAGGTCTGGGTAAAGTGAACTGCTGAAGGTCACACGGATTCTAAGTTGGAGAGCTGGGGCCTAACCCACAACCTTCTGACTCCAAGTCTACCATCATGCCACAACACCACGCTGTCTCTCATACAAAAAAGAATTTATAGAGCTAAAGGTCTGAAAGGAACCTGCAGAAGTTACCTCGTCTATCCTCCAGTCTCCAGAGAAGTTACACTTATCTCTCAGCTATGAAAATATGCATTGGCTCAGAAGCCCAAAGGCTAGAAGAAATCAGGGCAGGCCTACTGAGAAATGGGAAGTGAAAACAAGGGAGAGGCCTTTGACTCTGCCTCCCACCTTTCTTTAACTCCATTTTTTCATGGCAATCATCTGGGGGAGAGCTCTGAGCAGAACTGTATGTTTGTTTGTGTTCTATTTGTTAATAATCTGGAGGAGGTGGGAGGGGAAGATGAGAGGTCCAAGAGAAACATAGATTATGATTATAAAATTATTTTTGGAAGGCTGCATATTAAACCATCTCAGGCAGATGAGATCACATATTTCAAAATGTGTTTGTATATATATATACACACACATATATACGTACATATGTATGTGTGTATATACATACATATGCACACAAATACACATGTGTATGTATGTGTATCATTGCTGAACTACAGCTCCTCAGTAATGAGGGTCATAGATCAAAAGCTCAATGTGATCTCAGAGGCTTCAACCTCCTCACCGCACAGAGTAAGAAACTGAGGTCCACAGAGCGTGAGGAATTTGCCCAAGGACATAAAAGTAGTAAGCATCAGATACAGGATTTGAACCTAGGTCATTCACTCTAGAGTCAATGTGTGTGTATATGTATATATGTATACGTATGTATATATATTCACATATATAAATATATAGTTCAATGGATCTGTTGATTTCATCAATGTGGGTACTTGGTCTAATAATGCCAATCGCAACCCACTCACATTTTCTCATCCTACGCAAACTCTTATTAAGTTCTCCTAAATCCAACACAGAAGATCCATCCAAAGTTATTCTTACATTGTGTGGCAAGCTCCGGCTGCTCATTTAGCTATCTTTTGGTTTTGTGATGTTTTATTTAGCTGCCTTGAATTTATTTGCATGTATTTTCTTTATTTTGTACTTATTTATAAATGTACTTACTGTTTCCCCCTTAGAATTTAGACTCTTTGTGGATTATTTCATTTCTTGTATTTGCTTCTCCAGTTCCACAAATAAAACCTAATAAATCCTAGTTGATTGATACATTTTTTTCTGATAAAATCCTTAAAGTTGCTTCTCTGGCAAAATTTCTCATTTGCAATATATTAAAATGGGTGACAGTCTGTTCTTGACTCCCATTTATCTCCCCATTGACCTTTGGGTGATTCTTGACTTCACTTCTTCAGAGACAGTGGTGTTTCATTACCTGCTACCATGTGGCATCAGCAGAAGAACACTGGTGTTAAAAAGATGTGCCTTTGTTTCATTTAGAAACTTTGGGTCACAAAGAAAAAAAACCCATACTACATACCATGCTGAATCTTTTTGAGAATGGAAACTGTTATTTTTGGCTTTGTATCTCTAGTCCCTAATACCTCATAGATACTTAATAAACGACTGTTGATTTCAATTGAATTTATGGGTTCATGTGGACCTTGGTTCTTTAGACAAGAGGTGTCAAACACATGGCCCGTGAATACAGCCTACAACATTCTTACGGGTAGCCCAAATCAGATGAAAACGTAATTGGGACATATTTAACCAAAAAAAATTAAATGCAATAAAATATAGATAACATTATATTTTAAAATTAAGTCAATATGCAGTCAACAGGGACCCTTATGTATGGATCAGTGGCCTCCATTTCTACCTGAATTTGACACCCCTCCTCCAGACACTTAGGAGCTAAGGAAGCCTTCATGATCTTATAGGAAAAGCAAATGAGCTGAATAGAGCTGCTTGTTCAGTGCAGAGGAAAGCAAAGAGCAGGAGTACATTATAGAGAAGTTGTGAAGGGTGGGGAGGGAAGAATGCAAAAGGAACCCTCCTCAACAGACATGACATTTGCTCTGGATTCAGTGAGTCATCACCTTAATGTCACATCACATAATGATGCTAGTGCTGCAACATTAACAAACCTATATTAGTATCTAGCAAAATACTGGATTTCCATTACTCTGAAAGGACTTGGTTTAGAGACCTGTCCACTCCCTATCCCATTCTTATGCCCCTTCATAAAGGCTACACTAAGAAAAGCTGTCTCCACTTCCAATCCCTACCCTTATTTATACTCTTGCCAAACTGTCTAAAAATTTCTATTGATTTATTCATTCATTCATTCATTCATTTATGCTGCAAGGTACTCATCTTAAAACTGCTTAAGCAACAAGATCATCCCAGAAAGTATTCACTGTAACAGTGAAAAGATCTGGAAATAGAAGAGGACAAGAAAGGCAGTAGAATAACACTAGGTGAAAAACAAAGACAGATAAAAGTCACTGGGAAAAAAAAGAGAAGATGTGGCTCCTTAAGCTACACAGGGCACTGAACATCCTAAAGTCAGTTAATTTTCTTCTTTGTGATATTTTCTACTATGATGGGAAGTTGGAAGATGTCTTGAAAAGCAGTGTCTTCACTTTTGAAAATGTAATAAGATGTCTCTGCATGCTTATCTACTTCCTCTTCTAGAGGGTAAAGTTCTTGAAGGGAGGGGTGTTTAGGAGTAGCTTAATTTTTCAGGCTAGACTAGTACTATGGCTCCATGTCAGTTTCAAAGATGATTCCGTGTGCACAAAGCTGAGCACAAAGATGTATCTTTCCAAGCATCTATCACCCTATATAGGAAATCTATTAAATGTTTAATGAATTAGTGAATTAATGAAGGATTTGTGATTAATTTCTCGCAAAGAAAACAAGAAAGAAAAATCAAATGTGTGTCTCTCAAAGTATTCAAGTGAAGAAACAAGCAGTAGGGCAGAATTTTTTCACTGTAAAATTAAAAGCAAAGGATTATCATTCAGTCTGAAAAATGCCAGATGGTCCCTTTAATGTCCCAGAGGGATGTATTCTGGTCTGTATCTAGCAACTAGGAGAGAACTATCAATTTCGGAATTTTGGCAAATGCTATGGTGTGCTTCTATGTTGAATGTCTTCCACACCCTTATGACCGGTGGAATGTGAGCCCAGATGCAGCACTTCAACCCTCACTCTGCATTTTACCTTTAACAGAAGACGGATGACACATAGATGAGACTACCAAGGGATGTGGATCAGGCACCATTGCTACAAATGCACACTGAAGAGATTACATGGGATTTGGAGCAAGAGAGAGACCAATTATAGAATGAAAAAAAGATAAAGTTCCCAGCAAAGGTGAAGTTTGGATTCTACCACCAAATGATCTCCAATTGAATTTATCAGGAATCAATGAAATTTCACAACTTTTTTTGTTCTGTACCCTAAGAGTGATCATTCTATAGGATCACAGAATAATTGTTCAGAACCAGAAGAGACCTAAGAGTCCATTGATTCTAACCCTTTTATGTTATAGATAAGACAAGTGAGTCTTTACCCCTCTTTTCTACTTTCTCTTTTCCTTTCCTTGGAAAGCTCATCCACCACAGCTCCTTTATCACCTCTGCCAGAGTGATCTTCAGCTGTGACATCTCTCCCAAGTTTTAGTTCCACATTTCTGACTACTTAGAGGAAATAGCTACTTAACTGTCCCACTGTTAACACAAATACAACATGTCTAATGTTGAGCTCATGTTCTTTCCCTAAAATCTGGTTATTGGTTTCCTCATTTCTACCAATGGAACTGTCCCTCTCCCTTGGTTTTATTCAATCTTGAGTAGGTGGAATCATAACTGAAATTGGAAGGGGTCCGTAGTCATTCTGAGGAGCCAGAAGACTAAATTTTAACAAAAGTTGGGAAAAAAGAAATATTGGGAAATATAGCATATCTTGACTTTCAGTAATGTCTTTTTATTGTCTGGCCTTTTATTCTCATCCTTTAACTAGAAAGTATGACTTTGATGAACCTGGATATTTGGGACTAACAGTAGGGTAAAAACTTAGTTCTCTTGACTTTCTGCCTATCCTCATCCCACAGCATTTCAAAATTCAAAGCTCTATTGGATATATATAAAAGAAGAAATTCCATTTGCAAGAAAAATCTCTAAGTATATTCCAACTCTATGACTCTAGGATTCCTTTGGGGAGGAAAAATCAACTACAAAAATAGAAGGCTGGGATGTGTTTTATACAATCACAGCAGAAAAAGACCTGATAATTATAGATAACCATAATCTCAACATAAACCAACAATGTATTGACCAATTTAACACAAAATAATAAGGCTTACTTTCATTTGTGGTTTATAGAATCAGTTACATTACTCTGTAATAATACAATGTATATAAAAGGAATACAATACATAAAAATGCAGGTCAATCTCTTTTGCTAAGCATTATTGAGCCTGATTTAATGCTTTTTAATGTTCTATTTGAAAGCTATATCTGAATTGGTATAGGAAAGCTTTAGAGAAAGTAGTAATAAAATAATATTAAATTTACATTGATCTTCTGTAATACATACTGATCTGTCTGAAAATGAAATACAGGCCTACCAGAGTGACAGGCACTACTTCTTAGTTCACATGGCTGGATTGTTTCTAAATCACTATTGGTTTCCCCTCCCACCGCTTCATTCATTAAACCACCCAAATTCTGATATGGCCACACCCCCACTGGAGACAAGCAGGTACCTTCTCAAAGTTCAACTGAAGTCACTAGATAGAGAAAAGCTGTAGGTTTTTTGTAGAAAGCAGAGAAATAGAGTAGGGGCTTTGGAGAAGAAAGTGGTTATTTAGGTGGGTGGATAGCAGAGAAGAAACAGGTAGGATACATCCAAAGGCATAGATCTATCAGTGAGATAAAAACTCAGGTTAGGGAGAACTGGGTAGAACTGGGGAATAGTCACGATTGTTGAGACCTTCCTCCCTCATTACCCATGTAAGATAATACATTAGATCAGTACCTTCTTAGTAAGAATTAATTTATCATAGGTCAAAGAATACAGAATTACCAGAGACCTTGGAAATCATAAAATCCAACTTCCTCATTTTACAGATGAGGAAACTAAAGGCCAGAGATTTTAAAAAACATGTCTAAGATCACATAGGGAATCAGCAACTTAAACAGGAGTTAAACAAGATTCTCTGATTCTAAATATAGTGTTCTTCTCCATATAACATTATCATATTATCTCTTGCAAAGATCGGGTCTTCAGGGAATGAGATACAGGAAAGGTAATCCCATTCATGGGGATGAAGGAGGAAAACACTGCACTGAGGCAAAAATGCGGACAGTACCATCTCTTTGAAGAGGAAGGACTCCATTGTGAGGGTTGGGAAGGGAGGTAGAAATGGGAAGGAGGCTGTGATTTGTAACATGTATGCCTATTGTTTTATATTTTACTTTGCTTTTATCCAATCTAATTAAGTCAGGGCTCATTTTAAACTTGAAGGGGAGTGAATGACTAAAGTAACATTCTGGGCCTGGGAAGGAAAAGGTCATGTCCAGTATGTGGAGACAGAGCCGGATGAGCCTTTGTCATAAATGACACATATTCTTAGGTAAAGAGCCTGGGGAGATGTATGATTAATAGCTAGGTGCCCCAGGGTTCTTCTTGACAAGACCCAGACCTCAGCACTGTTACAATAATAATAGCTGGCATTTACGCAGGATTTTTAAACACAATTTCATTTGATCTATAGGACCAGCTTTTAACTTTTGAAAGCAAAGGGGGGAAAAAGGGTTGCCACAATATATTGATCAGTTCTTAGGGCCTGAGGACAGAGAAATCTACTTAGCTTCCTACCAGCACATTCTGAATCTATTCAGCCAAATAGGTACATTATTCATGAAGACAAAAACCCCAAGAGAAGGGCTGTGCTTCTTTGTAACATAGCTTTGAAAAAAAAATCAATAAACCTGGCACTGAAACAGTTGGCATTGTGACTATTTAAAGCAGACTGGTTACTATTTCAGACCTCAGTCTGAGTGTAATGCCCGGCCATCAGTTTTATTTGTGATGCATGCTTCTCTTTGGTGACAGCCAAGCTCTAAATCTGTTCACACTGAAAGAATTTCTGTTGCTAGAATAAAACTATTCCACTTTATAGAAAGATCTCAGCATCTCTTCCTGGGTTTTCTGGATTTAACATTTTTTCCTCCTGCTTAGTTTTAATCCAAGAAAATTTAGATGCGGCGTAACTTAGCACTGTTCCCTCAGGCATTGTTACAGCAGAGTTTCTGTACAATATCCATCTTTGGAGATTTTAAAAAGAGGACAAATATTCTCATATTTATTCAAGATTACATGTAATCTTGCATGGAGCCTAGGGATGAGCTAAATGATCTCTGAAGACTATGCCTATGGCTCATCTTTCTCTTCTTCAGAATCACTCCTATAGTACCACAATCTAGGAATAGAAAAACTAGGGTGAGGTAATCACCCTAAAGTACAGCCCAGAATGAACCCAGAAAAGACCCTGTAGGGACAGACACAAGAAGCTACTATACCAGGGATCAACACCCTTCTTTTGACCAGGCTCAACAGGAGCAAAGCTGCAGCTAACCCATTCCTTCCAACTCAGTTGGTTGAGTTATGAGCTCAACCAACTTACAACTGAGGTTGGAGGTTTATGAGCTAATCCCTCATATTTGTAAAAACTCACAGTGGGAATAAAGACTCCCTCCATTTTCTGGACACAGGCACTGTGTCAGGAACAAAAGTGGACTCTAGAGGAAGGTAGAAATAATGGCAAATAAGAAGTAGATATGCTGGAAATGGACAAAGATGTCAAAAAAAAATGGAAATAGTCAATGTTGGAGGGACTGTAAGAAGACAGGAGCACCAATACACTGTTGGTGGTTGTAAACTAGACCAACTATTCTGTAAAGCAATTTGAAATCATGCTAAAAAGTAATTGAAATGCTCATGCCTGTTGGCTTAGAAACTCAACCATTAGGTACATCCCAAGGAGGTCAAAGAAGAGAAGTTTCAACAAACTACAAAATATTCATAGCAGCCATTTTTATGGTGTCAAAGAACTAGAAACAAACTACATACTCACAAATTTAGGAATGGCCAAGTTGCCATAAATGAACGTATTGTAAGTGTCCTTTGGGACTGCCAAGTACATATGGAAAGGTGCTACATATTTAATGCAACATGATATACTGTATGGAATGGCAAATATGAAGATTTAGAGAAGAATGGAAAGGCTTTCATGAACTGTCACAAAATGAAATAAGCAGAATTAATGTACAAAACAACTACAATCATATAAATAGAAACAATTTTTAAATGAAATTGAAATCTATATAATTATGATGATCAAGTTTGATCCTGAAGTGACATCAGGAAAATTCATCTCCCTTCTATCTTTGAAAACAGAAGGTGGGGAGATTTCTGGGGGTAAAGCCAAGATGGAGGAATAAAGAAAGCATTCAGCCAAGCACTCCTAACATTCCCTTCTAAGTAATTTTAAAATAATACCTCAAATTGAATCTGGAGTGGAAGAGCCAACAAATGGTCAGAGTGAGACATTATTCCAGCTCAAGATAACTTAGAAGATCAGAAAGAAAGATCTATGACACAGAAGTGGAGACTGGCTTGGAGCCCACATAGCTGAAACATCAGTGGTGGGATTAGGTTGTGCTGACAAGCAGAAGCAGCTTTGAGAGCTATGAAGCCAGAGACAGTAAGGAGATCTGGTGACTGGTCAGAAAGAGATCACAGGGGACCCCTGTGCTAGCACTGGACACAGGACCAGATGTTGTTTGGCAACTCCACTGTGATAGAACCACTTTTGATTCATAGTTTAAGGGCAGAGAGGAGCTCTTTTGGTCAAGAGGGAGCAGGAGTTCTGAGAAGCAGTATTACTTGTGACTCTAAGGGGAAAATCTCAAGGAATCAAGGGCCCTTCCTGAGTAAGGACCAGAGTGCAGGCCGGTAGAGCAGTGATCATACCTCTCCCCAGATCACACCATCTTGGAAGCACTGAAAACTTCCAAACCCCCAGAACTAGTTCTGAAAGCAGTAGTGTGAAAAAGCCTCAAGTTTGATACTGTGCCCCTTCATCCATGATGCCACGAACAGAGCCTACCATTAACATAAAGTTCCAAATCAAGAAATAGGACAGAAAAATGATCAAACAACAAAAAAGAACTTAACCATAAAATGCTACTATGGTGGTAGGGAAGATCAAGACACAAACTCAGAAGAAGACAGTGAAGTCAAAACAACTGTAAGCAAAACCTCAAAGAAAAAAAGTGAATTGCATTCAAGCCCAACAAGAATTCCTGGAAGAGCTAAAAAATTATTTTCAAAGTCAAATAAGAGTGATAGAGGAAAGATTAAGTAAAGAGAGAAAATTATGAAAAGATAATTAACAGTTTGGGGAAAAGAGGCACAAAAAATACTGAAGAAAATAATTCCTTAAAAAACAGAATTTGCCAAATGGAAAAAAGGTACAGGAAAAGAAGCTGGTAGTCACAATGTATTCCCCATTCCTTCTTTAGAAGGAACTCTCTGGGGCCTGGGAAGAGACTAAAGGTGGCCACAAAGTACCCAGAGCCTGAAGAATTGTCAGTGACATTAGACTTGTATTTAAAACTCCTCTGGGCAAGCTTATAAATGGAATGAGAAGGGCTCCTGCTATCAAAACTGAGAGTGTGAGAGCCAGTGGGAAGTTTTCACCTGACTGCTGGACTGCTCTTCTCTACCCTGCCCTGCTCTGCTCTGTTTTGCTGGGACGTGTGACTGGGAATCACTATGAAGATGGAGGACCATGGCACCTTGGCCTGAATTGAGAAATTCCTACTCTGATCCTAATAAGTTCATCAAAGAGGCCAACACCCAAAATCTACTATGCCTGGGAAAAGTAAAGGAACCCCACAGCAATAATGCTTTTGCCTCTGTAAGCAAGACAGAAATTCTGCCATTTTACTCTACTCTATCACTGATTGAAGAGCCAGTGGTACATCAAGACCAATAGGACATCCCTAACTTTAAGGACTCAGGGACCAAGTAGTCAGAGATATCATAAGGAAAATTATTGCTCTCTTCAAAGGTTTCCTGAAAATAATTCTCCTCCTGGGTCTTCTTTAATTTTTTGTCTGTTCCTTGGGCATTCTTAGCAGTGCTTTCCAGCTGACTGGTAGAAAAATGGCTAAGGAGATTTTGTGAGATGGTTCAGTGTTGAACAACCCCATGGCTGGCTTGGTAATTGGCACGATGATGACTGTTACGGTGCACAGTTTCAACACACCCACATCCATCATCACCAGCCTAGTGTCCTCTTCACTCTTGACAGCAGAGGCAATAATTCCCACTATCGTGCCAGCCAATATTGGGACTTTAGTCACCAATACAATGGTGGTCCTCATGCAAGCTGGAGATAGAGATGAATTTAGAAGGGCTTTTGCAGAAGCTACTGTCCATGATTTTTTTTAAAACTGGTTGTCAATGCTGGTACTGCTACATTTGGAGGTGATCACAGGATACCTCTTCTACCTCTCCAGTACCATAGTGAAATCCTTTGATATCAAGAATGGAAATGAAGCCTCCAAACCCCTGAAACTCATCACAGATTCCTTCACAAAACTCATCATGCAGCTGGATTAAAAAAAAAGTTATAAATGAAATTGCTACAGGAAATGAGGCAGCAAAAAACAGGAGACTGATAAAGACTTGGTATAAATTTTTTTTTAAATGGGACTTTAAACAATGTTACCCTTCCATCACCAGAAAATTGTGTCTCTCAGTCTCTGCTGGACCAAAGAGAACACAACCTGGACTCTCTTGAATATCACATATGAAGGGAACATTACAAAGTGCAAACACATCTTTGTAGACATCAGCTTCTCAGATGTGGGTATTGGACTCATTCTTCTAACCTCCTTGTTGGTCCTGTGCACTTTTTTTTTTCAAGGTCCTGAACTCTGTGCTCAAGGGACAAGTTGCCTTAAGAGAGCTTATCCTTTAACCTTTGACTCCAACATTGGCACCACAACCACTGAACTCTGTGCTCAAGGGACAAGTTGCTCCAGTGATTAAGAGGATCATAAATACAGATTTCTCCTTTCCTTTTACCTGGATGGCAGGCTATCTCACCCTTCTTGCTGGAGATGGGACGACATTCATTGTGAACTTTGTGTTCACTTCTGCAATCACTTCTCTGATTGGCATTTGTGTGAACTGCTTTGAGAGAGCTTATCCTTTAACCTTTGACTCCAATATTGGCACCACAACCATTACCATCCTGGCTGCATTAGCTAGCCCTGGAAATACTTTACAAAATCCACTCTAGATTGCCTTGTACCATTTCTTTTTCAGCATCTCTGAGGTCCTTCTGTGGCACCCAGTCTCATGTGTGTGTCTGCTGATCTATCTCATTAACAGCCTAGGAGAAACCTTAGCCACTTACTGTTGGTTAGCCATCTTCTCCTAGATCTTTTGCTTTGTCCTGGGCCCATTGGAGATGTTTGGTCTTTCCCTGACAGGTTGGCCCTTGTTGGTGAATGTAGGAGAACCCATCCTATTTCTGTTATTCCTGATGCTGGTAATGTGGGTCCTCTAAACCTTCCTACCTGAAATTCTCCCTAAGAAGCTGCAAAGCTGGGAATTGGTTGTGCATCCTGCAGCCCTGGGATGAGCTGGTGTCTCTCCTCATGGGCAAATGCTGTCATCAACACTGTTGTTCCTGTTCCCATATCTACTATGGGTTGGTACAAGAAATATACTTGAAACAGAGGGACAGACATAGTTAAAATAATGGGCTAGAGTAGAATCTATTATACATCAGCTGAGGTTAAAAAAAAAAAGACAGGGATAGCAATCATGATCTCAGACAAAGCAAAAGCAAAAATAGGCCTAATTAAAAGGGATACGCAGGTAAACTACATCTTGCCAAACAGACAATGAAGTAATATCAATACTAAATATGTATGCAACAAATGGCATAGAATCCAAATGTTTACAGGAAAAGTTAAATGAATTACAGGAAGAAATAGACAGTAAAACTATACTAGTGGGGGGACCTTAACTTTCCCATTTTGGAGTTAGATAAATCTAACCATAAAACAAATAAAAAAGAAGTTAAGCAGATGAATAGAATCTGAGAAAAGTTAGATATGATGGACCTCTGGAGGAAACTGAATGGGAACAGATAGGAATATACCTTTTTCTCAGCTGTATATGGTACCTTCACAAAAACTGACCATGTATTAAGGCATAAAAACATTACAACGAGATTCATAAAAAAATATTAAATGCACCCTTTTCAGACCATAATGCAATAAAAATTACTTTCAATAAAAGGCTGTGGAAGCATAGATTAAAATTAATTGTAAACTAAATAATATAATCCTAAAGAATGAATGGGTCAAATAAAAAATAATAGAAACAATAAAAAATTTCCTTAAAGATAATGACAACAATGAGACAATATTCAAAAATTTGTGGGATGCAGCCAAGGAATTACTTAAAGGAAAATTTGTATATCTAAACATACATATCAATAAAAGAAAGAAAAAGCAGATCATGGATTGGGCATACAATTAAAAAAAACTAGAAAAAGAACAAATTAAAAATCCCCAATTACACACCAAAATGGAAATTCTAAAAATCAAAGGAGAGATTAATCTACCAACAGTTCCTCTGGTACATAATAAGTTTTTCTTTGGCAATAGTGAAGGAACTCCCTAATGTATCTGTTACAACTGAAACAAACTCTTCTTGTTTTTTCCCCCTTTACTCCCAAAAGGTCTGGGATAAAATATGCAACCATAAGTCTCCTTGTATACCTAAGGTGATCAACCATCCTTCATTAGGCAGAACAGTTCTGTACTTCAGTATCATGTATCCTCTACTGGATCTGAGATTTAAGCAATGCGGATACCTCTACAATGCAGATCTCAATGCCTTTCTAATGTGAGATGTCTCCTTTTTATTCACCCCCACAAAATGTATTTGGGATCTTTCATTCTGTAGCTTATTGATATGTGAGTACCAAGGAAATTGTGAGTTGCAATTCCTTAAAGTACTGTAGTATCTATACTATAATGCTTTTCTAACTCTGGAGTCAAATCCTCCTTCTGACACTTACTACCTGTGATGCTGGATAAATCAATTAAGCTCCCTGAATCTTAATTTCCTCATTTCTAAAATTTGGGGGGTTGAATTAATTGGCCTTTAAGGTCCCTTCTAGCTCCAAATCTATGATTCTACGTTCTCCAAAAATCCTCCCAACTGGTTTCTGTTTGTTTAGTATTCCTTTCTACACAGCTCCCATGGATTTAATTACCACATCTATGCTGATGATTCTCAAATCTACTTGTCCTGCCCTAACCTCTCTGCTGACCTACAATGCTGCATCTCCAATTTCTTTTCAGAAATCTCAAACTGGATGTCCAGTAGATATTCTAAAACTCAACATGTCTAACACAGAATTTATTATCTTTCCCTTTAAACTCTCTGCACTTCCAGCAGAACTTCCCTCTTACTGTAGAGGGCAACACCATCATTCCAAGCCCTCAGGCTCACAATGTTGGTGTTATCCTGAATTTATTATTTCTCACCCACCATATCCAATCTGTTGCAAAGGCCTCTCAATTTCACATTCACAATAGCTCTCGAATTTGCTCCCTTATCTCTTCTAACACTGTTACTGCTTGTCTCAAGTCTTTCCTCACTTCAATCCATCCTCCATTCTGCCACCAAAGTGATTTTCCTAAAGACAAAGTCTGACCATATACTCAATAAGCTCCAGTGGCTCCCTATTGCCTTCAGAAAGAAATATGAAATCCACTGTTTGTTGTTCAAAACCCTTCATAATCTTACTCCCCAACATGTACTCTTTAATCCAGTGACACTTGCTTTCTTACTCTCCCAAAAACAAGACATCCCATTTCTTAGCTCCAGGATTTTTTCTGGCTATCTCCCATGTCTACAATGTTCTCCCTGCTCATCTTTACCTACTGACTTCCCTGGTTTCCTTTAAGTCCCAACTAAAATCCCATCTTTTTTTAAAATTTATTTTTTTGTTTTTTTTCTTCTTTTTAAAAAAATTTTTAATTAATTAATTTACTTTTAGTTTTCAACATTCACTTCCAAAAGATTTTGAGTTCCAAATTTTCTCCCCATCTCATCCCTCCCCCCCAATAAAATCCCACCTTCTACAGGAAGTCTTTTCCAATCCCTCTTAATTTTAATGCCTTTCTTCTCTTATTTACTTCCTATTTATTCTACATATAACTTCTTTGCATGTATTTGTTTGCTTCATGTCTCCCCCATTAGACTGTTAGCTCCTTGAGGGCAGGGAATATCTTTTGCTTCTTTTTTGTGTATCTGTATAAAGTAGGCATTTAGTAAATGTTTATTGATTGACTAATCACCTTCATTGCTCAATGAAACTCATATTTACTTGCCAAACCATAGTCCTGATATTTCTGGCTGTTTTTCACAGGGTTTGTGAGGTGGGGAGGTTTAAGGGAAGATTTCCTCTTCTTTCTGACCATGACTATCTCCTTTCTCACACAACCCACATTCCTAAGCTTCCCATCCTTTCTTAAACCCATAATAACCAGGAAGTTCCCAAATTTCCCTCCTTGACTCTGTAAACAGCATTGGACTTTCTGAAGTTTGGAGCCCTTCATGTACAGCCTACTAAGACACCTTCAGTTTTTCCATGAAGGAACAGAATCACTTCAGCTTGTTTTCCTTTCTGTCAATTTTCTCCCTACATGCTTCACATTCCCTACATGTCAAAGACTCAGTATTTATTTCAATTCCATTTTACTTTAAAATTGCAATACTAAACTAAATCAATTGGTTTTCACAAACTAGTGACGTGTGAAGAATTTTTATCCAACCGAATAAGATAGAGGTTTAAATAATTTTGAGCGATTTAAAAACGTAACTATGGCTTATTTCATTCATGTGGGATAGCTACAAGATTCCCTCAGAGCAAGTGCTCTGTCCCTATAGTTACTTGACATAGCAGGCCCTAGAGTAATAATGAAACAAAATCTGTGACACCATTTTGAGATTTCTGAGAGTGAAACACCAGCAGGAATCAAGGGGCCATGTGGTATCTTCAAAGATACCTCCATTCTCTCTGGTTGGTCTAGTTGGGAGAGGCCCAGTGAAAGATCCCCTAGTGCTGAGAATTCTCATCAACCACACAATCTTTTCTTTGTCGGTTTGTTTCTTTCCTAATTACAAATAATCTATGAATCTTTTTCCCTTAAGACAATGAACAAAATAGTACAGTTAAAGAAAAAAAGATAAAAGTTACAGCAACCACACAAAGTCCCATTCAAATAAAAGAAAGACAGACCACATCTCCATTCAAAGGTCTGAAACCATTCAGGGATTGCCAAATAGGCTCAAAGGTAACATTCAATATCAGCAAGAAGGAGGAAAAGGAGAAAGAAAAAAGAGAAAAAACTCCTTACGAGACAGGAGAGACAGAGGGGTATTAGCATTTTTTGTGCAGAAAGAAGGACACATCAGATTCCAAGCCATTCTTTCTTTTATGTAAATAATTTTGACTCTGCTTTATAATTTTTACTAGTATGTAAATATTTGGTGATTCCCTTATTTCTCATTATTTTCTGCTCTCTAGATGCCCAAATACTGAGCCTCCTCCCAGCAAAACATACAAAGACATAGAAGGAACACAAGAAATAAGACAACCAATATTGTCTGCCTCAGTTTTGCATAACAACAAAATACTATGATTTTTCAACGTATTTGATTTCTTAAAATAACACTTTCTCATCACTTAGCTTTAAAAATTTTATTTCTCTTGTCCACTTCCCTCCCACCCCCTTTAATTACAATGCTGAAATGAGACAAAGCAATCTGAATTTGGAATTTTACTGCCACCTAGAGGACTTTCCCCAAATGACAATGGAAATACTAAGTGGCAAATCGGAATTGAGTAGGTGTAGGGGCCAGGAAAGGACAAAAAGAGGCAGAGAGAAAAGGATAGAAAAAAATAAGGAGAAGTTGGGTTGATTGTACACTTGACAAAAGCCAAATGTATCTGACTTATTTTGTTCACCTACGACAATAGAAACACCAGATATTTAAGAAGAGTAAAGCATTTCAGAGGGGGAAATAAGGAGAAAAAACATCACACTGGAAATATAGAAATAAAGTCACACACAGAGGAAGTGCCTGTTCATTGGAGGATGCATAGCTGACCTGTTTTTAAAAGGGGCAAGAAGAAAGAAAAGGCAGATTGGGTTATTTTACATTTTAGCTGACAGCTATCACCTGCAGGAAAATCAATGAGTATACCCCCTTTATAATTAAGCTGGGCCACTGGCTTGATCTCTATTGAATTACTGGAACCCTAGCCAAGTGTCCTCAGCGTGACTCATCAGAGCCCATTAGGATTACTGCCAATGTTTTCTCTGATTTAAAAAAAAAAAATGTGAGTGAATGCCCATGCAACAGCTTAAGAAGCATACATGAACAGTTTAGCGTTGTAATCAAATAAAACTTAGAATAAAATCACCGTGACATATATGATGTTATGCAGAATCGTTATTTTGCTTTATGGTAATTAAACACAGCTGTCATTTTACACAGCCAAATCAAACATTCCTTGGACTGGCTGGAGAGAAGGAAGGGTACAACTGGGTATGGCAGGAAATTGACCAAAAATTCCTGACTCTGAAATCCAGGAAGATACAGGTGAATGGGGTTTCCTGCTTCTCTCTCAGGGCACACATGTGTCCAAGGATTCAGGAAGCTAGTAACAGCTAGCCAGGGAGGGAGGACTGGAACAGAAGCTGACTTCTAACATACACCTCCTAGAAGAAAGAGGACTGGGGAGGTGTGACTCTGGGATTAGGGTGCCCAAAAAAGGATTTGTGACTCTCTGCTCCCAGAACATCTAATAGAAAAGGAGTCCCAAAAGCCTGAGTGCCCCTGGAATAGGTATCCAGGAGATGTTCAGATGGAACCACAGAACAGCTTCCTTCTTACCTCAGTGCTCCTACCACCTCCCTTACAGCCCCAACCACCCACCAGCAGCTGCTGAGATGGAGTTAAGACCATACATTTTATTCTCTTCCCCCTATATATGTTCTATTCTTTTCCATCTGTTCCCTCTCTATGGCTAGCCATACAAGTATCTAGCCACACAGCTGGCTAAGAAGTATGAACGTTAAGTATGCCTCCTGTTCTGTTCTCCTGTCTCCCCTCCTTGCCCATTCCCCCGACCCCCTTGCCACAAATAATAATAATAATAAAATAAAACAAAACTCCACTACTTGTTCAACCAATTAAAGATTTCTTTGGTTTAAAAAGTAAACACTGCTACAATGATCTAGTGTGTTGTGTGTCTGTGTTAGAAAAGTAGCAGTGAGTGGTGAGGTTCACATAATTCTTCAATGGCAGCCCCTAGGACCAAGAGTTTTGTTTTTTTTGTTTTGGGTTTTGGTTTTTTTGGAGTTCAATGCCATAGGTTTTCCTTCTTCTTCTTCTTTCCAATAGTCATTGTCCAAACTCCACAAACACTAGCCTTCTGGCCTATGAACATAACCTGGCAGAAGAAAAGAACATGGGAGCCTGGAGAGTCTCCTAAGAGATGAAATCAGGATAAGCTGGATCGCCCTAAAGAGGTGTGTGTGAATGGATATTGATGTGTGCAATTTAGTGGGTCCCATGAGCATTGCCCACTCTGCTGACTTTCCAGATTTTTTAAAAAGGGTCTTAGAATGAAAGATTTAGAATTGGAAAAGACATTAGAGTTCACTGAGTACAATTCCCATATTTTAGAGATAAGAAAACAGGCCCTAAGAGGTTAATTTAAGTCACTTGCTCAGTGTCCCATAGCCAATAAGCATCTGAGGCAGGGTTGAAACCCAGAGGTTCCTGACTCCAAGTCCATACTCCATATCCTGACTCTCATCAGGTTCAGAGCCCTTACGAATTTAGTATGATGTCTATCTGTCCCCCCCTGTATTTCAAGCCCAGATAGTCAGGAGACTAAAGCCTCAAAGAGAGAAATGTACTTGCTTTCCCAGAAGCCACAGTCCTCTACTTCTGGTAGTACTACCTGTTTAGGCTGTTTTATTTCATCACACTCCAACCTCCTCCTATGTTTACCTAACTGATGGGATTATAATGCCTCCAGAGGAAGGCCCCTTGTTTGTTTGGTTCAAGGAAGAAATAGCTTGCTTGCTACATGTGAATAGATTGTACTGGCTCCTTTGATGCCAACATGTGGTGGTTCTCTAAGGGCTGGGTTTACAAGGCTTAGACACAGGCAATCTTGACTTTTGATGAGCCACATGAAAACAAGATTGAATTCTAGCATTCCCCTCACCTCCAACATTTCACATAACTCATTCTGATTTCTAACTACCTAGGGACATGCATATATCATTTTTCCATTTCCTATAGGATGATATGTAAGTGATCTTGTCACATGAGACTCTATGACCTTCCTTTTTAGCTTCTCTTAAAGCTCTCAGGCAGGTGACAGAATGTGTTAGGAAGGGACGACCAGTCTCCTCTTGCTTGATCATTTACAGGAACTCCAGTAAATCTCTTAAAAGATTTCTCTATTGCTCTGCTGGCTAGTAAAGCAGGGAGTTAGGGCCAATTATTAGGTAATTCAGGCAAAGACAGCCTTTCTGCGTGGATTTTCCAGATAATTCACAATGCTCAGCCTGTGCCTTGACCTAGTGGACCAGAGTGGCCAAGGAAGACCAAGGATGCTATTCTTTATTCTTTATTTGGCTTTTTTTTCTTTATTCTTCCTTTGGCTTTTTCCCACTTCCCATGTGCTTAGATTGCATTCTTCCTTTCACTCACACTCAAAGAACATCAAAACACATTGTAGGTTCTTAGGGGAAAGAAGGATTGACCCTTCTCAAAGCACAAATTTTTTTTAATGAAATAAAAAGAAATTGATTCATTTATCTAAAATGGAAAAAAAAAGAACTTTTGCTTTTTCCTTAGGTGATCCCATACCATCCAACCCTGCTTCAGTAATGCTTACATAATTTCGGTGCCATTAAGGGAGTTAATTTCAATTTTCCACCAGAATTATGTCTTTGTTACTTAGTTTGATGTTTAGGGAATTTCTAAATCAGGCAAAGACATAAGCAAATGGATATATGAAAGTGAATTCCAAAACTGAATATGAATGATCTTTAGATTATCCACATATATGTTCATTAGCATGGATGCTGACCATATAAAAAGAGCAATTATAATAATACTTTTGTATGTGACCTTTATTCCTAAGCTGCCATAATGATACAATTGTCTTTCTACCTCCCCTCCCCAGTACCCCACTACCACTAAGTCTGGCTTGTGTAAAATATGAGTGCAGGTATCAATATTATTTTTTAGGTTATACCATAACACTTTTTTATATTTTGAAGAGATTTTATTTCAAATGAAGGCTGAGTAGTTGTTCTCCATAAATCCCTAATCTCATGCCTCATTATGGTGTGAAAGTGACCCTGGGGTTTTCAAGTTTTATGCCAACAGAGCACAAGCTCTGATGGTTCTACAATGCTAAAAAGGCTTTGAGTGTGGTTCTAGCAATAGACAACATCTGTTTTTCAAGGACCAGCCTAGCCAACTACAGAAAGACTCAACATAAATAGATTGCCCCATTAAAGATGAATTTCTTGGCCACTGCAACCTACAAAACAATAATTCAAAATGATACTGAGTCTCATGTGGCCCCCCTTCCACTTTTGCACTGAATTGCAGAATGCTGGAAAAGGTGGCAAAGGGTATTAGGAATCACACTATTTTTAGGACATGTATAAATGTCAACTTAAGCACTGGCCCTCCACTTGTGAAGCTGTTATCCAACAACTAAGGAATGGATGTATTACTGAGGGAATTGAATCTTATCAATGTGGACATTTTAACTATATTTTAAATAAAACCAGAAGACAGAAAGAAGTTGCAGTGAAATTGAAGGATAGCTCAGAGCTTCTTCTTGTAGAGGCAAAAAAAGGAATTGATAGATTTGATTGAATTACTCATGCAAAAGCAATAAGAAATAACATTTAAGGGACATTTGATCATCTTAAATTTGTAGGACATTTGATCACCACTGCAGTACTTGAAATAAGTATTTGCTCCCCCAAAAATGCAGTTTCTGTACCCTCTATTGCCGAGGATGAATACATAGAAAAAGTTTACAAAGAACTTGTAAGACCCTCCAAGTTAAATCAACATATTATTTGATGGTCAGTGACTTCAGTGAAAAGATGGGCATAGGTGAATATGGCAAAAAAAAAATGATGAAAACATGTTATAGTAGTAAGAAAAGACAGAAGGCAAAGACTACAGAGAAGCCTCATGCTTCCTCATTGTGAATAACTTCCTTTGAGCAAGTAATCAAAAAGCACTGTACATGGTGAACACCATGCCTGTGATTTCATAGATATGGGGAACTCTCATGTAAAGAAATTACCTCTACCAATCAAGTAGGCATCTTCTCTACAATTCACAGTCTTAGAGAGTTGCCTAGGACACTGAGAAGTTAAATGACTTGCCCAGGGTCATACAACCTGTATGGGTTAGGGGCAAGAGTTAGACCTAGTAGGTCTAAGAGACCATCTCTCTATGTATTATGCCATACTGCCTCTCTGAGCATTGAATAATTTCACAGAACTGTGATATTAACACAGTTATTTACTTTTTACATAGGAATTAGTCCTGAATTTGCAGCTTGCATATAGCCATACTACTAACTTGTTGAAGGTAATATCAAAATCAGTAGAAAGTTAAAATAATACAAATGAGGAAGAGACATGGTATGCAATTAAACCAACTGCAAACTGACCTAACTAAACAAGTTATTGTTGCCAAAAATGGGAAATGGATGGAGGAAAGTATATCAACAATGAGTTAAACACTTTCATTTAGAAATTTAACTTACATAAATCAACTGCTTCTATGAAGAACCAAAACATATTTTAGTCGACAAATACTTGACTTATTTTCGACCCACACTTACGGTGGCCAAAAACAATGACAGTTTAGAATATAAACTAATTTGTAAATCTTATAGAGGATATTGGAAGATTATGAGTAGCATTGCTTTATAAAACAGTATGAAATTGTGAAGGGGGGAAAACAGGTTAAAGAAGGCTTAGTAAGACCCCCTAATTAAGCATATTTACCATAAAAGTCTTTAGGGATGAAACTGGAAAGATGACAATAAACATCAAACATGGAAAACATCAAACACGGAAAATCTGCAAGGATTTTTATAACATTCTTTTCAGTATCAAGGATAAGGAACTCCTAGCATTTGGATACAAAAACCAGAGTGCTCATTATGGTTATAGAAAAAGTAGAAATGACAGTGAAGGAAGCAAGGATGTTTGGAAAAGCAGATGGGCTGGGCCAAGGATAGAAAAAGAAGGTACCTGTAGGTCATTTGGTCTTAGGTTATTTTTTAACTAGATGACTAACACTATGAAATTCACTGACATTCATAGTATGGCTTGGCATATAAAGGAGGACCAATTCTGGCTCTGCCACTAATTTACTATGGGACTTTGACTCAGTTGTGCAAGTGTTCTATGCCTCTATCTCCCAGTTAGGACTATAGTACTGATCCATTTAATTGAGTTGGGAAGGATTGGGAGGAAGTCAGAATAAGAATATTCTTAAAGGAATTTGCAAATATAAACAGGCTAAATTGTTATTACATGCTTGGCTAAACAAAGATGGTAACAACAGCTGGGAGGAGGCAGGAAGAAAAGGAGAAAAAGAAGATTGAAGTCAGCTCAGCTGCATTTTGCCAGTGTGAGTGATTAGCCAAGAAGATTTGTGGCTGGAGGGACAAGTATCTCAGAGAAACAGATGCACAGAGTTATCTCTATCCTGTCAGCAGTGATTTCATCTTTGAGACACATTCCAGCAAAACTTGCATTCCACTAAGAAGATTAACTTCCTAGCTCTTATCTGATTGTCATGTTCAAAGGGCATTTCACAACCAAACTATAGCCAAATAGGCCCTGTTCATGGTAAGATACCTGATACCTTTGCAATGAACATGATTATTTTTTTCCCATTAGGATCAATTCTTCATCAAATAGACTGAAAATAGACAAGGATGAATCAGGAAAAAAGAGAAGAATAAATTTGAAGCTTTGGGGAAGAGAACAAAAAGGGTAGAGGACATCTTCTTGGTACATGGTTTGGTCGTTTGCAAAAAAGTTTCTCTATAAATGCCAATTTGTAACTTAAAGGTATTTATGGATATGTTTTAAGTGTTACTATCTGCCAAAAACAATCTGGCGGAGTACAAGAAGCAGAAACATTACTTGGTTTCAGTTCCAAGCCTGAATTTTTTTTAAGGGGGGAAGGAAGGAAGCTGATGAGGAAAGAAACCTAAGTGTGAAATGAGGGAAGATAAATTGGAAGGCCCAAGCCTCTACTTTTAGGTGCTATTTTAAAGAGTTCTTCAAAAGCTTATCCTTATTTACAAATACGGAGTGGGATCTGACAAAGGAACTGTGCTTTACAATTTATATACCATTGCGTATCTATAACTCCCGAACTCCTCAAGGAAGGAAGAGATGCAAGAAAATGCACTTTGGACAGTTCACCCAATGGGATGAAAGCATGAAAGTATATTCTTCAAGATGAAGGTAGAACATCATGATGGCCTATTCAGCCGCTTCTCTCTGAACTGTTCAAGATGGATGAAAGATGAATGGAAAAATTTCTTCTATGATAAGTTATTGGGACAGTATTTTCTAAGAAAAGCAGAATTTTACAAATGGTAATTTCCAAATTTTCTCTTTTTTCATTTTCTACTCCTAGCCCCCACCTGAATAGTCACATGTCCACAAAAATGATAATTTAAGTATTTGAGATAGCAATCAAAGCCAAAACAAGCAAGCAATCAGTAAATATGAAGCACCTATTACATGCTAGGCAGAGAATAAGCCAAAGATAACCTAGATGATGATATGCATTCTCGCTATATATTACCCATATTGTATTTAACTAATTTGCTAATCAAAGCATTCTTTCTTCACTGCTGGAACTATAACCTCTATCTTAAGGGTGGAAATTTGGACTCAGTTCAGTCTGTCCCTTAAAAGAGTAGCATCAATATTATTCAATCCAACAAGCTTTGGTTATGTCCTTTCTGTGTGCCAGACATGGTTTTAGAGACTAGGATGTTATGACAACAGTGACTCAGTCCCTCTTCTCAAAGACATCCACATTCTATGTGGATAAACTACACATGTGCATAGACAAGTAAATAGATACATTCAAAATAATTTTGGGGAAAGGGTATAACTTGGGGGATCAGGATAAACCTCTTATAGGAGACGGCACTTGAACTTGGCCTTGAAGGATCCCAACAATTTTCAGAGACAGAGGTGAGGTGGGAGAGCATTACAAGCATGATAAACAGTTTGTGCAAAGGTATCAAGATAGGAGATGGAATATTGCCATTTGGGGAACTATATTAGTTCTTGCTACATTGAAGTTAAAACTTTGCACCAACAATAGTTTCCATCAGAATCCTAGATATGTTTAATCTGATCAGGAAGCCAACATTTTCTCATCTGTTAGTTCATACATTTGGTCTTAAAGATTTTGGACAAATGACTACCTTAATCAACCAATGCCTTGCTTCCTCAGTAGCTCAATGCCTGGAGAGCGATTCAGCTCTGCCTTCTCAGGGGCAGTTTGGTGGTACAGTGTATAGAGTATCAGAACTGGAGTTAGAAAGGCTTGAATTCAAATCTGACCTCAGAAACTTACTATGTGTGACCCTAGGCAAGTCATTTAAATTTTGACTCCATTTCCTCATTGGTAAAATGGAGATAATAATAGCACCCACCTCTCACCACCTCAGGGTTCTTCTAAAGATCAAATGAGATAATATTTGTAAAGGGTTTAGCAAATTCTGGGCACATAGAAAGGGTTATATAAATGTTAGCTATTATTATTGTTCCTGGCCTTCCTTTTGTACTTCTATGCATATGACTAAATGCCACAAAGGCATTTTAGAGTTTTTTTTTTAATTTTAGGAGCAACTAGGTGGCACAATGGATAGAGCACTGGCCCTAGAGTCAGGAGGACTTGAGTTCAAATCCAGACTCAGACACATGACACTTACTAGCTGTGTGACCCTGGGCAGGTCACTTAACCCCAAATGCTTTGCAAAAAAAAAATTTAGAACCCTTCATGAAACCACTGAATCTTAAAGCTTGAAAAATTTACTCAGGTTCAAAGATTATACAGGCCTTCCCAAGGTCATATAGACCATTCATCTGCTTACACAATAATCCATGAATTTTAGATACTGACTCAAATTTAGGAGTTGGAAGGGACCTTAGAAATCACCTAATTCAAGTCACTTTTTTTGAGAGTAAGTTTCTATCTCATTCAAGATGGAAATGCAGAGAGCACCCATAGGCCTGAGACCACTGTTGATCATCACAGAAGCTTTCTCTTTACCGGCTTTATTTCTGCCCTGGGCTGGTTTGTCCCTCCTTATACAGTCCAATGCCCATGCTGGGGGCTCATCATGTAGGTGTCAGACTTAGCATGGAAACTGATAAGTTTTACCCTACTACAACTCCATACTCTTAAACTCAAGCGATCAATTAGCCTCAGCCTCCCCAGCAGTTTAGAGACAACAGGTGTGCACTATCCCACATTTTTCAAGCTGCTCATTTTACAGAGGAGGAGACTGAGACCCAGAGAGTTGTGGAGCTTTTCTAGGGTCACACAGCATGCAGCTCCAGAAATAGAAACAAGGTCTCTTGACCCCTAGTCCTGTAGCTCTTCCACCACCTAATCCCACCTATATCCATCTGTTCTCTAGTCTTGAAGACAGTCCAACCAGTTGTCATGTCTCCACATTAAGAAGTTCTACTTCACATATCATCTCAATCTTGCCTACCACAATTTAAGCCTATTCTATACTTGGCTATTCTGCAGACATGAGTCTGTTGATAATCTGCATACTGTGACTTCAGTGTCACATAAAGAACAACGACTCCAGTCTTTCCCTATACAGTCCACCCCAATGCTCTATCATCCATGTGGCCATCTCCAATCCTGCTTCTCCAAAATCACTGATGTGTTCTCCCTTCTCTAAACCTTCTCTAACATGCCTCTAAAGGAACCTTATTTGTTTCTTTTCTTATGTACTTATCCCACTGCCCTACATTATTACTATTTGTGTATTACTCCCTCCATCAGACTGAAAGCATCTCTAGGGTTGGGACTACATCCTTTTGTACAATTGATAGCACCTAACACAATGAATGAGCCTTATATTAATCTATCTTTTATACAAATCTGGATTTTTCATATATTAGCTGACATGTAAACATAAAACTTTGAGGCCTGTAAAGCAATTAACACATTGTATCTGATTTGGGCCTCATAGCAATATTTTGAGGTAGGTTTGATAAGTATTATTATTCCTATATTGATATTACTGTTTCACATATGGGGAAATTGAGGCTCAGAAAAATTAGTCACACAGCCAGTAAATACCAGAGGAAAGCTTCAAACCCAAGTCTATTGCTGATTCTTGAGTCTAGTACTTATGCTATTATATCAAGGATGCTTAATGTGATCTATTGTTATACAATGCCGATGGTTTATAGCACATGCTAAACACTTTTTAAAAAATGCAATCTTTCTTTTGGACAAAATTCCAGTAGTAGGTTGCACAGTGGATAGAGTGCTAGGCCTAAAATCTGGAAGACCTGAGTACAAATATGGCCTCAGACATTTATTAGCTGTGTAATGCTGGATAAGTCACTTATCCTCTATTTGTTTCAGTTTTCTCAATTATAAAATGGGATAACGATAACACCTACCCCCCAGGGTTGTCATGATGCTTGATGAATGAGATGACATTTATAAAGTGCTTAGTATAGTGTCTGAAATATAGCAGGCCTTTAATAAATACGTGTCTCTTTCCATGATCAAAATAGTGTTATATTGTCTTCTATGTTTCTCCATGTCTCTAACTCGATATGCCTAGACCATAGAGGCACCATGCTTCAGAGGAAAGAGTACTGGCTTTGGAATAAGAGGAGTGGGATTCAGATCCAAAGTCTGACACTTATTACCTGTGTGGCCCTAAACAAATCACTTAATTTCTTCAGGCCTCAGTTTCCTCATCAGAAAAATGAGAAGGTTGGATTGGTCAGACTCAAGTCCCTTCCAAACCAGACCTATGATCATAAGGTCTTCTTTGAGGCTACTATATAATTTTTTTTCTTCAACAACTGAGATGGAGAAGTGGCTAGGTGGGAATTATTTACACTTACTAAAGAAACTTACTTTCCTAGAGAAATTGTTAAAGAATTTCTCTAGAAATACTAAGCTTTTCTAACATGCATAAGTATTTCGTTATAGACAGTGACTTCTTTGATGAAGAGAATGAGAAGAAAGATGAGAATGATGAGGAGAAAGGACCCAGTAAGGAAGCTCAAGCCACAGGAGCTAACAGAAAATTAATCAGAAATCTGGATACAGTCTTTCTGAGAGAAAAGAGCATTCCAGTGGGAATATGGGAGTTGATTTTATTTACACAGTGTGTGCAAATACAGAAACGCAGCTATGTGTACAGCAAATCCTTGATTTGAATAGGAGGCGCAATGACTATAAGTGAATTAATCCCTTCCTGAGAAAGTGTAACAATCAGGATTAGATTAGTGTGGCAATTAAGAAGCACAGTGGATAGAGTATGGGATCTGAAGTTAGGAAGATTGAACTTCAAATTCTGTTATAGGCATTTACTGGCTTGTGACACTCAGCAAATCATTTGACCTTTCTCAGGTTCAGTTTCTTCATCTGTAAAAATGGGAAAAATAATAGCCCAACCTCACAGAGCTGCTTTACAATATCAGACGAAGCAGATGATATGTATAAAGCACTTAACATATCTCAAAGTGACATCTAAATGTTAGCTGCCACCACTATTATCAATAGAAAAATCAGGAACTGGAGTATTGCATTAAGAAGTGTCCCATTTCCGGGCTGGGGCCTGAACATGGAGAAGGTTAATATGATAACAGATATTTATATAGTGCTTTAAGGTCTACAAAGCACTTTACATAAATGATATCCTTTGAACATCACAACAGCCCTGTGAAATAGGTACTGCAAGTTTTATTATTGTTATTATTATTATAGATTTACCAATAAAGAAACTGAGGCTCAGGGAGATTAAGTGATATGTTCATATTGACAAAGTTAACAAGTGTCCAAGTTGGCATTTGAACCTGTCCAATATCAGTACTCTGGCCACTTCTCCTGCCTGTCTCATCCCCAGACAAAATTCATGGAATTCTAAAATTTCAAATGTGGAAGAAAGGTTAGAGGCCATCCCCCCCAACTCCTACGTTTTACCGAGGCAAAGACTGTGGCCCAGAGATGGTTAAATGACTTGCCTACCGTCACCCAACTAGTGTCAGAAGTGGGTCTGGCATGAACGTCTCTATTTCAAATCTAAGACTATGCCACTAAGTCAAAGCAGTATTTTTATTATTTGGCTTCAATTTCTGTAGCTATGACTGCTCTGTAACCATTTTGAATTAAAGTTCATGCTGAACCTGAGTTAAGAGATAAATCTTTAAAGTCATCAACCTCTTCCTGACTTTCCTTGTATTACCAACTTCAATCCTATAGCAAAGGGCTCTAAGGAGAAAATTACCCTGAAATTTAAGTAATCAAATACCGCCTGAAAACTAATACATTGGCTCAGCTTAATATTGAAAAAAAGTATTTTTAACTGCCCCTACCAAGACCCCTTGTAGAGGAATAATTAAAATGAAATCTCTTTTTGCCTCAAGGGTATGAGAGTACTATATGAGCCAATGTAATAATTAGTTTTAGATTTTCCTCCTCATTTTTCCCCCTCTCTCCCTTTTGGTACAATGGAATCATTTAGAGTCTTCATTTACTTACAATGCATGATCTTGTCTCACCAGCTGATACTAGGACATCCAGTAGCATATAATGACATATAGTAGTGATCTGCAGTTCACTGAGATTGTTGCATGGTCCTCCTCTGAGCATCACTGGGATGCACCCTGGGCCTTGTGTTTAGTCTCAGTGTCTACATCTTTGGTTGCTTCAAAGTATTATTTGTGTACCCTTCTGTAACCCAGGAAGAACTAGAGACCAACCCAAAGGTAACAAATTAGGGTGAGTCTATAAGGAACCATGGGGGTGAAGCAATCTGCTTAGAATGCAATAGTAAGTGATCCTGACTGCAAAATGTACCCTAACTCTACTCTTGCTTTAAGAGAATGTCATGAATGAACAAATATAAATGGAATGGACTTGTCTTCATTAATATCATTCTCTAATCAACCAAGATAATTTCCCTATTACATAAAGACCCAGATCCACAAGCTTAAGAGGACTTGAAAGCAATAAAGTACTACTGGGTCAAATGAAAACAGTCATAAAAATGATAAATGCTAGGACTATACTTTTTCATCCTTTAAATCATGCAAATTCATCCTTCTCATCAACTGATAAGCATAGGAAAAATACAATTGAGCCCAATCATACATAAAATGATAATTTGGTTGAAGAAGGTTCAGATGGAAAGCAGTTCCTTTTATGGTTCCTATTGGGCCTCAACCTTCCTTCATTGCACTTGGATAAAAATGTGTTGTGACTAATGTGTTAGTAAGTGCAGAGAATTATTCTCAACACTGGGAAAGATACAAAATAAAACTAAGTCATAATCCTTCTCTGCATCATCACCATCATCATCATCATCACCATTATCATCATCACAATCATCACCATCATCATCATCACCATCATCATCATCATCATCATCAAGAATAGAGTCATCATAATAGCTAGCACTTTATGGTTTATAAGAATTTACATATTTTATCTCATTTGATCCTCACAATAACACTATGGGGTTAGGTGCTATTATTATAGCCATCTTACAGATAAATAAACTGAGGTTGTATTATATTAAAATTTGATATACTACTTTGTTTAATATGGCTTAACTAATTTATTATATATTAGTTATTCTCCCTTGGTATGTGCCTCTGAGTCCCTTAAGCTTATAGCTGTTAGCTCCCTATTTAGCCACCCTCCATCCCTTAAATTCCCCTCCTCAAGACTTTCCTGCCACAAAATTCTGATCTATATTCTTATCTAGCAGAAATCAATAACATGTAAACTGCAAATTCCGTGTTCTCTCTCAGAAATTGCCAACCACTGGATTTTCAAAAGGATGTTAGTCCACCTTATGAAAAACTGAAGTAAGTTGCAGTTAGTGACCTTGGCACTGACCAATCAGAAGTGAGATATACCTCTGTTATGCCAGATTCATGTCACTGTCTATTTTGGAGTTCCTCTGTATGTCTATATAAGAGCTGATTTGACTGTCAGAGGCATTCTTGGTTACTGAGGTGCCTTGGGCCCCATTTATTGGCAATTGCTAGCTTTGCTAATAAATTGATCACACTCAGAACTTTATTGTCTCCATGTACCATTACTTCCATTGTAACAGTTAAGAAAAGTTAAGTGGTTTGACCAAGGTCATAGACCTAGTAAGTACATGGAGCTTATAGTCTAGTCCAAGGATAAAACACAAACACAACTCTTTAATACAGAATATTATGTAAATCTATGAAAGGGTGCCAAGTCAAGTTCTATTATGACATGAGAAGTTAATTAATAATGGAGTGATCATGGAAGGTGGCATTGAAGAGGTGGCATTTAAGTTGGGATTTAAGGGTTAGACAGATACTTAACTGGCAAAAATAGAGAGAAGGAAGATCTTCCAGACATAGGGACAGTGTGAGCAGAGGAAAAAAGACAAGACAGTGAAGGACATGTTCTCAGTCTAATAGAAAAATGATGGTAGAGAATGATCCATTTTGTCTTCAGCATTGAATGGAACAGAGTAATACGAAAAAGATCTGGAAAGGTAAGGTGACATCAGGTTCAAGGGCCTTAAATTCTAGTCAAAGGAGACTAAACTGATTCAGGATGCTATTGAAGATTTTTGAACAGTTTTGGAAGATGGTTTGGAGTTGGAGGAAGTGAAAGTGAAGTGAAAATAGAAGATTTGTAAGAATGTTATTATTGCAAAAGTTCAGGTGGGTAATAGTGGGGGCCTGTACTATGGCTGTGGCTGTAGCCGTCCAATGGCTATGGCCAGATGAATATAGAAAACAGTGCACATGAAAGACATTTTGCAGGGGTTTTTAACCATTTTTCTATGTCATGGATCCCTTTGGCTGTCTGGAAAAACTATGAACCCTTCTCAGAATGTTCTTAAATGCATAAAAGAAAATGCATAGGATTACAAAGGAAACCAATTACATTGAAATGAAGTTATTAAAATGTAAAAATAACACAAGTTCATGGATCCCAGGTAAGAACCCCTGCATGGACAGGGAGAATTGTGAAAGGTTGGTAACCAATTAGATTACATATGTGAGGGAAACAAAGGGTAAATGATAAGTTCCTTTAGTAATGTGCTATGCTGTCTCAAAGCTGAGGTATTTTATGCCCCACTTACATCCTGCATGCTGCAAATTAAGCCAACTCCCTTCCTCATGGCATTTAGCAGAATATCAGTAGATATTCAAACATAAATGATTTGGACAAAGATTGTAGATTTAAAGGTGAAGGTACCTCCAATGTCTTCTACAACTTTCTTTCATTTTACAGATGAGGAAACTGAGGCCCAAATGATTTGAGACAAGGTCACACAGGTAGGAAGTGCGGTACCATGATTGAAGTCAAGGTCTTTCCACTGTACTATACTTGGCAAAAGGTGCATGAATAACCCTCCTAACATACAAAGAGCAGTTTCAGAAGGAAAGATAAAAGTGTGGCTTGGGAGATGCTGATTTTCATGTACTGGTAAAACTTTTAGGCAGAGATGTGGGTTTGGAGCTGAGAAGAAGGAAGGGCAGGAGAAAGAGATTTGGAAGTTATCTGCATGAGGTGGTGTCTGAAAAGATTGGAGTGAATGAAATGGCCAAGGGAGAGAGGGAAGAGAAGTTCAAGTACATATCCAAAAGGGAATAAGTCACGCTTAACTCACATTTAAGCTACCTGAAAATGAGAAAAAGAAGGTAAGGAGAACAAAGTGATGGTCAATGTCACAAAGGAAAGGGACTGGACATGCAATTTCATTTGGCATAGGGAACTCCCATATAAGGGAGCACCTTCTCTGCAATTTATAGTTTTAGAGAATTGCCTAGAGAACTGAGAGACTAAGTGACTTGCCTGGGTATCCCAGCCAGTATGTATCAGAGATAGGACTTGAACCCAGGACTTTCCGACTAGGAGTACAATTCTCTAACCATTATACTACACTGCCACTATATCACACAGAAAGAAGCTAAAAATGACACCTACAGTTACAAACACATACACAGAGATAGATAAATGGCTAGATAGATAGACAGATAGATAGAGGGGTAAGAAGGAATTGAGAAGGGGGAATAAATGGAGAGTCATTTCCTACTGGTTGATGTCTATGAATCCAAGCCATAGCAATGGCCATGACACATTCCAGACGAGATACAGAAAACCCTTACGGTAGCATATGTGAGTGGCTGACGTCTTTCTTCTCGGAGACCTCAAAGTGTGGTGATATTTTTCCCAGCCCACTGTCACTCAGCATGCGTTTTCGAAGAGCAGGGTTCCACCAATCTGACATCCTTGTGGGAGAAAAGGACACCAGTTACCTCTTCAAAGCTAGTTTCAAAGTGTCTACAGCACTTAATCTGTTCTCCCTCTAGCCCCAAAGCTAGGCAATTTAGTTGAGGCTAGAAACTAATGTATTAAAATCAAAAGCAACCAATAAAATAGATTTCTCCCTCTTTCCCTCCCTCTCTCCTTCCTTCCTTCCTTCTTTTCTTCCTTTCTTTTTTTCCTTTCATCCTTATCACTGTCCTAGCTGCTCCTTTAATAAATTTCTCACCCTGTTCTTCTTTATAAGTACCTGAGACTCTTACTTCTCTATATCTCTGAGAAGGGATATCATCTTTGCCTCATTCTCTTTTCTCTTCATTTTTGTACCGTGTCTGAAGCTAGGCTTTACCAAGAAATATGTGCTTCCTGGCCAGAACAAGCTATCTCTGTACATACTACACTGTCTGTTTTGGTCTTTGAAGTTGTCAGACTCCAAGCCACAACTGCCACAGACACTAGCCAACACGGCGGGTTTTTCCGCACTGACTTCACCTGTAAAGAAGTGCTCACTCACCCAGAAGCTTGTTCCACCACCAGATCAGGCATCCCTGGCGGTGTCCCTGCTTGCTGTGATACCACCATATCTGGATCCAGAATAAAAATCTCATCTTGTGAAACTTCCATCACAAAGTGCAAATGTTCCTAGGGAATATTATTATTATTGTTACTATTCCTGTTGTTGATGTTAAAACAACAAAATGGATATTTATATAGTGCCTTAAAGTTTGGAAAGTACTTTTCACACATTATTTTATTTGAACCTCACAACAACCCTGTGTAGAAAGTACTACAGATACTGCTTTCATTTTCCAGTTGAAGAAAGTGAGGCTGAGAAACTAAGTGACTCTCCCATAATCACACAGTTATTAAGTGTCTATAGCAGGTTTTCTTGACTCTTAAGTCTAGCAGGGAAGAAAATCTGGTCTGTCAGAATGGATATGCAGTGTTCCAGAGCTACCAGGTGGATTAGGACATTAAAATTTTTTTTTAAAAATAAAAAAAAACTACCTTGGAAGGGGCAGATAGGTGGTACAGTAGATAGAGTCCTGGGCTGGGCCTGAAGTCAGGAAGATGAGACTTCCTGACTTCAAATCTGGCCTCAAGACACTGTGTGACCCTGGGCAAGTCACTTAACTCTGCTTACCTTAGTTCCTCATCTGTAAAATGAGCTGGAGAAGGAAATGAAAAACCACTCCAGTATCTTTGCCAAGAAAACCCCAAATGGGTAAGCAACAAAGGACCTGGGAGAAACCACTAAGAAATATGAGTAGCAGACTTGTAGCATGTCAAATAGTCATTTAAGTCATAGCCTATCTCAACTCTGAGTTGAGGAGGACCTTGGCTAGGGTTCTAGAACTAAGGCTTGTGTTTCCCATCAGGAATGGCATTGGGGATGTGGTCTAGACATGATCACTCTGGGCCTAAGGGGCTAACGGTGACAGGTTTGTACTGGAACCTCTCCTGAAGCTTTGGCCTACTCCTTGCTAGAGGAGTACATGGTAAAGAGATGAAGGGATCCAGAAATCGTGAAGATTTTTTTCCCCTTCACTATCTCTTAGGGAATCACCAGAGGCATCATCTACTCCAAATATCTCCTAATTAGTTCAATTCATCCTGTAGTACTGGACTGGGAGAATACAGAATTATTCTGGAAACTTGATCTTCCACAAATGCTATCAAAAAAAAAGGGAATATCATTAGGCTAGCACTACTCCAAGACAGTGTGGATCACCATTCCCTGGACTTAATTACCACTGGACAGAACTGGTACAGAATCCATAGCAAAGGAATGCCTGTCTCACTGAGCTAAACTTTAAAGGCTAATTCAAGAGAAGCCAAGGAGCTAAAAGTTCCATTAATAGTGATCAAGCTCCGACTATTTTTAATATTGGATTTTCACTAGGTTTCCTTAAAAATCTATGATTACCAATGAACTGGGGGCATCTCGTCATAGGTGATGATATTCTCTTGCTTTGGCAACAAAAAACCTCAAGAAAAGGTGGATGTTGGTGGGAAAGCATTAAGTTGGATGGAGCTACTGAAAACATTCAATAAAGGCTATAAACCTAATGACTTTTAACAAATCCACAAGATTAGTCTGCAAAGGAATTAGTGGTTCATGGTCCTGACTGGTATGTCATTCCAGAAGCTCTGCAGGTTTTCAGAACAGTCGATAGGAAGAGACAACAAAAAGTTATTTACAGATAAGGAATTTGTCATTTGTACACTGAGGGGAACTCACCTGAGCTCTGTCTATTCGATAAAAGCGATCAGCAGAAGTAGCTAGGAGAGAAACGGACAACGAAGAGTCACATTACAAGGAAGCTCCGATCTCCAACAAGCCTAGTTAGCAGTTAGCAGACTCAGACTGCTTCAGAAACCGAGGGAGACTGCATTTGGAGTGAGGTTCTCAGACAGTCTAGCTTGAGGGTTCTGTGTCCTGGGGAAGGAATTCTCAGTTGCTCGAATTATCTGGAGAGGTTAAGCCAAGGCTTCGCTATTAAGGATGGGGCACTCATTAAGTGTGAAAATCTAGGGTCATTTTTCTCGAGGCCTGGACAAGTCCATGCTTCCAGGGCTCTATGAAAATACTGGTATAAGGACTCCCTCTAGGACTGTGGGTTAGAATAAAGCTAGGTGGTGCAGTGCATAGAGTGCTAGATTTGGAGTGAGGAAAACCTGAGTCCAAATCTCGCTTCACATACTTTCAAGCTGTATGTCTCTTGGTAAGTCACTTCACCCCTCTCCTTACCTTCTTTTATCTGTCAAGTATAATAATGGGGTTATTATCCTATCTCGTAGGGTTGCTGTGAGAATAAAATGAGATAATATATGCAAAATGCTTTGTAGAGGCAGCTAGGTGGCGCAGTGTATAGAATTCCGGCCTTGGAGGCATGAGAACCTGAGTTCAAATCCTGCCTCAGATACTTGACACTTACTAGCAGTGTGACCCTGGGCAAGTCACTTAACCCCAATTGCCTCACCAAATAGCAAAACAAACAAAATGCTTTGTAGGTCTTATTTCACTAGTTAAATGGTAGTATTATTACTATCCCTCATGCTTGAGATTCTTGTCCATATCATCCTAGAAATCTTCCACAGAAGACCTACACAATAGGCTAGAGAACTCCCTTTAGATGGGCCAGCATATAGTAAAACACAATGTCAAAAGGACATTGGACTAGGGTTTGTTCGATGACAGACACTGGGTCACAGGATTACAGTTTCTAGAAGCTGCAATATAGGCTTCTGGTTAGTTACTCCAACTAGATTTACTAACTGTTATTTCTTAAAGTGAATAACAGCCCCCCTCATTTGCATTTCTATCTAAGAGGGCCTCAAGCATTACCACCACAGTACACGAAGCCAGAGGAAAGTACTCAAGATCAGGCAAAGAAAATTCAGCCTTGGGAAGGACTTATTCATTAACAACCAATACAGTTTTATCTTCTACTGTAGCAGAAACCTACACAATGAAACAGACACGACGAAACTTTTAATCGAGTAGAATTGGCTTCTGTGTTAAAACTAAACACCCATAGCAGTATCCTGCATTCAATTTTTTTCTCAATTTATATGCAAAGTAGCCTGGCTGGTATAAAAATATATAACACATTTCTCTAATATGTTAATTTGCTCTTCTATGACAGGGTTCAGGAATACCATGTGCTTTCTTTCACCTTACCCCTTCCCATCTTAGCCCTTGACAAATCTAGAGTTAATCCTTATGCTATTCTGAAAGAAGGGAATTGTTTTGAATACAATTAATTTCCTAGTCAAGGAGCGTCAGATATTCCATACAGGCAGAACCTACACCCTAGTTTGAAAGACACTCATGGAGTAATAATATCAACAATACTTAGCATTTCTATGAGCTTTAAAATTTGTAACGTGCTTTCCATATGACATTTCTTTTGATATTCAGAATATCCCTCTGAGGTGCATGTTATTATTATTATTATTATTATCATTATTATTGTTGTTGTTGTTGTTATTCCAATTTTTCAGATGAGGAAATTGAAGCTCAGAGACGTTGAATGAATTGTCTGAGGTCCCATTGCTTTTAAGTGTCTGAGGTTAGACTTAAACTTGGGCCTTTCTGATTCCAAGGCCAGAAATACATCCACTACACCAGGGATGTCAAACCTGAAGCTGGCTAGTGCAAGCAAGCCATGAAACTCCTTCATAACCCGAAGTATTTGTAATTGGAAAACATTTAACAAAATGTTAAAAATGATACAGTATAGATGATGTTTATTTGTGGTTTTCTAAGTCAATAAGCTGCCCAGATGGATCTTTTTCTATTTGAGTTTGACATTACTGCATTGCACCACGCTACTCTCGTAAGTATACAGCTTGTACAATACTGTCACTCCCTCCTCACATACAAATACCACATGCGCCCATTCTCACTCTCACCCATACACGCAGACTATAGTCATGAGATCTGTTGGGAAAAAAAAAATGCATAAGCACTGTTCTTCAAGGAAGTAACTTTGAGAAGCTATATACCAATTCCTGAGTTGCTATTTAAAGAACTTCTCTTTTAGAATGGTCTTCGGAGACACCTTACAAGCTTCATAAAATTGGTCTCCTTTATTTTATAATCACATCTCATACAGTCACATATATTCATTTAGAACTAACCTTGATTGCATGCATACCACTATATAGTCTCTTTTATCCATATGATACATTGCCTCCAGGTGTGTGCATATACACCATGAGCACATATGCACACAGAGGGAGACACACAAAGAAAGAGACTAGAAAATACAGTGCTTAGATCAAGAGTGTTCTGAAGACCCATTCCATCACACTAGTTTTTCCAGTTGAAAACTTGGGCCTGGTTGGTTCTCCATACTAAGCTCAGTTTTCTTAGCTATTAAAGATCACCATTTTTATTTATAACATGTAAATAGTGATTTTGCTACCATGTATTTTGCATATGTTATCCCCATTGAGTCTTGCAATAGCTTCACGTGGTAGGTAAGGCAAATAGCTCATAATTATTATCCAGATGAGAAAACTGAGGTTCAGAGATGCTTGTCCAAAGCCACACAACTAGTCAGTGGCTTATCTGGGACTCTGATCCAGGTTTTCTGGCTTCAGATCCCATAATCCTTCCACAATGACAACTAATAGAGCTACATATTCCTGTGCTAGTGTAGGGCCAATTCATTCCTTCTTTGTCACCTTCCCAATTCTCTTAGTCTCTTTGTTCAAACCATAGCCTGTACAACAGATTCCCCATTCCATCCCTTCATTTTGTTTTTATTTATTTGCTTTTGTTTGTTTGCTAATCACTCAATAAGCATTTATGACAAGCCTATTATGTGCTAGGCTTTGTGGGAAGCATCGGAGATACAAAGACTGAAACAATCCTGCCTTGAAAGGTAGATTGGCCTGGCCTGCCAGACAGAGAGCCAGCCAGCTTCAAGCAGGAAGCCAGGATGTTCAAATCCAGTCTCCAACACATCCTGGATGTGTGATCCGGGATACAGCAGGTAGCCTGTCAATATCCCCAGACTATAAATTGCAGAACAGCTGCAAATTCGCATGACTAGAAGGAGCTTCCTCACCATGAGATCCCACCACCAATTAAACCACAAATCAGGATATACATGGCCACATATTAATACTCTATATCTTAATGATGCCCCTCCTTCTTGCACTGTCTCTTCAGAAACTCTCCTGTCCCCCTTTGTAGACTCCTCTCCCTTAAATGTAGGGGGGAGGATGAGAAAAGGGGATGGTGAATAATTAATTCACCCTCCTAATGAAGGACAGCTGTCTAGCCTTCAAACAAAAGCAGGAACACTTACCATCTAGGAAGCACCACCTGGGGGAAAGTCTCTGAGCTGAAAGAGCCCTGGGGAAAGAGGTTTCCTGATCCTGAAAAGAGAGAAACAAGATTCTTGACTTAGAGGTAGGAGGGACCTTAGAATTCATTTAGTTCTAGGGTTGTAAGAGAACCCATAGGCTAGAATGAAGCCTACAGACTCCTCAGAATAATGTCTTTAATGCATAAAATAAAACATAAAAGAATACAAAGGAAACCAATTATACAGAAAAAGTTATTAAAATATTTTTTAAACCACATTTATGGACCCCTGGTAAAGAAGTCCTGATCTAGTACAACTTCTTCATTTTATATTTGAGGAAACTGAGGCCTAGAGAGGTTAAATGATTTGACTGTTGTTACATAGGTAGTAAGAGGTACAGGCTGGATTTGAACCCAGGTACTTTGGCTGCAAATCCAGCACTCTCTCTACTGCACCATGCTGCATTCTAAGTAATAAAATATTAATAGAATTATTAACACTGAAATTTCACCTCAGGTGACCAACTGGTTCCAGTATCAAATGAACCAATACATTTTATTTTACCTCGTGTCACCTTAACAATAAAGTAGACAAGACAGGGATCCTCATTCTCACTTAACTTCTTGGGGCATCAGTTTCCAGAGGGGTCAAGTGAAAAACCAAAGATCACACAACCATTTAGGAGCCCAGACAAGACCAGAAACCATTTCTTTTTCCTTCTATCCTTATGTTTCCCAGCTGATGAGCAAGTGTACACATTCTTCTCTTCTCTGATTTTAAGGTCTAATGTTTAAACTATATAGAAACAACCTTCTTCATAATTCTTCTTTATACAACTCCTAAGTCGCTAAACATTAATCAATCATTCCATTCACAGAAGCACCTACTACAAATCAGGTACAATTCTAGCTATTGAAGAATCAGAGACAAGAATGAAACAGTCCTTCCTCTCATAGAATTGACATTCTACTGGGAGGTAAAACAGGAATGTTTGAAAATGCTATTATCAATCCGGCCTCAGACACATAACATTTACTAGCTGTGTGACCCTGGGCAAGGCACTTAACTCCATTGCCTAGCCAAAAAAAGAAAAAAGAAAAGAAAAAAAAAGAAAAAAAATGCTACTATTCTTTCCTAAATACATATCAATGTATTCTTTCCTAAATACATGTCAATGTAATCCTTTCCTAAATACATGTCAATGGCTAGAATACTGTGCTGAGCCTTTTAGCAGAAAGAATTCTATTAGGAAATGAATGTAGGAGGGGAAAAAAACAACTTTAAACATCGTTTCCAGTCATAATTTTCAAGAGGTGTCTAATTATTTCACTAACAATTCATTACTATGACAAACAGGATGGTTTCAGAAAAAAACACTGGAAAGACTTATATGAATGGATACAAAGTGAAATGAGCAGAACCAGGAGAATATTGGACACAGTAACAGTCATATCATAAGGATGATCAACTGTAAAAGACTAAGCTCTTCTCAGCAATACAATGATTTAAGACAATTCCAATGGAGTTATGATGAAAAATGCTATCCTCCTCCAGAAAAAGAACTGATGGAGTCTGAATGCAGATCAAAGCACAGGTTGTTTTTTTTTTAACTTTCTTTATTTTTCTTGTTTTTTTTTTTTCCTTTATGGTCTGTGTTTTCTTCTGTAACATGGCTTACATGGAAATGTGTTTTGCATGACTGTATATGTATAATCTATATCAAATTGCTTGCCTTCTCAAGGTGAGGGGAGTGGAGGGAGGAAGAGAATGTGGAACTCAAAATTTTACAAATGTCAAAATTTGTTTTTTACATGTAATTGGAAAATAAAATAAAACATAAATTTTTTAAAAACAATTCATTATTAAGATAGCTTGGGGAAAAAACAATATAAGGACATTTTTCTTTCCTTTTCAAAACTAAGGGGAGAATAAGAACCAGTGCAAGTCACTACTTTCCTGTTCCCCATGATGGTAAAGGGCATTAGAACATTTCAAGTTTCCCCAGTCAAACAGATTTTCTCTACTAGACAGGCTTACTATTAGCTACACAAGATTATTTTGCTTTTCACTCAAAATCTCTGGGTAGTTGACAGTATCACAGGTTTAGAGTTGGAAAGATTATTAGAGGTCATTTAGCCCAACTCCCTCATTTTAAAAATGAGAAACTGGGGCCTAGGAGGTTAAATGTCATTCCCAAGATAACACAGCTAACAGATGGCAAGGATGGAACTAAGTCAAGCCAACTAGCATTAATAAAGTGATTATTATGTGTGCCAGTCATTGTGCTAAGGGCTATGTCTGAATCCAAGTCTTCTGACTCTACCACTTGAATGATCCAAAGGATGTGCAATACCATAATGAAAACTGAAAAAAATAAAACAATCAAATAATTCTTAAATAATGTATTTAGGTACTACCTTCCACCCCATATGCTTTATCAATAGTAATAGCATTTAAATACGGGCAGCTAGGTGGCACAGCTGGTAGACTGTCTGGCCTGGAGTCAGTAAAACTCATCTTCCTGAGTTCAAATCTGGCCTCAGACACTTATTAGCTATGTGACCCTGGGAAAACTACTTAACCTTGTTTGCCTTAGTTTCCTCATCTGTGAAATGAGCTGTAAAGGAAAATGGCAAATCACTCCCGTATCTTTGCCAAGAAAACCCCAAATGGTTTCATGAAGAGTGGGATATGACTGAAACAACTGAACAACAACAACAATCATTTATACAGAGCTTTAAGGTTTGAAAGTGATATATATATATATATACATATATACATACACACACATATACATACACACACATATGTATACATACACATGTGTATATATGTATGTGTGTATATGTATATAAATATATGTGTTTTTGTGTGTGTGTGTGTGTGTGTGTGTGTGTTAACTGATTGACTCACAACATCCCTGGGAGGTAGGTGCTATTATTATCTCATTTTTCGGATAGTGAAACTGAGGTAAACAGGTGTTAAGTGACCTGCCCAGAATCAGACAGCTAATAAGTGTCTGAGGCTGGATTTGAACTCAGGATTTCTTGATTCCAAGTCCAGCATTCAATCTATTACCTAGTGAATTCTATCTAGCTGCCTACTTGCTTTCTCTGTTCTTGCCCTAAAAGGCAAACTCAGTTCCCTTTTCCTATCCCCCTTGATCTCTCTATCGCTTTTATTTCTTTCAGGAAATGCAGGATACATCAACAAATAAAAATTCTAAGGAGAAGAGAATTCAGAAGAAGGCTATGGTTCAGTTATACCTCCAAATTCTAAGCAAATTCTATCTGTCCAGCTGTCTGGATTTGGGGAAACAATTTGGAAACGTAGAGGTCACGATGCTTTAGCAAGATTAACGGAAAACAGCTCTTGCTGTATCCCATCACTTTTGGTATTTGTCTCATTATTGTCATTCTCTTGAATGAAGTTATTGATTGTTTCTATGATTTGTTGTTTGACCTACTCATTCTTTTGGATTAGATTATTTAGTTTCCAATTAATTTTTAGTCTATCTTTCCATAGCCCTTTATTACATATAATTTTTTATTGCATCATGATCTGAAAAGGATGCAGTTTAATATTTCTGCCTTTCTGCATTGGATTGTAAGGTTTTTATGCCCCAGAACACAGTCAATTTTTGTGTAAGTGACATGTACCACTGAGAAAAAAGTATATTACTTTCTGTCCCCATTCAATTTTCTCCAGAGGTTTACCATATCTAACTTTTCTAAAATTCTATTCACCTCCTTAACTTCTTTCTTGTTTATTCTGTGATTAGACTTAAATAGTTCAGAGAGGGGAAGGTTGAGGTCCCCCACTAGTATAGTTTTGCTGTTTATTTCTTCCTGTAACTCCCTATAGAGTGGTGGATCAATGGAATAGGTTAGGTACAGAAGACACATTAGTCAATGACTATAATAATCTACTGTTTGATAAACCTAAAGACCCCAGCTTCTGGGATAAGAACTCAGTATTTAACAAAAACTGCTGGGAAAACTGGAAAAGAGTATGGCAGAAACTACGCATAGAACAAAATCTTACACCACATACCAAAATAAAGTCAAAATGGGTAAACAATTTAGATATAAAGGCTGATACTATAAGCAAACTGGGAGAGTAAGGAATAGTTTACCTGTCAGATTTATAGAGAACAGAAGAATTTATGACCAAACAAGAGATGGAGAATATTATGAAATGTAAAATGGATAATTTTGATTACATTAAATTGAAAAGCTTTTGCACAAAGCCAATGCAACCAAGATTAGGAGGGAAGCAGAAAAATGGGAAAAAACTTTTACAACTAGTTTCTATGATAAGGGCCTCATTTCTAAAATACATAGAGAACTGAGTCAAACATATAAGAATGCAAGTCATTCCCCAATTGATAAATGTTCAAAGGATATCAGCAGGCAGTTTTCAGATGAAGGAATTAAAGCTGTCTATAGTCACATGAAAAAATGCTCTAAATCACTATTGATTAGAGAAATACAAATCAAAATAACTTTGAGGTACCGCATCACACCTATTAGATTGGCTAACATGACAAAACAGGAAAATGTTAGACAAGATGTGGGAAAACTGGAACATTATAATGCATTGTTGGTGGAGTTGTGAACTGAGCCAACCATTTTGGAGAGCAATTTGGAACTATGCCCAAAGGGATATAAAAATGTGCATATCCTTTGACCCAGCAATAGCACTTCTAGGGCTGTATCCCAAAGAGATCATAAAAATGGGAAGAGGACCCATGTACAAAAACATATATAGCAGCTCTTTCTGTGGTGGCAAATAACTGGAAATTGAGGGAATGCCTATCAAATGGGGAATGGTTAAACAAGTTGTGTCATATGAATGTAATGGAATATTATTGTGCTATAAGAAATGATGAGCAAGTGGTCTTCAGAAAAACCTGAAAAGGCTTGTATGGACTGATGCTGAGTGAAGTGAGCAGAACCAGGAGAACACTGTACACAGTAACAGCCACATTGTATGATGACTAACTTAGACTTAGCCCTTCTCAGCAATGCAAGGATGTAAGACATCTCCAAAAGTCTCATGATGGAAAATGTTATCCACATCCAGAGAAAGACTATGGAGTTTGAATGCAGATTGAAGTAAACTATTTGCTATTTCTTTTCTTTTGCTTTGTTCTGTTTCTTCTTTCTTGTGGATCCTCCTATTGGTTCTAATTCTTCTTTACAACATGACTAATGTGAAAATATATTTAATAGGAATGTAAATGTAGAGCCTATAGCAGATTGCACTCCATCTTGGGCGGGGGAGGTGAAAGATGGGGAGAAAATCTGAAACTCAAAAGTTTATGGATATGAATGTTGAAAACTAAAAATAAATTAATTAATTAAAAAAGATTAACTGAAAACAGATGACATCAAGGTTTCTAGCATGGGAAAATAATAATGATAGAGAAAGCTTAAGAGAAAAATAGTTTGGGGTATATGTCAAGATAAAATAATGAATTGGGGGTAAAAAAGGGTATCCAAGGGGAAATACCATATATGTGACTGGAAACAGAAAACTGGTGTGTGGGTAACAGTTGGAGATGACCATTTGGATTAGATGTATTCAGCTTAGAGGTGATTACTAAAGCAAGAATGTGGATGAGCTTACTAAAGTAGTAAATAGAGAGAAGGACAGAAGGTCGAGGTCAGTCCTTCAGAAACAGGAAGGGGCAAGTGAAAGAAAATGGTCCAGCAAAGCAAAAAGAAGAAGCAAAGTCACAATAACACTCAATGAATCATGAAGTTAAAAAGGGCTGACACCATCCCACCGGCCCTAGGCAAAAAGTGTACCTAAATACTTTAAGACAGTACAGAGTTAGCCTGTTCTTAACGATCTTGGGACACCTAGTTTTCAACCTCTATCGATTCAGAAAATTGACTGAAAATATGGGACAAACTGTGACTGACTCGGGGTTGGGAGCAGGTGAGTTCTTGGATCCTGGAGGTCTAAGACGAATCAAATATCAAGGGGAATGTTGCCAAACATAATGAAATAATCAAGTGATGGATTTGAGAATTTTCTCCCTACTTCACACCCACATTTAAGTTGTATCACTGACTCAAATCCTCAGAAGAAGGTCTGGTCATCAGCAACAATGAAAATGGTATCCAAATGAGGCTATGAACAGAAAATATGGAGCTCTGAACCCATATTTAGGTTCCTTTTTTGCCACCTCACTACCCTGTTCATAAACTGCAACAATATCAAGTTAAAGATACTTGATGCAATGATGACTTTTCACTCATCCTAACAAAGTCCATTTGGATATGGATCAAGGAGTTAATTTCCAGAGTTTAAATCCATCATGTCCCTAGGTTGAGACATAAAAACTTGGACAGGATATGCCCATGTACATACAGAGCCTCCCTTCACTGATGATGTGTATGTGTGTGTATGTGAGTGTGTGTGTGCATGTGTGTGTGTGTGTGTGTGTGACAGAGAGGAGAGAGAGAGACAGAGAGAGAGAGAGAGAGAGGGAATAGTACCACGGAATCATAAATTACAACACTGTCACCCTGGCATGTCATATACCACCTATGCCAGTGCTCAGAGCACTAAAACCATAGAAATGGTGCTGATGGGAAGACATAAACACAAGGAACTGTACTCAGCCATGAGCCAAAATAATCCTCCTAAAGTACAAGACTAACCTTGTCATTCCTCTGTTCAAAAACCTTCACTGGTTCACCACTATTTTAAAGATGAAATACAAGTTTCTTAAACTGGTGATTAAGACCTTGCAAAATCTGGTTCCATCTTACTTTTATAGACTTTTTTCACTCTTCTCCCATTCACAAATCCTACATGCCAGATAAATTGGACTAGGAGGTGTATCCTGATCCTATCTTGTGCTCTCCCACTTCTGTGTATTTGTGAAGGCTACCTGTCATGCCTAGAACATGTTCCCTCCTCATTTCTGCATGTTATAATCCTTCCTTTCCTTAAAGGTCCAGCTTCTTCCATGAAACTTTCTGTAATCCCCAGATAAAACTGCTCTTGTCTCATACCACTTAATTGGGACCTCTCCTTTGTTGTTATCCCCATCTACTTTGTGTCATATTCCTTTGTGTACACATCCCACCTTTACAAAGCTTCTTGAAGGCAAGCAATAATGGCACATTAGCAGGAAATGTGTAGTTGATTCAAAAGGAAGTAAGCACTGTCGTAAGAAAAATACAGGAATTACTGTAGGTATGTGTAGTCAAAACAATTAACCTACAGATGGTGACAGGTGCATGAAAAAGATGAAAAAATACTAGCTGGAATAAAGAGACAAAAAAGAGCCTGGTCAGTGTTTTTGGTGGTTTGATGACCAAAATGGATCAATCATATGGCCATTCCAGTGCTACCCATGAAAATAACTCAGTAAGAAAAATGGATTAAGTGGCCTTATTTTCAGAACTGCAACAATTTCAACTATACAAGCTTAAAGAGATTTAGAATTCTGTTTTTTTAGTTGGGTCAATCAATTTCCTGCTAACCTCAGGGGCAAGTTTCACCCTTTATTTTGGATTGTCAAGTACTTAACACTAAGTGTTTAATAAATAGTTATTGCTGTTATTGTTGGTTTTGCTATTTATGGGTGTGACAGAGGCAAGAGAGTGGGGATATGGGTTCACTGGTGGTCTGCCCTTCTTGGGACTGCTGCCCAGAAGTGTTATATAATGAGAAGTTGGCTCTTTTCTTTGTGAAGGTTATCTTTGTTCCTAATTGAAAGGAAAATGATAAAATAGTAAGTAATCTGCTAAGGGGAAGACTATTAACACAATCAAGCCCCATGCTAAAATATACACAAAAAAATCCAGCCTATATTTCAATAGAGAAATGTGATTAGAACCTAGCAGCAGGAACGACAGCAGGCGGTATAACACAATTCAATGCAAAACCAACAATAACAACAAAGTACTTAGTTTAAAAAAAATACTAAGTGCACTTACATAACTGTTCTGTGGCATGTCCTTTCAAGATCCTCTTGGACAGCCCTGAGATCAGTTACAAAATCTTTCCAGATGTCCTCTGAATATGTATATTTTGACATGTGCTGAATCTTAGCATTCTTTGGAACTGTGTGTAATTAACTCACAACAATTCCAAGAAAATATCTAATGGGGATATCTCCAGCAGTGATAAGGAGAGAAAAGAATAAGGATAGAAGGGTATTGTGCTGACTCTTAGTTTCCTCATCTATAAAAGGAGAGGACCGATGTGGTGATTACCAAGGTCCCTCCTTACTCTATGGCTGCGATCATATGAATCAAGAGACCACAGGATCCAATCTCAGATCTGCTTAAGCAAACTTGGGTAAGGCAAGTTTTCTCACTAGACCTCAGCATCTTCATCTAAAAAATGAAGAAGTTGTACTCAATGACCTGCAATAATCCTTCTAGGGTCAACAATTAATGATTCCTATGAACAAGCTGGAGCTTGTGCAGTAATTTGTACTGAAGTGGTCCCAAATACATTGATAAGGCAGATCACATGTAAGAAATCAGTAAGGAGAGGTTCCAAGCTAGTTTCCATGGAGTAAAGCACAGAGCACTGGAAATAGAATCAGAGGAGGCTATTGTGGTCCAGTCAGACTACTTTTTAGGCTCCAAGTCTGGGGCTCTAACCTGGCTCTTCTATACCTGTGTGATATTCTGCCAGTCACTGCATCTTTCTGACTTCAGTGCTCTCATTTGTGTAATGAAAGGCTACAACTTGCTGTTGTCTAAGTTTCATCCAGCTTTATATCAATGACCTTGTCATACTCTTATTTATTCTGTATTAACCACCACAGCATCTCCTGATAGGGAAAATATTCCTATGTCCCAATAGCATGAAACATTGGAAGGAAAAAATAGCCCCTCTCAATACTGATAGATTGGGAGACACAGAATTTTAATCTCATAATACAGTGTTTATAGTTTCTAAATTTCAATAATGGAAGAACATCTGGATGATAACAAAAGGAATTCTTTGAAGGAAGAAGCGCTAAATCCCTGTGTACAAGGGAGAAATAAGTATAAATAAAGGATAACTAATGTTTTCCTGGTATTTATAACAGCGTAGAAAAGCAGAGGGAAGGCAACTTTATAATGTGCAAATGGATGTTTTGGCAGCATCTGTATTTTTTACCAGATGTGAATATCAAATATTTATTTAACTTCTGCTATGTGCAAAGCATTGGACATAGTAAGTAGTATAAAATACAATCCCCACCCACAAGAAACTTATATTCTAGTTGAGGAGGTAAGGTATAGATATAAGATAATAAACAAAATCAAAAAATGGTGTTTGGTAAGTGCCAACTGAGTGGTACAAACAAAGAGTATAGAAAGAATTTTGAGGAAGGACAGAGATTGTTCTGGGCTTACTCTATACTGAGGCTAATCCCTCTACTTATTTAAGCGATCCCATTCCATCCTATCTCTTCCAACAGATTGCCCTCTTTGTCATCCCCACTCTTTCACTGTTTTCAATCCCTCCTTGTCTACTGGCTCATTTCCAGCTACCTATAAACATGTTCATGTCTCCCCAATCTTGAAAGGATGCTCACTTCATCCTTTCATCCTTGCTAACTATTGTCCTATATTTCTTCTGTCCTTTGTAGCTGAATTCTTCAAAAAGGCTGTCTACAATAGGCGCCTCTATTTCCTTCTCACTCTCTACTTAACCCAGCCTCTGACCTTATCATTCCACTGAAAATGCTCTCTGAAAAGTTACTAACAATCTCTTAGCTGCAAATTCAGTGGCCTCTTCTCAATTCTCATCCTCCTTGACATCTCTACAGCTTTTGTCACTGTTGATCACCCTTTCCAACTCGATACTCTCTGCTCTCTATGTGTTCAGGACACTGTTCTCTCCTGGCTGACCTCTTGTCCATATGAACCCCTCTTTCTCTATCTCATTTGCGGGATCCTTTTCTAGATCACACCCTCTAATAATATGTGCCCCTTAAAGTTCTGTCCTGGGCTGTCCTCTTCACCCTCTATATTACTTCATTTGGTAATCTCATCAGCTTCCATGGATTTAATTACTGGGTTCAAATCCTATTTCTGACACTTACTACCTGTGTGACCTTGGATAAATCATTCAAACAAACCGACCCTTAATTTCCTTAATTCTAAAATGAAGGGGTAAATTAATTGGCCCTAAGGCCCCTTCTAGGGCCAAACCTATGATTCTAGGTTCTTCAAAAATGTCCTTCACTGTCAATGTCAACTTCGCTTTGCAACATCTCTAAAATATGCCCACTTCTCTGCTCTGACACCACCACCACTCCAGTGCAGGTCCTCATCATCTCACACCTGGACTAGTGCAATAGCCTGCTGGTGGGTCTGCCCTCCTCAAATCCCTCCCCACTGCATCCTCCATTCAGCTACTAAAATGATTTTCCTAAAGCACAGATCTGATCCTGTCACAATCCTCCCACGCCCTCAATAAATTCCTATTGCTACCAGAGTCTGCTTGCTTAGTCTTCCTTTCTACACAGCTCCCAGGGATTTAATTACCATCTCTATGCTGCTGATTCTCAAATCTACTTATCCTGGCTTAACCTCTCTACTGACCTACAATCTTGCATCTCCAACTGCCTTTCAGAAATCTCAAACTGGATGTCCAGTAGATATCCTAAAACTCAACATTCTTAAACAGAACTCATTATCTTTCCCCTTAAACCCTCTCTACCTCCAGCCTTCACTATTATGGTAAAGGGCAACACAATCCTTCCAGTCCCTCAGGCTCACAACCTAGGTGTCATCCTGAACTCTTCATTATCTCTCACCCGCCCCCATATCTAATCTGTTGCAAAAGCCGGTCCCTGTCACTTTTGTGACATATCTCAAATACACCTCCTTCTTTCTGACACTGCCACCACTCTGGGGCAGGCCCTCCCTCCTGGACTACTGCAATAGCCTGTTGGTGGGTCTGCCTGCCTCAAATCCCTCCCCACTCTATCCTCCATTCAGCCACTAAAGTGATTTCTCTAAAGCACAAGTCTGACAGTGTCACAATCTCCCCATCTCCTCAATAAATTCCAATGGCTTCCTATTGTTTCCAGGCTCAAATACAAAATGATCTGTTTGACACTCAAAGCTTTTCATTACCCTAACCCCCTCCTACCTTTTCAGTTATCTTATCTACTATTCCCTGACATGTACTATTTGATCCAGTAATATTGCCCTCCTTGTTCTTCCATGAGCAAGACACTTCACCTCAATTCTGGGTATTCTCTTTGACTCCCCTCACCCCATTCCCAGAACACTCCACTCCACTCAGACTACTGACCTCTCTGTCTTCCTTTTTAAGTCCCAACGAAAATCCCATCTCCTATAGGAAGCCTTCCCCAACCCCTCTTAATTCCAGTGTCTTCTCTTTGTTAATTATTTTCTATTGATCCTGAATATAGCTTGCTTTGTATATATTTGTTTGCATATTGCCTCTCCCATTGGATTGTAAGCTCCTTGAAAGCAGGAACTGTCTATTGCCTCTTTTTGTATCCTTATCACTTGGAGCAATGCCTGGCACATAGCAAGCATTTAATACATGTTCAATGATTGATTGGGCTAAGGTGGTGGGAGATAATGCTTCAAGGATGAGAAAGGCCTCGACATGGACCTTGAAGGACAATTAGGACCTAGACAAGCTGAGTAGAAAGGATCAGACTTTCCTGGCAAGAGAAGGGTAAGAATATGACTTCCTATTGTTCTACAGACAAAAGAGTACAAGATGTGGAGTCAGTCATCTAAATTGGATTCCATAAGTTGGCTGCTTGTATAAGTTGGGACATTTCTTAACCTCTCTTGGACTAAATTGAATGGCTTGGACTAGATGATCTCTGAGGTGTCTTCCTCTTCTAAAGGTATGACCCTATGATTACTAGAAGAACATTTGGTACACCAGCTTAGCTAAAGTGTGTTTCTTTGGTGAAGTATCGGGAGTTAGGGTTGGAGATATAGATTAGGATCAAATAATGGAGGGCTTTGAATGCCAGGCTAAGAACTTGAGAATATAAAACAATTCACACATCAAGTAGCAGCCCAGCCTTAGGTATCTTTCCAAAACTGACTCCAGGTAGTGTCTAATCCTCTGTAAGTGCAATAGATTTGAAATGTCAATTTTGTAGAAATTTAAGCTTCCCAGCAAAACTGGATATTACTCAATGCCTCCAGTTAAATTAATGAAGAAGCAGAAATTACTCAGTGTCAAAAGCATAAGAGTCAAATATGAAAATTGGAGTCAAAGTCAAACTTCATGGAATTGAAGTCAGATATAATGGAGACCAATGGTGATCTGAGAAGTCATTTAGAGCAAGATGGCTCTATTTCAGTGATTACCACATAGGGGAGATTAAGTCTCAAAAAAAAAAAAAAGAGAGACACAGGGAAAGAGAGAAAACAAAGAAAGGATGGATGGCAAGCTTCTGCTTGGTTTGGCTTTATAAATCATCTATGGCAGCTGGCTTCTGCATAACTGGATTTGAAGGTTCAAGGATATCCTAATCAGGATTAATAGACTTTAGCCGTATATCAAAGTGGCAGTATGTGTCTGGAAGTACTATTTTGAACCACAACTGTTTAAGCCCCAATCTCAAACTTGAAAGGCAAGGCAATTCTCAATGTAAATATCACCTTTTAATAACTTGGTAAAACCCCATTCCACCATATCTCTCACCTGCCCCTTGCTCTTTGGGGAAGGGAACCCGATGTCCTTTTCTGGAGGTGTCCTGATGGCACCTAGACACAGAACAGGATCAGAAGCCCTCACCCAACCAGAACCTAAAGGGCAAATACTATCCTCCTCTTCAACTGTCCACATTCTTTGCCTCATCCTAACCCACTGGTTGGTCTATTTATTTTCTGTGTTAAAGGCAACAATGTTTGCAGACTGGTAGCTCAGCTATTCATTCCTTTGGTAATTCTGTGATTAAAAAAAAATCTGTTCCACACCTGATGAATCCAAGCTTTGGTAGTAACTAGCTGTGTGATGATGGCAAGTCACTTCACCTTTCTATACCTCAGTTTTCTTATCTGTAAAATGGACATCCTAATACTTGTACCACTCACCTTAAATGGTCATTGTGAGAAACACACTTTGCAAATCTTAAAATGCTATATGAATCTGAATTCTTATATCCCTTTCAGAGCCTAAAATACTACTAGGCATATGGTAGCATAATAAAGTGACAGTTTTAGAACTAGAACTGGCTGTAGAACTCTCTTAGCCCAATCATTTAACTTTCTAGATGAGGAAACTGAGTCTTAAGAGGTTAAAAGTCTTATTCAAAATCACACAGACTATATATGTTCAGTAAACAGTGTTGATTTGGAAGCATGGAATAGTGAATACAGACCTGGATTTAGAGTCAGTATGGGCTGGATATTCATTTCAAATATTTATCAGCTGTGTGACTTTGGGAAAATCACTTACCTTCTCTGGGTCTCAATTTCCTTTTCTGCAAAATGAAGGTATTGTACCTTTAAGATTCCTTCTACCTTTTAATCTATAAACTTTGCAAAGCTCATTTTCTGCAACTAGCCTAACACTCATGTTCTGAGCTGGTATGGAATAAGACAAAAATGGGCCTTGGAATTTCAATTAAGTTGACCATCTCAGGTAGCAATATCTGGCCACTCTGGATTGTCAACTTTCTACAGGTCAGCTCAGGTTCTCCATGAACTCTAATTTATATCCTCACTTAATCCTTAGAAACCAAACTCACCTTTTTGAAATACAGTTGATAATTAAACCCCACACAGATCCTAGTCCTGTAGGGAAAATTGCTTCTCCAAACCATGTACATGTTTTAATTAAATAGTTTCACTTGCATATTAAAGGGTTGGCTTCTTGGATATTTTCTTTTCTGGAGTAGTTGAAAGCTGAATGCTCCGGGAAAGCGAGACAAGGAAAAAGAAGAAGAAATATAGCTTCTTCCAGAGGCCAGGGAAGCTTTGAGGTTTTGTTGCTTCTATGTTTAATTTGACAGAAATTCAGGCCAATTTTCTAGGAGTTCTTTATCTTTGCATGTGTGCGTGTGTGTACATGTATGTTTCATATATACATATATAACATGTATATAATGTATAAATTCTAATTAGCGAAAATGTACACTTTTTGCCAATGCATAATGTAGCTCTGGGGAAAGTTCCCTATATAAAGGTGTGTCAGTGTATGCTCTACAGAGCATGGATTTCTTTTATAGATTTTATTTCTTTTTTGCCCTAGCACTGATGAAGATAAAAAGGACTGACCCTGATCAAAACTACAAAGTCCACTAAGTTCCTTTCCATCCTCCCTTTCCTCTCTGCCCCCTTTTCTCATTTACTGTCCTGACCTCCCCCATTTTCAGGGACCCAGTGTTAGAACTACATAATAACACCCTTGCCCCTTTCAAAACAGTTCATGAGTTGATATTCATTTTTTTACACCTTGGTTGGAACTGACTTCTACCAGTGCTGGGATTCTTAACTTCTTTTGTGTCATGACCCTTTAGATGGGCTGATGAGCCCTGTGGGACCCCATCTTAGAATGTTTTTAATCATATAAAATAAAATACATAGGCTTGTAAAGGAAATTAGTTACATTGAAATACAATTATCAAAAATACATATAAAAAAGAAACATAGTTCAAGTTAAGAACCACTGTACAAATGTGTTACTTCTGCATTTTTGATGCATTTATCTCTGAATGGGACATGAAAATTTCTCTTCTTGAAACAAAAAAAAATTGAATTTCAGGCAAATAATCAACCTCAAAGCCAGTAAATTCCTTTTCAATCTTCAAGCCCTTCAGTACTGTAAAACTAGAGGGTGAGGAGCAGGGAATAAGGAATATTTAGATATTTTATCAAGGACCATTCAAGTATGGGGTGAGGGAGAGAGAGCTTTCATATTTAAGAGGTGTTTCTTTTTTTAGGTTGGCTCTAAAAGAATACGGGACAATGAGTAGATGTCTAAGCTTGATATAAGGAAAAACTTCCTAATAATTAGAACTGTTCAAAAGCAGAATTGGCTATCTTAGAAAGCTGTGGTTTCTCCTCATTAGAGGTTTCCAAGAAGAAACTGTGTCAGCAATGTTTTAGGTCTGGCTAAGACTAGAGAGTCTTTATGGCCCCTTTCAACTCTGAGCTTCCATGATGGGAAAGGGTGTCATGGACAAACCACCAGAAACCCCAGCTCAGAGGGATGGGCTGAGGCCTGGGAATCAGGACACTCCAGATACTGGGAGGCTGAATCCAGGCTGCGTCTAAGTATAATATACTAGGAAAAATTATCGTTCTGGTAAAAAAAAAATCAAAAATAAAAATCTGATAAGCTTAAAAGGACATCATAGGACAGAATTTATCCAAACCTTATTAACATGGGAGCCAATTATGATAAAACACAGAAGAGTTACACAGCATTGCTTACCTGTTCTTTAATGTACTTACAAAGAGTAAATGTTTGATGAATATTATATTTACAAACAATCACAAATTAGTGAGCCGGGGGAAGCTGTACAAAGGGAGATATCTTACCAGTTACAAAGCAGCTGTGCCTGACAGAGCAAAAACTACACCTGGATTTACCCTGTCAATTATAATTGTATTTGAATGTAATATAAAATCTTTAATAAAATCTGACATGTCAAATCTATGAAGGAGAGGTTGATAAATGGGGATTTATTGATGTTCAAATGAAGGGGGGCTGTGCGATGAGAGTAGCTAGCTCTAAATCTCTGGATAGTAACCATGAATACCAGGGACAGAATGAGAAGCCTGAACTGAGAAGCCTGAGGATGTGCTGGATTTGGGGGATTCGGGCTAGATTTGGACAACACTAACTTAGAAAAACTGGATCTTGCTGATTCTAAGGCTGTCTCTGTATTCTCTGGAGCAGTAGTGTCAAACTCAAACAGAAAACGTGAGCCTTTAAGCTATACAGAGGATCTCTGCAGGCAACATATTAACTTAGAAAGCACATATTAAGGCTAGCTGCTCCATTATATTTAATCTATTTTGATAAGTATTTTCCAAATACATTTAATTTGCTGTCCACCACAGTCCAGAGTGTGGGCCCCAGATGGCCAGATGTTTAAAGCACTGCTTTAGGGGAAAGAGTTCTTAGTGTTTCTTGGGTCATGGATCCCCTTGGCAGCTGGTGAAGCCTATGGATCTCTTCTCAGTATTTAAATATATAACACAAAATACACAGGATTTCAAAAGAAACCAAATAGCATTGAATATGGCTATCAAAATACGTTTAACAATAATGATAAAAATAGCTCCAATTTAAATAGTGGTTTAAGGTTTGCAAAGTGCTTTACAAATATAACCTCATTTGTTCCTCACAACAACCTTTGCAGGTAGGCTATTATGATCCTCATACAGAACCCAGGGTAAGAATACCTGCTCTAGGGTCTATGCCATCCCGGTATGGTCTTGAACATCATAGGGGCTTCATAAATGCTTGATGAACTGCTAGTTCCTAGGAAGTAGGAACTGTTTCACTGTATTTGTACCCTCAACGCCTGGCACATCATAGATGCTTAGTAAATACAGGTTGATTGATTGATTCTACATTAAGTTATCTCTGAAAGCACACACAATTTGAGGGGTGGGGCAAGACAATAAGGCAGAAACCAGACAAGCAGATGTAAGAATCAGGAGTACCCAGGGACCAAAGGCCAAAGCAGACATTCAAAAGACTGAGCAAGCAGCCAGAAACCAAAAAGAACCACAGGATCCAAAAGAGCAGGACAAAAGCAGTCAAGACAACAGAGCAAGGGAGGGCACTGGCACCAAGGAGACCTTAGATCTGAAGCAGTCTTCTATCCCGGGAAGGAAGCTTCTTGTGCACATTCTGCTGGGGCAGGAACCAGTCCCAGGGCTCTGGCAGACTAAAGCCTGCAGGAGAAAGCAGGGAAGTGGGCATACCTGACTGCAGTGACAAACAGAGGGAGAGGGACTGGACTGTTATTTCACTGGCATAGGGAGCTGTCCAAGGTGAGGGAGTTAGGGAGAGAGACTCCCTCCACCAATGCAGGGCAATATCTTCTCTGGCTCTTACATTTCCAGAAAGTTGTTTAGAGCACTAAGAAGTTAAGTGACTTGTCCAGGGTCACACAGCCAATATGTGTCAGAGGTGAAACTTGAACCCAAGTCCTCCTGGACTTAGGCCTGGCTCTTTATCCACTACACCACATTGCCTCTCATCAAATGTAAGGTCAAACAAAATCATTTGAAGAAGCAGGGGTGAATCTTCACTTGTGTCAGGGGAGGGGAGGGAAGAAAAAATTTGTAATCCAGAAGAAATAAAGATGAAGGATTCCTAAATATTTGGAGGCATGTTAATAGACATGTAACTCTTCCCATGTTGGTAAAACTGAACCCTCTGAAAAGTAAACAACTCCAAGGAAGAATAATATGGATCCACAAGCACTCCCAGGAGAGAAGTTATCTGTTAACCTGTCACGAACAATGGAGAGGTTGGCTATCTTCCTGGGAGATATATAAGGATATAAATAGAGATATATAGATATAGGCATAGATATAGATAGTGACAGAAATTTACCAAAACTAAAAAACATTACCCACTCTTGATGATCCAGGACAAATTAGGCTGCCAAAAGGAACCTAGAAAGCATTGGAAGGATTTATGAAATCCTGAGCACAGTTGAGTTTTTTTTCACCACTACTGACTAAAGGTAGATAGTTGGTACAGAAGAAAAAAAGCTATCTATGCTACTTACTATGGGCAAGTCATTTACCTTCTCTTGATCTCAGTTTTCTCAACAATAAAATAAATGTGTTGGACTAGATGGCCTCTAAGTTCCCTTCCAACTAAAAATCTACAGTACATTATGATTCTACAGTCTCTGATTAAATATATATAGATATATAGATATCCTCTTGATATAATAAAAAAGCCAATGCATAATAAAGATTCACAGTTTCATACATGATCATCTTTTTTCATCTTTTTTGTCTTCTTTGCATATGGAAATGTTCATATTTGTTGATGTTTTCAAATTCACAATAGAAAAAAAATTTGGAAAAACATATTTGCTTAGAGTCTTATAAATTAGTTTAAGAAAGCTTTAGAATCAAAAAAGTAAGCAAGGAAGAAAACTACATATGTGTATATATATATATACACACATTTGTACATATATACATATATACATATATATATATATAAAACCAATCACTCAGATTATCAGATGCAAAATAGGAAAAAGAATATAAAAACTCTAGTAATTTACCAGAGTCAATATCCAAGAATATGGCCTAAAATAAAGAAAAGAAATAAATCCACAACTTTAGATACACTAATGCACAAAGTATGAGTAATAAACAAGGCAGATCAAATTTCAATTTATTGGTATTAATGAAATTGGGTAGGACAGGATTCATGACTGGAAAATTACTCTGTAAGGATTTTCTTTAATTTAAAAGGATATCAATAGAAAGATAGCTGTATAGCATTGTATATATAGTCAGAAGATAAACTAATTTCAGGAAATCCATGAACTAGAGGAAGAAATAATAATGGAAAATAGTGGGTGATTTATCAATAGAAAGAAAAACAAAAGCAATATTTTGATGGGTGTATACTACAGACCACCTGCGCAGAAGGAAATAAAGATATCAGGATGTAGATCATAAATTTCTTCTATTTCATCTTTGAGTGAAGAACTGGGAGTAATGAGTGAAGAAGATAGAGACTTAGGCTCAATTCAACAGTAGAATTGATCACTTGAGGCATTTTGCCTTCACTAGAGGTCTTCAGGCTTGTTGGGGATATTGTGAAGGGCATTCCTGTGCAGGTATGGGCTGAACTAAATGGCCTCTGAGGTCTCTTAAAACTCAGATTCTCTGTGAAGAATGATGGCATTTGATAACAGAGCATTAGCAAATTGCAACAGAGATTTCAGGTACCATGTAGAGTAAGAATCGCTGAAAACTACTGAGTTTCTAGTTAGCCAGATTCAGTAAGTGATCATAATACCTTTATCTCCAAAGCAATCCAAAGGACTGAAGCAAGATAAAAATGGGCAGAAATATCTGTGCCTTGGGAATGAAGCACATTTTTAAAAACCTCACTGTCGGTGACCCATTTTTGATTGAATATTTTAAGTCAAATACAAAGTGAAATAAAATATGCATTTTCGAAAGAATTTAAATGTGGATGTGGAAAATCAAAACTAAACACTGCCACAACCCTGTCCAAAAGACTGTTCAAATGCTAACCTGGACTCTACCATATTGATACCTTGTCAACTGACTCTTAAGTGTGGCACTTACTGGTTGTGTGGTTATAAGTAAATCACTTAACCTCACAGTTAGGTGGCAGAGGGATAGAATGCTTGAATAGAGCACTGAGACTAGAATCAGGAAGACCTGATTTCAAAACTGACCACAGAAACTTACTAGTTATGTGACCCTGGGCAAGTCACTTAACCTCTATCTGCCTCAGTTTCCTCAAATATAAAATGGGGATAATAACATCTACCTCCCATGGTTGTTGTGAAAATAAATGAGATAATTTTTGCAAAGTGCTTAGCACGGTACCTGGCACATAGTAGACACTTAATTACTCCTTCTTTCCTTCCTTTCTTCATTTCTTCCTTTCTGAATCTCAGTTTTCTCATCACCAAAATGGTGATAACATTTGCATTACCCATATCATGGGACTGTTGCAAGAATCAGTTAAGATAAAATGTGCTAACATGGGTAAAACACTTTTTAAAACTATTATTAATATTAGCTATTATGATTAGCAGAAATAATATTGCTGTCAATATTTTTGAAGTATAGTACTATATGTGCATTCCTAATTTTAAATTACTATACTTTCAATATTTTTAAATAGCTGAGAAAATTGTGCTATCCCAAAGTCCTGACATGTATATTTTTTTCACTGTGAAAGGATTTATTTTTATGGTGAATCCATTTCTCAGCAGCTATAAAGTTGAACCAAAAAAAACTGTCACCTTGCTTAAACAAAGCCTTATGTTTCTCATATGTCTCACATAGATAGATGGTTAAAAGTCAACTTGCTTGAACTATTCCTTTATTGATTAGGAAAGCATGAACACTACTATTTGACATGCAAATAACCAAATGGAGCACTTAATCTGCATTTAATTAACCGTAAAGGATGTACAACAATTTAATGAGGGCAGAGAAACTCTATTATGCACTTCAGTAGTTTATACAATTAAGCAATATCCACTTAGGATTGAGCTATACTTTTGCTGGGAATAGTCCTACATCTCTGATTTCACCAAGCTTAGAGAAAATTCAGTAGTGATGAAGAAGCTCCTCACCTTTTCAGTTTAGATCCCTGGTTCACTTTATGACTAACAGCCAATTTCACTTTCTTGATCACTATCTCTCTTAATAATCCAGCAACATATCTCCTCCATCTCTGAACTTTGTCCCACTAAATCTTTTTTATTTGCTCAACTTTTTTTCTCTTCCACTCACCAGATGCTACACTTGCTTGCATAAGGATTTATTTTAGAAGATAGGTCTGTATATGTGGGTATATATATATATCTCCTTTAAAAGTCTTCATTCAGAATGAATACAAAATAATTATTATTAAATTTTTCTCCCATCCCAAGAAAGAGGGAAAGATTGGGAATATAAACATAGGACGGCTACTTCAGACAAGTCAGTCAGTCCAGCAGCATTTAAGCACTTACTATGTCCTAGACATTGTATTAAACACTGAGGATACATAGGAAGTGGGGAAGGGAAAAGCAATCAAGTTCACAATGGATTATTTTCATGAAGAGAGGAGGGTGGTATAAGAAAGTTTAGAGATTCAATTCAATTCAACCAATATTTATTAATATGGCAGATGATGGGCAGTTGGGTAGAAGGATACAAAGTTGACCTTGGGAGTCATGAAGACCAGAATTCAAGTCCTGCCTGTGACACATAATGGCTGTATAACTCTGACTGTTGGATTTCAGCCTTTTTTTTAGTCATGTCCAATTCTTCATGATCCCATTTTGGGTTTTCTTGGCAAAGATACTGGAGTGGTTTGCCATTTCCTTCTCCAGCTTATTTTATAAAAGAGGAAACTGAGGCAAACAGGGTTAATTGACTTGCCCAGTGTCACACAGTTAGGTTTAAACTCAGGAAGATGAGTCTTCCTGACTCCACGTTTGGCACTCTATCCACTGTGCCATCTACCTGCCCCTTGGGACTCGGAACAAGTCACCTTGACCTCTCAGTGCCCCACCAACTCTCCAGAATTATTAGTTCCAGAGCGGGGGCTGATCAGCATTGGTAGAGGGAGTTTGTTCAACTAGAGCTCCCCTATACCAATGAAATCACAGTCCTGGTTAAATACAGACACACAGAGGGCCCTATGCTAGATGCTGGGGATACAAAGACCACAATGAAATAGTTATCACCATTGAGAAATATACATTATAGCATGGAGGAGGAGAAAGCTTGGAGTGGCATGCTGGTCCTTAGAATAAGTATTGGGCAGATAAGGAGATGGCCATGAAATAATATAACAGAGCATTATAGGGAACAGCTCATTCCTATTGCTCAGTCAGCTTCTTCTACAAGGGAGGCAATCACAAATGATAGGAATAGAATTACCTTCCCCTTTGACAACTGCCTTGGGTATACCAAAGGATCCTGGCCCTGCTCATTCCTGACCTTAAGGGTTCATCCTGGCTAGTCCTGAAACCCCCCTGCCACCCAAAAGAACAGCGCTCTACAAAGTTCTCAGCTGCCTAGAGTTCGAGACCATCATGACCTCTTCCAGTACCTATCTTTCCAGTCTTCTTACATCTTATTCAACCCCAAATACTCTGTCATCCAATGACAAGGGCCTTATTGCTAGTCCTCAGACAAGACTCTCCCTCCATTTTGTGACTCCAGAATTTCCACTGATCATCCCCATTTTCCCTGGGACTTTCCCCCTCCCCCTCCTCATCTCCACCTCCTAGCTTTTCCCTAGTTTCCTACAAGTCTAAGACAAAACTCCACCTTCTACAAGAAGCCTTTGCCAGTCCACCTTAGTGCCTTCCCTCTGAGGTTATCTACTACTTAGCCAGGACATGGTATATATCTACAGACTGTTTGTATATAGCTAGTTATTTGCGGATTGTCTCTGTCTGTGAGCTTCTATAGGGCAGGGACTGTTTTAGGCCTTTCTTTTTATCACCAGTACTTAGGCCAATGTCTAACACATAGTAAGTGCTTAACGAGTTCTTGTTGACTGACTGGCCAATGTCACACAGGTAAGTTAGTTGATCTTGGATTTGGGTTCAGATCCTTAAACTGCCTGGACTTAGAATGTTCCTTTTCTAACTTGATCTAAATCCTATGCTGGTGTCAAGTCCTTTTATGACTGAAACGTCTAATTTATCCTTTTCTAATTTAGAGCTTCTTTGTGCATAGCTGGTTGCATGCTGATGCCCCCATTAGACTGTGAGCTCCTTGAGAGTAAAAATCAGATTTCACCTTTCTTTATATCCCCAGCATTGAGCATAGTGCCTAGTACATAATAGTTGCTTAATTAATGTTTTAAGGGATTGACTTCTAGTTAACTTTCCTATCTTACAGATGAGCCTTTCAGTCACAGTTGGCCCGTTCATTCTTAAGTTGCTTAAGTTATTTGAAGGATGGTTTTGGTATGAATTTCCAGCAAGCATTCTGAGACTGACAGTAAGTCCATGTTACCGTATCTATCTCACTTGCAGCTTCTCTCCCATGGTGTGTGAATCACAGAACATGGCTTTTTGAGGCTTTTTGGGGAAACAGAGCTTCTCTTTGAGGACTACGGTGTTTTTTCACTAGAGCTTTTACTGTGTGGAGCCTTTCTTTGGATACATTCAAAACATGTCATATCCCTCATTTACCTAGACAATGGAGCAGTAAGGCAGCTGGGATATACTGTAGATACTATTTAACAGAGAACAAAACTGAGACACAGGGAGGATAATTGAACCCAGGTTTTCTTTTACCTAATTCATTGCTTTCATCATTAATCAGGGTACTTTCTTAAAGCACCAGACATGAGGCCCTCAATTGTCAGCACTGGGTATTATGAGTATTCTTTCATTTTTGCAGAGAATGTATGGTTTTTTATTGGGGAGGGGGTGAGTCAGGGCAAGGCAGGACGGGGCATGTGAGAAGAGTTTTTAAAAATGGCTTTACTGACATACCCCTTTTGTAATTGAAATGATATTAAATGAAATAAACATGTATAAGGAACTAGCAGAGTGAAGGAATAAAGAAACTCTAATAAGGCATTTGAAGTTTTTAGAAATCCTAGGCAGCCCACTAGTTTGTAGCTGGGGATATTGGTTGACTCTTTCTAAGTCTAGATCAAACTCAAGAGGAAACACAGCATTTAGACGGGTCGACAAGTGCCCAAGACACCTTATTAGTGAGTTATACAGCAGGTTCTATACACTTAAGCTATTTATTGCTTTTGTTTCTCCCCTTCCATAATTTATGGTAGAATGCCAACAAAGTATTAAAGCTAACAAAATGACATCTCACATTAAACTAACAAGGCACTGGGGGGGCGGGGTTATGCAGGAATTTGCTGGGTATTTATAGCCTGCTGAAAACTCCTGCCTGTACAACCACAGAAGACCAAACACAAAGGTAATCTTCCATCAAAATGACACATCATGTAGTTAGTGTGCGCCTGGCGAGCTCAAGGCTGCAAATTCTGGTGCTTGCACAGCTATTGAGATGACCACTGGACTCTGCAGATATAATTAGAATCCAGAAGGGGTTTAGAGCTACCTATCTTAACTGGCAAAGTAGTTTCCCCAAAGGAAGTGGTCACATACTGGGGAGGGAAAGGCAGATGTCAGGCTGGAGGAGATAATGCATTCTCCTTTTTCCTTCACAGAGCTCACTCATGCTTGTCATTTTCCTAAGCACTTCCGTTTTCTGTGGATATTGGATGTGGAATATATTTCAACAATGTCTTTAGGCCTGAGGATCACCAGTGGGTCCCTGAAGGTAGGAGAAAAAGGGGGAGAAAAAGAAAGAGGGGAAAGGAAAGAGAAATAGAGAAAAAGAAGGAAGAGGAGAATAGGAGATAAAATAAAAAGAGGCCCTAATGATGGAATGTGCTAAAGAGAGAGGACCACAGTAACTGTCTCACATATTCTTCAGTGCCTCTACTTGGCCATAGGTTGCACAGATCTACTCTGGAAAATGTATTAGGGCCATTCCTACATGTACATTGACCAGTGTACTATTTATTCATTTTGTTATGCCCCAAAAGAAAAGAAAAATAATTAGCCATATCTCTAGAAAAGAGTTATAGAAAAAACATAGACAAGACAAGAATCTTTTAGGATGAAGATGATGTGAATAGACTGGGAATTTCATCAGTGTTTGGAGTATTTAAACATATGAGACAGCAGATCCATTAAAATTGGGAAGTAATGTCTGAGGTGGGTGATACAGAATTGTCCCTTTCTCCACCTCCTTCACTGCAAATCCTCCTCTATTCTAACTATAACCTTCCTTTATCCTCAGTTTCTACTACTCCTATGGTCACCACATCTTTGCCTCCCACTGAAAAACAACAACAATACAATTTTCTTATAATATCTGTTGTTGTAAGGATCAAATGAGATAATAGTTGTTAAGTGCTTAGCATAGTACCTGGCACATGGTAATTGCTATATAAATGCTTAGTCCCTTCCTCCCCCTCTTCATATCTGACATAGAACACAACATTAACAACTTCAGTCTTCAAGGCTATCATCAATTTTCCCTCCTTTGACACTTTCACTGAAATAGTTACCTAGACAAAATCTTCTGAATAATTTTTCAGATGAATTGATAAACTAAATCAGAAAAACTGAGCTTGGCCAAACACCAAAATTCAAAGTATAATATTTGGAGGAAGTAGCCCTATCTAGTTTTGCAAAATGAGGCAGAAAATATATTTTCAATACTGACCAAACAGAACAAATGACCTGGACTGACCCTGTTCCATTCTAATACCAATGTATCATGTGTCCTCAGAACATTAATTCACTGAAACACTGGCTATTGGGAAATAATTTTTTCTATGTATTGCCTGAGCGCTCTCATGTTCAAAACAGCAGTAGGAGAATTTCCCAATCAGTTACTAACGTAAAAAAGAAAGTATGGTATAGTAGAAAGAGTACCCAAGTGGGAGTTAGAGGAAGATGCTAATACCAGCTCTGCAACTAACTTTGCACATATTATTCATTTAACAAAATATGTGCTGGATTTAGCTAGATAGTGAAGTCACTTAACTTCAATTTACTTATCTGATGAATAAAGTTGCAAGACTGCCAAGATCCTTCCATCTCTATAATTCGACATTTTGATGTTCCTAAGTGACAGTGGAAAGTGAAGTCCTACTGTGTTCTTATTCTATCTCCCCAGTGACTAGCATACCTAGGTCCTTCTACATACTGACATGTCACACTTTATGTGATAACTTTCATCTTGGAAAGCTATTTATGAACCAAGTTTTTGTAACCAAAACATATTTTAAAGGAGTTTCACTTTTAAAGGAATTCTGTAATGAATCCATTTGCAAAGTACCCACTAGGAATAGGCAAGATATGGATGGTAATTTCAGCTTTGCTTCTTATTAGCTGTTTGGTCTTGGTCAAATCACTCAACCTCAAACTTAATGATTTCATCTGTGACAGAGGAGGAAGGTCATAATATTTCATTACCCATCTCTCAAGGTTGTTCTTAGGAAAGCAATCTGCAGTGAGGTACAGTCAAAAGAACATTGGTTCTGGTGTCAGAGGACCTGGATTCAAATCCTGTCTTTGACCTTTCTGAAGCCCAGTTTCCTTATCTATAAAATTAGAAGATTGAACTAGATTGCTTTTGAGGTCTCTCTGGCTTTTGAGCTATGATAGAAATGTGAGTTATTATTATAAAATGAAAAATTGTTCTAAAATGCTGGTAGTTACTCTCTGAGTGATGTTCATATAGATTTCCTCAAACAGGCACACCTGTATTCTCCTATAAAAACAACTTGGTATATAATTATACTTCTACATGTTTTTCATATGCAAAGATGATATCTTCTCAGAAGGGCCTCATATGCAGTTATTTCTCCAGGTGCGGGGATTCATTATACTGAGTCATTCACGTTCTATCCACTGGTTCATTTTGTGACTAATGAGATACATTTGGAGAACGTTTGGCTGGGATCATGGAAGCAATTGGAAGCTAGGGAACCAAGGATCAAACATATGTCACAGGTCTTATTAATTTCACATTATAATCAACAGAGCTCAAAGTCTGACATAAGAATGATGAGCTAAAACTCTGCACTGTGAAGAAACTGTGCACACTCTAAATGTCCTGGGGAGAAAATCAATTATCTAAGGTTTCCTAGACTAATGACTATTCCAATAAAATCAAGACATTTCAAAGAATAAGAATAAGTAGAAGTTTTTCTTAAAGGATAATCTAGTGGAAAGAAGAGTGATTTTTTTTTTTAGCCAGAAGATATATAGTCCATCTCTGACATTTCTAGCTGTGTGACCGTCAGCAAATCACTTTACATCTCTGAGCCTCAGTTTTCAAATCTATGAAGTGGGAATAACAAGTGTACTTACATGGCCTCCCCCACAGGTTTGTAAGGAAAGTCCTTTTCTAAAACTTTAAAGTGCTCTATAAATGAATAGTTATCATTATCCCAGCACAAGGTATGACTTTTTAAAATCACATAATAAAAAGATGAACTTCCGTTGGCTTGAAAGTGAGAAAGAAGAAGTCATCATAAATTACCTGGTAATGAACTCTCTGGGTACTAGAAGGAACTGACTGCAGATCCTAATGGGAAAAATGAAAGAAATATTCATGGCTTTAAAAGTAGTTCAACAAAGTTAACCATAAGAAGGTATTAACTACTCCAACCTAAAAACAACTAAACCAAATACAATGGTAATTTAAAATAAACAAAAACAAACAAAATAAAACAAAAACAAAAACAATCATTGCCAAATATGGCAAAAACTACTTAATTTCATTTCAGCGGAGGAAGTTCAACTTGAACTACTCAACAGTCCAAATCAAAGAACATATTTTAAAAGATTGTATTTAATTAGTTTCAAATGCACATATAACTCAAACTAATGGCTAGGGGTCCTCCCCAACCCCCTTTAATTAACAGATAAGGATCATGTAATTAACACATTCATTGCTGTTATGTTAATGATACTAATAAAGTACCTCAAAATAATGAATTCTTAGATGGTTAAAATGTCTTTCCTATCCTTATCCTAAAAATAAATAATTCGCCCAGGAAGCAAATTGCTTTTTCAAAGATAGCAAAAAAGTTAGCTTCTGATATTCAATGTCTAAAGGATCATAAATTTCAAATCCATGGAGTGATAACAAATGAGGGTTTACTGAGCTGCTGAAAACTTGACCCACTTTTTAAAAAAAGTTTTTATAACTGAAATAGTTATATTTGTCACATTCTGTAACTCTGAGGATAATTAGTATAGTGTATCTACTCACACAAATGTCAGCATTTCTTCAGACTTTTGTTCTTATAGCCTCATACCTCCTTCCTACAGGACTTTTTTTTTTAAGTTTGTTTCCTATGGCCAGTGAAATTTACTTTCTTCAAAAATCAGTATACTTTATTTGGAACAGTTTTCTTTTTCTTTCCTCCTCCCCTTAGAATTCTTATCTGTATTGTTTGGCATCATTTAGTTAGGTAGGGTTGCTTCCTACCTTAGACTACCACCTAACAGTTAGGGGTGGGGAACCTGAGACCTTGAGACCACATGTGGACCTATAGGTCCTTGGGTGCAGCCTTTTTTGACTGAGTCCAAGTTTCATAGAACAAATCCTTTTATTAAAGGGATTTGTTCTGTGAAGTCTAGATTCAGTCAAAGGGCTGTACTTGAGGACCTAGAGGGCCACATATGGCCTTGAGGCCGCAGGTTCCCCATCTCTGGACTCTAACTCCATCCCCATTTTCCCAAACCTCTCTACTTACTACACCAGAAAACTGGGTTCCTGTTACAGTGGCACGTCCAATAGGCGTTCAGATAGTTATGTCCCCAAATAGTGATGATTTCTGTCCCTGTGCAGCACTGGTAAGCAGCTCAGAGGTTAAGGAAGTTTTCTTCTTTTCATTAGGAGGTTTATAATAAGATCATATTCAACCCCTATTTTCATGTCTTCCTCTCTAGCATATGGCCTATTTTTTGACCCTGGAGAAAAGCATCTGAGTTATATCTAATGTCCAAACTCCAGCTAATATCAGAGACAAGGAAAACTCATAGTATCCTAAGTTGGAAGGAATCTTGGAGATCAACTCATTCAATCTCCCATCCACTGCAAAAATGTCTTTTGGCAGATTATCACAGGATTGAACTGAGATTTTATGACTGAGAGCCCACTGTTTCATGAGGCAGCTGTTCCCATTGTTAGACAGCTCTTATTGTTCCACAGTGTTTCCCTACACAGAGCCAGAATCTGTCTCTCCCTTTAACTTCCTCCCATTCATTCCAGTTTACCCTTTGGATCAACTTAGAATCAATCTGCTTCAAATATTTGACAATTATCATGTCTTCCTCAAGATTTGTTATCTCTGGTGTAATCATCTTCAATTATTTTAACTATCTGTCATACAATAGAGTCTCCTGACCCATCTCCATTTCCTACCTCTGGATGCTCCCAAGTCAGAGATCAAGATAAGGTTCCAGATATAGTCTGACCAACTTAAAGTATAATATTACTTCCAAAGCTTGGAGCACTATATTTTTATTAATGCATATTGAGCTTGTTACCAGCCAATTCACTCACATTTTCTGCTACCAAATTAGGTCTCCTCAATTCTTTACTTAGGTAATTTTTAAACCTAATTGCAATATTAAAAAAAAAACAACTAAATTTAGGACTTAATATTTATTCCTGTTGTACTTCATCTTGTTGGTTTTGATTCAGTATTATTAACTATTAGGATCATTTAAATTTGTTATTCTGTTGCTCTTAAAAATGGCTCTTCTTTACAAGTTTGTAGTATCTTCAACTTTAATTAGAAGGTCTTCTTTGTCTTTAAATCAGCCCCAAATAAAAAAATCCATGTATGGATTTGTGTTTCAACATAGACTTCTGTACCGTAACAGAACTGAAATTTGTTTAATTAAGGGCTTATGTCTTCTGTTCAGACTTTAAGTATTGAAAAAAAAAGACTTCTAGGTTGGTTAACAGATTCACAGATGGTCAGAGATGGAAGGCACCTTAGAATCCTTCAATATTGTTCAATTCCTTTAACAAAAAAGTATTCTTTACATCTCTATTACACTTTAATATTTACAAAAATGCTCCCCTCTTTTTTGGGGAGGGCTGATGCTTTCTGTTTCAAGTGTAAACAAATATAAAAAGGAAAAAAAATATGTTCTCCTCACAACCTAGGGTAGATGGTTAAATATTATCATCTCTATTGAATGTTTAAAGACTATGGACTAGAAAAGTTATTACTTGCCCAGAGTCAGTGAAATGCTAATATATATCCACATGTTAACAGTCCTGATAAAGGCAAGAATCCTTAAACACATAATCTTGCCAATAATTTTTTTTAAAAGAGCATTCATGGATTTACTAATTATTTTTCATTCACCTCTGACATCAGGTATTGTTCACAACGATCATCCTTTCTTCTGTATAATTCTCCCTAAGTACACTGCCATTGCTGAGTCATAGGCATGGACCTCTAAAAATTAGTGGCTTCAGTTTGAAAGCACTTTAACCACAATGTAGAATACAGTCTAGCAATGTTTGCCTACTTATATTACCAAGAACTAATTGTTCTTATTTCTTATTCTATTTGTGGGGAATATAAATTAAATGGCTGCCTTATAAAACTTTTTAAAACAACCAATGTATTTTCACTAGAGTTGGCTTGGAAATTCAATGGTCCTTTCTATGTCCTCCCTCACCTTGACTACTCTTCAGAACTGAAACCACTGACACCTTACTCTCTAGCCTCAAAGTTCTTTGTTCCTTTGACATCTATGGCACTGCAGTATCCTTCCCTTTCTCCTACTCCTCTGACCAATTCTTTGTCTGATTTAATAACTTTTCTTTCTCCTCCAACTCCCTTAATGTAAGGATCAGCCCATAACTCATTTCTCTTTTTTCTGTATACCCCTCAGCCAAAGCATCCACTCTCCTGGTTTTCATCATCATCCCTATGGATATGAGTCATGAATTTGTAGCTCTAGTTTTGACCTATCCCTCTAGTCACAGAATAGGATTTCAAACTACTTCCTAGATTTCTTTATTTAGATGCCCTCTAGCATCTCAAACTTTTTTTTTTCTTATACCAAGCCTAATTTTTTTATTTTTAATTTCTACTTATTTATACCTATTTCTGCCCTTTGGGTCCAAGGAAAACAAGTCTAATCCTTCTTTCACATGACAGCCCTTCAACATACAAATATTTGGGGAAAGTCAATGAAGGCATTTTGAAAGTATTGAGAGTTGAAGTATGGCCTTGAAGTTGGACATAAAACTGGTCAAGAGTATATTCCAAGAAGAAGAAGAGAAACAGGATAAACAAAGGGAAGAGAAATATGAGATGTATGCAAACTTTGAGTGATCGAGTTTGGCTACTATATGGGGTGTACATGAGTTAGTGGTGGGAGACAAGCCTGGAAAAGTTGATTAAAGTATATGGCAGGTAGGGAGCCCTGGAGGCCAACCTAATAATGAGTTTTTATTTTATTTGGCACTCAATATAAAATAATTGAAGGTTTGGGGGCATGGAAATAACACAATGAAAGGTGTACCAATTTGAGAAGATTAAAATGGCAATAATGTATGAGATTGATGAGGGTGAGATGTCAAGGTTGGAAGACTAGTTAGGAGATTGTTGTAACAGTCTAATAACATTTATATAGTCCTTTAAGGTCTGTAAAGCATTTTGACTATGCTTTAATTTTTTTCATAAGAACCCTATGAGCTAGGTGCTATTATTACCCCCATTTTACAGATGAGATTGACACTTAAAGAGATTAAATGATTTGCTTTAGTCTCACAGCTATTAAGTGTCTAAAGGCAGGATTTGAATTCAGGTGTTCTCTACTCCAAGTCCAGTGCTGTGTATATCAAATTATCTAGCTGCCTCAGTCAAGCCAAGCCACAGAGAAGGACTAAATTATGGCAATGGTATTAGGATTTATAAGGGGTCAGGGGAAATCTAAGATATAGTACATAGGTAGAATCAACAGGACTTAGTAATTGATTATATGTGGGCTTTGAGGCAGAAGAAGCAAAAATATGGCTTCAACGTGTCCATAACTGAATTCATCACCCCTGGCATCTCATCTCTGTTTAGTACCACCATTTTCCCCAAATATATGTGTGTTGAAGGGCTGTCATGTGAAAGAAGGATTAAACCTGTCTTCCTTGGACCCAAAGGATAGAACTAGGTATAAATAAGTAGAAATTAAAAAGAAAAAGAAATTAGGTTTGATACAAGAAAAAAAAAACTTCCTGTCAATTAGAGCTATCCAAAACTGGAATGGGCTGCTGTAGGAAGCAGTAGTGTACAGCAGATTTCTATACAGATATGTTTGGAATTTTCCTTCCAAAAGCTGAGATTCTGTAATCTTTTCATAGTCTAAAATCTAATTTGTACCTGTCTTAATGGCATTTATTGTATTTTACCATGTATTATAGATATCTGTATACCTGTCCTATCTGTAAGATTGTAAGCTCGTTGAGAACAAGGACAATGAATGTCTTACTCAACTTTGTATCACCTGGTAACACCAAACTTAGGGCTTTGAATTTAATAAGTATTCACTGGACACTTTTTAAATTTCAATGAATTGATTAATATACAGTTCTCCCCTACTTTAAAATCCCATTTCATCTTAGCAGTAAAGAACTAAAACTGAGGGATAACAATTATGCTACACATTTTGAGACAATACTATAGACAAGTTGTCTCTTCACTGATCTTTCCTTAACTGAATTCATATAGTCAGGAACTGTTTACAGACCTCATAGGCTTATCAAATGGTCATTATAAATAAAATATTGTCCAAATCAACTCACCTCCTGTAGGCGGTCAATGTACATACGACAAGTTTCCAAATCGCAGTCTCCTCGTACAACTAGAATACCCAGAGGGATAGCTGAGGATTGGGGGAAAAGAAAGAGCTAAAATAACTTATTTGACATTTCCATGTAGACATGAATGTATTTTTATTGTTCAAAACATTTCAAAGTATTTAATTCCATTTAAAAAATGCTATTTTTTAAATTAAAATTTTAAATCTTCCCCCCCAATCTATTTGGTCATTGCGTGATTTGTTACAGCAACTATTTTCTTGCATAATCAGTACTGTCTTGTATAGCACAGTTTGTATTTTCACATATCTTTGTGCATGTGGATCATGTCTGCCATCACTAGAAGAAATCAGATTTGAGAGACATGCACGTCTTCCTCTGTGAGGCTGGTAATTCCTCACACAGTTATCCTTGCATACAGCTGCCACCAGAGGTCTGGATAGGATAACCTTTCTGAATAAACTTTCTCCAAGTATTAACAATGAGTCTTGGAGAATAATATACATCAACAACAATAACAAAAATTCATTTCCCCTCAGTGATCCTCTCCTTTCTAATGAATGTTTAATAGACATAGATTAAAGTTCTTGCTTCTCTAAGGTCCTTCAGGTTTAAGTATTTCACAATCTGCTATTGTGCAATGCATAAAAGACCCTATTTGTAGGACCTTCCCTACCCAAGGCACCATCATCTACTATTTTGGTTAACTTGCTTGATAGTTTCCATATGATTTCCCCAAAACTAGTTATTGAAAACTGATAAATCAACCAAAGAGTATGTGCATATGTGAGCGCACTGGACAGGGGAGTAGTTTCAGAAAACCAAAAGGTAGTTTAGCTCATTTCACTGAAAACTATTTTTTCACATATTTGGATTAAATAAAACACATTCACATTGTTTTCATAAACATTTTTCTCCTTTTGTCACTTGAGACATGATATATGACAGAGGAGCCATGATTCATTCTTCTGGCACAGATTGGACTATATGACCTCAGAGATCCTACTCTCAGGGGATTCTATGATTTTATAAGATATTCTTAACTTCCCAGAAGTTTAAATCTTTCCATCCTCCTCTTCTCCCTGTTTTAACTACCATGTATTCTAAAAACACAAAGTACAAATTCTGTTCTGAAATCAAAATTAAGAGACAGCCTATGGAGCTAACCTAATGGCCAATGTGATTTGTTCATCGTATTTTCTAATATACATCAATCCTAAACTGTGTACCTTTCCTTGTTTAGCCCACTGAAAAAATTAAAATTAAAAAAAGAGAGGAGACACAAGTAGAACAATTGTTACCACCATATTAAATTTAATATGTATATCATATAATAATAATATGATGTTGAGTCATTTTGAGTCGTGTCTGACTCTTTGTGACCCCATTTGGGGTTTTCTTAGAAAAGATACTGGAGTGGTTTGCCATTTCCCTGTTGTTTTTTTTATTAAATTTAGATCTGGTTTTATTTCTTTTTTTATTTAATTTTTTAAATTTTTTGTTATATTTTAAGTTCTTGTCTCCCTCCCTCCCTCCCCATCCCACACTAAATAAGGCCACCATTTGACAGAGATATATAAGTATATATGTGCAGTAACTTGCATTGAATGTTCATGTTTGTTTTTATGCCATAGCCAAGGGACTGTTATTTTTGTTCCAAATGGAAGCGGATCAAACAGCTTTCCACATTCTAAGTTGTTAGGAAGAATAAAGGGTTCCTGAAGAGACTTTAATGGAAAAGAAAGAATTCTGAGGTTGAGGAGGGAAGACTTGACCCTTGTCAGATAATGGAGAATGCTGTACAAGTAGATCTTAAAAATAGACATGGGGCTGCTTCTGAAGAGTAGAGTCAGATGCTCTTAAGAAAGAAGCTGCTTTTTCCCTGAAGAAAAATATAGTAGAGGTAGAGAAGGTATCAATTGAGAGATCACCACCAAGGGCCAAAAGAAGAGGTTTATAGTTGGTGGCTCCCTGTCTACTCCCTAACAACTGAGAGGTCTCTTATCTTTCTGGATCATGCATCCAAGACACGATAGAAAACCTCTCAAAATTTACCAAAAGGGATTACTACTATTCACTTCCAGAGATTCCTGTTTGTGTAAATGACACGGATAGAAAAAGCTTAAAAATATTTTTAGGTTTTATAACCATTTCATTTCATGACATTTTTGGAGATGTCTTAGATCCTTGTACTCCTGAGAAGGGTTAAGTCTATCAATATTAGTCATCGTACAACGTGGCTGTTACTGTGTACAATGTACTCCTGGTTATGCTCACTTCACTCAGCATCAGTCCCTATAAGTCTTTCCAGGTTTTTCTGAAGTCCACTTGCTCATTATTTCTTATAGCACAATAGTATTCCATTAAATTCATATACCACAAGTTGTTCAGCCATTCCCCAATTGATGCGCATCCTCTCAATTTCCAATTCTTTGCCACCACAAAAAGTGCTGCTATAAATATTTTTGTACATGTGGGTCCTTTTCCCATTTGTGTGATCGCTTTAGGATACAGCCCTAGAAGTGCTATTGCTGGGTCAAAGGGTATGCACATTTTTATAGCCCTTTGGGCATAGTTCCAAATTGCTCTCCAAAATGGCTAGATCATTTCACAACTCCATCAACAATGCATTATAATGTTCCAATTTTCCCACATCTTCTCTAACATTTATCATTTTCCTGTTTTGTCATGTTAGCCAACCTGATAGGTGTGATGTGGTACCTCAAAATTGTTTTGATTTGTATTTCTCTAATCAATAGTGATTTAGAGCATTTTTTTTCATATGACTATAGACGGCTTTAATTTCTTCATCTGAAAAGTGCCTGCTCATATCCTTTGACCATTTATCAATTGGGGAATGACTTGTATTCTTATAAATTTGACTTAATTCTCTATATATTTTAGAAATGAGGTCCTTATCAGAGACACTGGTTATAAAAATTCCCAGTTTTCTATTTTCCTTCTAATCTTGGTTGCATTGGCTTTGTTTGTGCAAAAACTTTTCAATTTAATGTAATCAAAATTATCCATTTTGCATTTCATAATGTTCTCTCTCTCCTGTTTGGTCATGAATCTTCTGTTTTCCATAAATCTGATAGGTAAACTATTCCTTGCTCTCCCAGTTTGCTTATAGTATCAGCCTTTATATCTAAATCATGAACTCATTTTGACCTTATTTTGGCATAGGTGTGAGATTTTGATCTATGTCTAGTTTCTGCCATACTCTTTTCCAGTTTTCCCAGCAGTTTTTGTCAAATAGTAAGTTCTTATCCCAGAAGCTGGGGGTTTGGGGTTTATCAAATAGTAGATTACTATAGTCATTGACTACTGTGTCTTGCATACCTAACCTATTCCACTGGTCACCACTATATTTCTTACCCAGTACCAAGTAGTTTTGATGATTGCCACTTTATAATACAATTTAAGATCTGGAACAGCTAGGCCACCTTCCCCTACATTTCTTTTCATTAGTTCCCTTGATATCCTGGACCTTTTGTTATTCCAAATAAATCTTGTTATTATTGTTTCTAGCTCCATAAAATAATTTTTGGTAGTTTGATTGGTATGGTACTGAGTTAGTAAATTAGCTTAGGTAGAATTGTCATTTTTATTATATTAGCTTGGCCTACCCATGAGCAACTGATGTTTTTCCATAAAGTGATTTTCTTCAAATGCAATCATGTCACTCCCTACTCATAGGAAAAAACAACTGACCTGGAAAACAGATTGAGAAGAAAATTTGAGTATCATTGAACTATCTGAATTTCAGCCCAGACATTATATTTCAAGAAATCTTAAAAAAAAAACTTCCTAGATCTCTTAGAACCACAAAACAAAACAAAACCACAAAACAGGTGACCACCAGTCACCTCCCAAATGAAATCCCCAAAGGAAAACTTCCAAGAAAATCATAACCAAATTCCAGAGCATTCAGGTCAAAGAAAAAAAAAACTACTGCAAACATCCAGAAAGAAAGAATTCAGTACTCAGGAGTTACAATCAGGATCACATATAATTTAGCAGCCAACACTATAAAGGAATGGAGAACTTGGAATATGATAATCAAGAAGGTAAAGGTTATGAGCTTACAGTCAATAATAACTTACTTAACAAAACTGAGTAAAATGGACATTTAATAAAATTATTACTTCTAAGCATTCCTGATGAAAAGACCAAAGCTGCAGAGAAACTTTGATATACAAACACAGGAGTGAAGAGAAACGTGAAAAGGTAAACATTAATGAACAATGATAAAACACTAAACAAAGATACACTGTTTACATTCCAAATATGGGAGATGACACATGTGTTTTATCTGATCATCAACAGGGTTAATAGAGGAAGTTCGATTAGACAAGACCTTGGAATGGTTGTTGTTATGTCCTGATGATTTTAAGAAATGAATGGAAAGAGAGCAGAAGAGGAATACATTGGGAATGAGAAGAAGTGTGCAGAGAATTGTATTACATAATGAGAATATATATAATTTGACATCTGAACAAACAAGGAGAGAATGTGGGAGGGATGCAGCTGAGACTTCAATCTCACTCTCATCTGAATTAGTCAAAATAAGAAAGAATATACACACAGAACTGGGTACAGAAATACATTTTACTCAATAGTAAAATCAAAGGGAAAAGGGAGAAGGGGAAGAGGAAATTAGAGGGACTATAGTTTAAGGGAGAGATTAGTCCTCACCAAAACAAATACTAAAGATATACAAAAATATGTATAGCTCTTTTTGAGATGGTAAAGAATGACAATGTAAAGGGGTGCCCATAAACTTGGGGAATGGATGAACAAGTTATGGTATATAAATGTGATGGAATACTCTTGTGAGGAACTCTTATTAATGTCATGACCAACCAGGATTCCTGAGATGAAGGACTCAAAATGCAGAATATGATAAATATTGTTTAGGACATTGAGCAATACAGGAGTAATGGGTAGAAGTTACAAAGAAGCAAATTTAGGTTTGATTGCAGGAAAACTTTCCTAAAAGTGGGAGTTGTCCAAAAATGGAATGGATTATCTCAAGAAAGAGTGCCTTCTGCCTTCTTGGAGATCTTAAAACAGATGATGACTCATGAGGTATAGTAGAGTCAGGATTCCTCTTGTATATGGGGTTGGAACGGATGGTTACTGGAGTCCCTTTTCAATTCTCAGATTCTGTGACATCAAAGGTCACCTAGTTGAACCCCCTCATTTTACAGATGAAGATACTGAGGCTGAAGGAGGTAAAGTCATTTGCCCAAGGTGACACAGATGACAATTATTCATTTGAATAAAGTTCTTCTTACTCAGAGTCAGTGCTCTTTCTACTGTGCCCCAGTGCCATTTTGATCAGTGGATGAAGTGACTGACCCTTGAGAGCTTTTCTTTGTTATTATATGAAGATTATTATATGAAGATTGACATGTGACTGTAACTATAAATCATTTCCTCTTGCCCCAACCTTCAATAACTATGTAAATTTATTACTAAAGATTTTGAAAGAAGTGATTATTTTCCTAGTATATTAATAACCAATTATAAAATTAGGATTGAGGTTTTTCCTTTCTATTTCTTCATTCAGGGACCACTCTTTAGATCAGTCAGTCTCCGAAGGACACTGCTTATAGATAAGATTGCCCAAATCCTCTGGGTACATGCTCTGCAATCTTGGGTGGGACCCCACCCAACCAAAAGACCTTATTTCTATTTAGAGTATAAACAGAATCTAATCTAAGTGAATTCTCACCTTTAGGAAATAAGCTCACATCATTGTACTCCCTCCCGGCCTTCTCCCCATCCCCTTGTGGTCTAGAGGGTACCCAGCTTATGAAGGAGAAAACCAACCAGAGTGGGCTGGGTAGAAACGGATTCCTTTGTCCAGATTGCTGGAGGCAGCTGAGTTAGATGATCAAGTCATATTCTTACAGGGAGGAACTGAAGACTTTTAGCCCACCTCCTCATTAATGTCCACCCTGTCATTAATTGTTCACCAATAGGGGTTGATTTTCATTTGTCAGGGGCACCTCTTTTTCCAAAGGTATTTAAGCATTCAATTTATCTCCATGGTTTTGTCTTTGGTTACCAAGAGAAACCTCTGACCATCAATTTGTTGAATATTTGCTAGCCTAATTAATAAATTGATTATTAATTACCCAGAAACTGTCTTTTGGGCTTTTAATTAATCTCAATTCCTTTGCTGTTCTGTAGCATCAAGCACTAATCTCCCTCCCCCAATTAAAAAAAAGAGAGAGAAGGGGACCAACCAGTCTTGACAGTACAATCATGGGAAATAGAAGATCTAGCTTACATTTAAGGATCTGTGTAACCTTCAGTAAATCCCTAAATCACCCTGGTCCTAGAATTCTTCATCTATAAAAATGAGGTAGGTGGACAAGATGACCTTTCTGGTCCCTTCCAGGTTTAAAGAAACAGTCTATGATGTTCATAATTCTAAAACTGATTTTTCTCAACATTAGATGCCAACTCCCAGGAATATCAATATTTGACAAAGTCCATGTGAAAGTAGTAATGGAATGTATATAAAGCAGAAAACTTTTGGCAATATTTTGCTACCCCCTGGATGTTGAAGCCCTTGAAGGTGTCATGTGTTCACCAATGTATCACTGGAAGAAAAAGGCTAAGAGTATGATGTATTACTTTAATTTAATTATCTTCAATTGGCTATTGCTGTGTAAGTCCTGCTAAAACCAATTTACAGCTAAACAGTGACATTTGTTTCTTCAAATCCTAAACAAAACAACTTACAAAGAAATCATTAAGGAAGGTGTGAAGTCTTAGGGAGAAAGCCTCTCAGAAACTCAGGGGATTGCAGAGACTGTGATCCAAGTTTCAAGTATTTACAATTCATAATTTAAAAGGTTACAGGATGGGGCTTTAATAAGGTTGCCACTTTTTCTTTGGGGGAGGTAGTAAACAGGGAAGGAATAGGGTGTGGCTCAGCATTAATTAAATAATTTATTTTAAAAAAATAGAGTTCCAAAAATTGAGATTGAAACATACGCAAATCTCAAAGGAAAGGAACAATCCTAAAGAGAATGATCACCTGTGAATCTTATTAAATTAATCAAGCTTAAGTTATTTATGTTCAGATAGTTAAAAGGACAGAAAAACATTAGCATGTTATAGTCAGTGGAACAATGAATTCAGCTGGTGTCAGAAACCTGTATTCACATCTTGAATGATTCTGCCATATATCCATGTTGTATTTGATGAAAGTCACCAAAGATTTCTGATCCTCCCTTTCCTCTTCTGTAAAATGGTAGTAACACATTCACTCATGTGCTAAACTATCACATCGTAAGCAAGAAAATGTTTTTAAACTTTCCAAAGCCTAAAGACTCAATGGACCCTCTAATTAAATAATTAAGACAAATGGCTACCATGTTAAGAAAATAATTTGAAAACATGTGTTCTAATCCTCTTCCCAACTGGAATAAAAAGTGACCTAACCTTTCGCAATATATCCTTATCATCACCTGTGTCCCTCTTCTCACAGTAGCAAAAGTAAACTCCCACAAAAATGGTAGAAGATGTAACAACATTCTCCATGTATGGAATAGTCTTTCTCATTTAATAGTAGCTTGTGATCAAGCCTAAATGTAGTTGATTTTACTTTTTCACTTTATACTGTGAATACTAGATACAATTGTTTGTAATCAGAGCTTTTGGGCTGATAGGAGGAAAGATATCAGGCAACTGCTCTCCCTGTAATTGTTTGTAATAACAATAAAAAGTGACTCTGACAGGCTGTAAACAAAAAGTCCAGTGAAATTTCTTTCTCTGACAGCTATAAAGAGGCATATAAATGAGAGACTGCATGGTATAGTGGATAGAGGGCTAGCCTTGGAGGAAAGAAGACCTATGTACAACGAAGGAAGGAAGGCCTGCCACTGATGCAGGCTAGCTATATTACAATGGGCAAGCCACTTAACATCTCCATGACCCTTTCAATTCTTTAGACTGTGAAAGTGGAAGGACTTTCCTATACTTACAAAATCAGCTTCTCACCCAAAAAAAATCCAAATTACTATTAAGTTTTATTTTAGATTTTTTCTATTTAATAAGCAAATTTAATGTTTTCAATATCATGTATTTTGTTATCCATTCTTTTCACTCAATGTATATTGTCATTTCTGTACTTGAAAAGATAAGTGCTTTTTTTTTTTATCTGGGAAAACAGATGCTGTATCACAGAACATTACTGATTAGGAAGATAACTCAAGCAATGTATAAAAAGAAAGGAAGTTCTCTGGAATCCAACACTTCCAACTCTCCCCTCTTCCTAGTTCCTTATTACTGTTGAGGGCACCATAATCTTCCTAGTAACTCAGGCTCTCAACCTAAATGCCATTCTCAACTCCTCATTCTCACTCACCCTACAACCCAATCTCTTGCTAAATCCTGTTGTTTCTACCTTCCCAACATCTTTTCATAAGTCTCCTTCTCTCCTTGGACACATATTTCACTTGGTGATTTCATCATTTCCCATTGTCTCTACTATCATCTCTATGACAATGATTCATTGATCTACTTATTCAGCCCTAACCTTCAGACTCCCATCTTCAACTGTTTATTAGTCTACTCATACTCAATGACCATAGCCATCTTAAATTCAGCATGTCCAAAACTGAAATCATTATCTTTTCTCACAAACCAAACTCCCTTCCAAATTTCCCCATTACTATCCAGGGCATCACCATTCTCTAAGTCACCCAGGCTCTCAACACAGATGTCATCCTTGACTACATTCTTTCACACACACCTCCATATCTAACCTGTTGCCAAGACCTGTTGATTTTACCTTTATAACGAGAGAATTGTGTGAACCAAACTGATGCCACCTTGTAAAATAGACTACATTTTGAGACCACTCCATTTCAGAAACCTAAGTCTCATTTTCCTGTAAATTCCATGTACTTGCCAATCATGGGAATAGAGTGACATCCTGTTTCATATCCAGGAAAGTCCACTTGCCTCACTCATCCCCCTTTCAACTTGGAAAGTCCCTAAACTTTCCTTCAATTAGAAATCAGATTACCAAATCTTGTAACCTGGTTTATATACTGTTAATTGTGCTCTTTTAATGCATTAAAATCTCTCTCCTTCTATATTCAGGGTCCAATGCCAAGCTGAGGAGGTCGGCTCTCTAGCTGTTATGCAGTTAGCAAGCATTACCTAATTAATTGATATGCCTGGAAGCTCAGGTCTTTGTTTTCTCAGTTATTTCAGAATCTCACCCATCACAGTAACATCTCTTGTATATATATATGCCCCCTTTTCTCTACTGACACAGTAACCACCCTGATGAAGACCCTTTATCACCTCATGTCTGGACTATTCCAAGATCCTGCTGGTTAGTTTCCCTGCCCCAAATCTCTTCCCCCACCAGTACATCCTCTATGCAGCTTTCAAACTGATCTTCCCAAAGTGAAGACATGACCACATCACCAGCACCACACAACTCATCATTCAACCAACTCCCGTGACTCCCTTCACCTCTAGGTTCAAAGTGCCGGAATCTGGCATTCAAAACCTTCTATAACCTGGCCTCCTCCTACCTTTCCAGTCTTCTTATTCCTTATCTCTCCTCCCCCAATGTACTCTGAGATCCAATGATACTGGCCTCCTTGCTGTTCCTCACACAACAAATTCCACCTCTAGACTTTAGGTATTTTTCCCAGCTGTTCCTCATTCCTGGAAAATTCCCCCTCCTCATCTCTACTTGCTGGCTTCCTTCAAATTCCAACTAAAACCCCATCTTTTATGAGAAGCCTTTCCTGATCCCCCTTTAATGGTAGTATCTTTGATCTTGCTTATCTCCAATTTATCCTGTATATACGTATTTTTATATATAGCTATTTTTATGTTGTCTCTCCCATTAAACTGTTGACTTCTTGAAAAAAGGAATTGTTATTAGTCTTTCTTTGCATCCCCAACATTCGGCACAGTACCTGGCACTTACTAAATGTTTGCTGACTGGTGTGGATGCTCGTCACCTTGCACTTGGACTTTGCAATAAATAGCCTTTTAGTTGGTCTCTCTACCTCAAATTTCTCCCCACTCTCTATCCTCCACTTAGCTAAAGTGATCTTCCTAAAGTACAGGTCTGACCATGTCACTCCTCTACTCAATAAACTACAGTGGCTTCCTATTATCCCCAAAATCAGGCTTTTAAAGTCCCTCTCAACATGGCCCCTCCCCACCTCTCAAGTCTTCCTACACTCTGCTTTCCTCCATGTACTTTAGGATCCAGTGACATTAGACTTCTTGATGCTCCTTACACATCACTTACACATTACTCTATCTTCTGACTTTACAGCTTTTCATCAGCTCTGAGCTCATCTCTGTTTCCAAGTTTCCTTCAAGTCTCAGCTTAAAGCCTACTTTTGACAAGAGGCCTTTCCAGGTCTCATTTAGTACGCATTTTTCCTTGAAGGCTGTCTCCAATTTACCCTGTATGTAACTTGTGTGTACTTAGTTCTGTGCATGTTGTCTCCTCCATTAGAATGTGAGGTCCTTCAGGAGAGGGACTGTTTTTTGCCTTTCTTTTTAACCCTAGCTCTTAATACAGTGCCTGGCATGTAGTAAGCACTTAATAAATGCTTGCTAACTGGTTAACTGTTATCCTTATAGAGTAATTTCTGATAATGTAACAATTTGGGAAGAAGTAGAGAAAGTAGAGGAAGAAAGTGAAGAAAAGGCCACTGGATAAGACAGAGATTCTCTCAACTTTAGCTCAATAATTTCAACCAGGCCAAAGGTAGCTGAGAAACAGAAGTTCTTATTTGACTGCCAATAATAATGAGAAGAAATAAGTTCCCCATCAAATTCCTAGTGGACTACAGGTCCATTTCACCCTAATCTGCCATCTTTAATTGTGCATTGGGAAACAACATATATAAAGGAATGTGTATGCTCAAATTCAAAAGGAAAAACCATGCCTACAAGACATTCATTGCCTTTCAGAAGGTTTGTCTAAAACTTCTCAAAGCACCAGGGAAGAATTTGAGGACCAATTCACAAAATGTCATCTTCTGACTCTGAAGCCAATAAAAATTAACATAAAGGAGATAAGATTAGCCAGTTGGAAGTAACCCATTAGAGAAGTATGAATGGATTAGTGATGTTTCTGAGGTAAAAAAAAAATTACAGCTTTTCAATTTAGAGTATAAGTAAATAAAAATAAGCTATAATCTATTCAACTACATCTAAGGCTACATGTCTAAGAAAATGTTGTTAAAGCAAAAGGGTCTGCACGGAATTTAGAAAAAGGAAAACCAAAGAGGAACAATCTGTCACTGTTTATCCAACACTGCCTGAGGCAAAAGATGCTTTGATTCTAGTTGGCTATAGACATAAATATCCAGAAATTGAAGAATGCAACCTATCAAGCTATCCTGACTTGGTAAAAATCCTTTCTTTAGGAACAGCCAATTCTTTTACTCAATTCACCATTCAGGAAGCAGTCTTCTGACTTTGGAACTGAAATGCTGGGAGAACTTATCCACCAGAAGAGGGCGTACCTGATACAAGCTTTCTTTTCAGATTTAATTACCATCGTGTGTACCTTGACAAATTTGCACTCCCTTGTGATCATATCCCTTGCACATGACACAATGCTCCAAAGCCTGATGGACCCTGGGTGAACTGATAAACTGCAATTCTTAAGCCTATAGAACTCAGGATCAAATTGTTCTGTTTCTGCCTGAGCTACACCCCTAGGCATGGCCTCATAATGGCTGAGCCTCAGCCAGACCTATGGTGATGATCAAGCCCTCTCTCCTCAGTTTAGAGAGCAGAGGAAAGGACTTTAATCGAATGTGACTTCTCAAGAGCAAGGACTATTTCATTTTTGTCTTTATATCTCTAGTTACATGGCTAGCACCCTCATCACCTCTTGCTTGAACTATTTCAATAGCGGTCTATTTTATCTCCTTACCTCATGTCCTTCTTCTATCTAATCCATGTTTCACAAGCTGCCAAAGTAATATCCCTAAAGTAAAGGCTTGACCCTGTCATTCCTTTTCTCCATAAACTCTGTTAGGTCTCTATTACATGTAAGATCAAATATAAATCCCTTTGTTTGCCATTTAAAGCCTTTTACAACTTAACTCCAACATATTATTCTAGCTTCATCACGTATCATTTCCCATCACACCAGACACTCTTTGGTCTTTTTGTTGTTCTGAGACAAACAAAAACTCTGAGAGACAGAGTTTCTGGGTAATTAACAATCAATGTATTAATTAGGCTAGCCAAGAATCAAAAAATTGATGGTGAGTGGTTTTTCTCAGTAACCAAAGACCCTAAGAGAGACCCTGAAATGCCTAAAATCCCTTCTAATGGTGAACTCCCAAGAAAAGTGAAAATCAACCTTGATTGGTGGACATTTAATGAGGAGGGGGACTACAAGTCTTCAGCTTCTCCTGCTGAAAACTCGGCTTGATCATAAGACTCAGCAGCCTCAAGCCGTCTGGGCAAGGCGAAACCAACTCCATTCAGACCTCTCTAACTAGTTTTCTCCTTCATAAGTTGAGTTGCCCTAAACTCAAATGGAGGGGACCAAGGAGGAGGGGTTCCTCCACCAGGTAAAGGCTTGCCCATAGGGGATTCTATTTATACTCTAAACAGAAATTAGTTCTCCTGGTTAAGGAGCTTGTGTCTTGGGGGCTAGGAGCAATCTCATTAGTCAGTCATGCCCTTCAGAGACTGACTGATCTTTTCAGGAGTTGGGTTTTAACAGAAATAAAAAGAAAAGAGTAGATCACAAATTAATAATTATTTAATAATATAACAGTATAATATTAATTTTTTATCAGTTCCTAATTAACAATATTTCACGTCTCACTTCGGTGCATTTGTATAGGTTATTCCTCATGCCTGGAGTTCTGTGGTTCCTCATCTCTTAGAATCCTCAAGCAGATTCAACATTCAGCTTAAGTCATCTACTATAGAAAACCATTGGGAATTCTCTAATGATTCTTCCCTCATCCATCATTACTTTTTATTTACTTTGTATATACTTTGCATACACCTCCACCCTGGGCTAACTGGCCACCTTCTTTCTCAAGTTCTAGGATACATTGAGGGTAAACACTCTTAAAACAACAGGATATAAGCCTGACACCAGTAAACTTCCTCCCATCAACTGTGTACAAGTAGATATAATTAACTAAAAGTAACAGAATTTACCAAGATGACATAAAACAACCACTACCATCCCATAAACCTGGTATTCTCCCCTACAAATAAACACAGCATGTATAGGAAGAGTGGCACCATAGTACCGTGATAGTGAAGCAAATATATAGAGAATACATGAGCCAAAGCAAATAATACTTTTAGTACCATAGGACCTAAATATTCCTCTTGTGAAGACTCGTGAAGCTATTGCCTATGTGCAACATCTCTGTTAGGCAGGCTGTTTACCTGGGCTCCCAAGGTTTGGTTTGCTCCATTCCTCAGCTCTCAAATGACAGGGTTAGTTCTCCCTTGAATCTATAGTGACCCTTCTCTGCTGCCAAGGGTCAAACTCATTGAAGATGCTTCCAGACTCAAGGAATGCCTCTCTACGGCTTTGTTCATCTGCAGAGTTTGTATCTCTGCTCCCTCAACTGTACCTCCTATGGGATCCACAGCCCCACTTCAAAATTGATGGTGTTTAATAATCATAACTAGCATTTTATATAAGCGCTTTAAGATTTTCAACAAAGGCCAACTCAGATGCCTTCTCTTAGTCTGCAAGCAATCCTGGATTCTCTGAATAATAATAATATTAACTGTTAATATAATATATAATTGTATTATTGTGATAATCATGTAATATGAACACAAAGCTTATGTGACAAATATCACATAACACAATACTATGTATTACATATATATAGTATAATTGCATAATAAAAATTGTATATTATATAATATTGTATAATAAACAATATGTTATACATCAAGTTATATATTATTATAACCTTATAATAAGATGATAACATTATAATAATACGATAACATTCGTTAGCATTTATATAGCACCTTAAGGTTTGCAGAGTGCTTTACATTTTATCCTCACAACAACCCTGGGAGGTGGGTGCTATTATTATCCCCATTTTACAGCTGAGGAAGGTCAAGTGACTTGCCCAGGGTCACCTAGCTAGTGTCTGAGGCCAGATTTAAACTCAGTTCTTTCTGCATCCAGGTGTAGCTGTCTGTTTACTGCATCCAGGTGTAGCTGTCCGTCTACTGCACCTCTCTTAGACTGTTCCAATAGAATACTGTATAGATTCTGGCATTTCCCACTAAGCTGGAAAGGTTTCCAATCGGGGGTGGTAAAATTACAGTTTATTTGAATTAAACAGTTTTCCCCTTGAGATATAATAGAAAGAGAATATGTCAAAAGAGATTTATAGAGTTTAGAGTTACCTGCAGAGAAACACTGCATAAAGATATGAACGCAACAATACCCAAAATGAGGGAAGGAGAAGTAGAATTCAGGATATCATGTGGTGAACAGAGAGCAAAGCAAGAGAAATCAACAGAACCTATTTTTATGCAGGCCTAGCATTCATATTACACTTCAAGGTTTCAAAACATTTCATAAATGTTATCTCATTGAACTTCACAAAAAAAAGTTTGAAATGGATGCTATTGTAAGGAAACTGAGTCTGAAAGAGCTGAAATGACTTGTCCAGCTCTGTGTGAGGCAGGATTTGAACTCAGATTTTCCTTACTTTATATCCAACAATCTGTTCACTGTGCCATCTAGCCATACTATCCCACTCCAGTCCCCCAGGTCACTCCACAAAGCTGCTGCCAGTACGGACTCCCTCAGCTCTAGGGAGCTTAGACTTCCATGGCATTCATGGGGCATAGTCAACCTTTAACTTTCCAGTTCAATCAAGAAGAATCCTTTTCACATTTTGTGAGACACAAAGCATCTTTGTAGTTAGTTTAACATAATATCGACTGTCTACTTCCAACTTAATAAGTGTTTATTGATTGGCAGATCAATTGCCACTATATCAAGCAGCTAGAAAAGGAGGGGGAGGGAAACCAACTGGTCTGAGACCAACTACCTCACCTCCACCACACGCATATTTATACTGTCTTAACTTTGTATATATTGCTTCTCCCAAGTTGAATATAATCTCCTTGCAGGTTTCCATGTTAGTGTCTCTACCCCAATGCTTAGCAAAATGCCTAGCACACAGTAGTGCATTTAATAATTACTCCTTGGGGCAGCTAGATGGTGCAGTGGATAGAGCACTGGTCCTGGATTCAGGAAGACCTGAGTTCAAATCTGACCTCAGACACTTGACGCTCACCAGCTGCGTGACCCTGGGCAAGTCACTTAACCCCATTGCCTGGCCAAAAAAAAAAATTGCTCTTTGAATTTATTGTAATTAACCTCCATGTCTCTCTCCTCTCCTATAAGTTCAGTATTTGGTTTACAGTCTTTTTAAGTACCCCAAACCTTGCTCCCTTCAAACTATCTGGCCTTCCAATACACCTTCCTGCCCTACCATGATCTTTGACTCCTGTTTACAGAAGGGGTCATACCACAGACCTGCCCCCTCTGCCACAGTTCTGCCATCTGAACAACCAGAAGAATAAACACATTGATAGGGTGGTTTTTGTTGTTGTTTCTTTTATTTTCAAGAATACCTAGAATGCGGGGTAGCTTTCTCAGGGCACATGGGTAAGAAGGTTTCAGATGCTATGTTAAATTAGGGAAATTAATTCCTATCTTGATGACCTCGCAGGGTTGTTATAAGGATTAAATTAGATAATGTATATGAAAGCCCTTTCTAAATTGTAAAGCAGTAGAAAAATGTAAGATGTTGGCATTATTACCATACTACTACAGCTGATCCTACTTTGAGCTTGTCAATTCAATTCAATTGACAAGTATTTTTTTTTTCTTAATTAACTACTATATTGCATACTGTGCTAGGTACTTAAGACACAAAGATAAAGATGAGATAGTTCCCATCCTCAAGGAGTTTACCCACTCCTAAGACAGGCTGGTTACACATGCACAATGATGAACAAGTACACCCCTACCCCACCAAAGAAAATCTCTAAGAAGAATCCAGATATTTATTTAGATGGTATAAGATAATACACCAGGGGGGTCATATTAGGAAATGGAAACTGCAGACTGGGCTGGTGTGAATGAAGGAAAAATTACTTATTACCAGTTTACTATATTCTAGGTACTTTACTAAATGCTGGGGAGATACACACATACACACACACACACACACACACACACATATATAAGACAGTCCCTGCCCTTAAGGAACTGACATTCTAATGGAACCAGGTAATACATAAAGGTGACCTGAGAGTTGGAAAAGAGGGGAAGGTTGACTTAGGGTATGTATGTGGAAGAATGGTTTGGAGCTGGCTTGAAAGTGTAATGATGGCCTGATTCCAGGCAAGATGAGGTGAAAGGTCACCTACTACAGCCAAGGGTCTCAGAAGTGGAAAATTGGGCTCCAGCAGGAAGCTGGCTGCTATGTATTGAACTCAATAAAAGTATTCTGCTAACAATAGAGTTAAGGGACTTTTTGCTCTTATATTGTCTGAATACTTCAGCTTATCTTAAAGTGACTATTCTCATATACCAAAGGACAGGACTTAACCAGTGAATGGTTACCTCTATAAGCATTAACTGTCTCAAACACATATCCATGATCAAAATGCAATGCCACCCATGTTAAAATCTCTGAATAGAAATAATCCATGTTTAATGTAAGTTCCTTGAGGGTGGGGATAACTAAATTGTTGTCCTTGTTTCCCCAGCACCCTAGCCAGTGCCGTGTACATTTAAGAACCCTTAATAAATACTTAATGAATTGTGAATATGATCATGGAGGTCTCTGAAGCAACCTGTGGAAGGATGACCTGCTTTATCATAAACCAAGTAAGTCCTTTGAATGATAAAAAAGAATTAGATAAAATAAAAGGGAAAGAAGAGATTTGGATTGGGATTACTAACAACATAGTCATCTTTGTATCTCAATTGTTACCTCAAACCAGTCTTCTGCCACAAGAGGAATAGCCAGCACGGTTCTATTATAAAATCAATAACATTCAGAAACTGACCACTCCCTCCCCAATGAAAACAGCTGCACATGTTTTTGAAAAGCCAATTGAATTCAATGACCCATATCTAAAATGAATTGATTAGAACAAATACTCTTCTAACCAACTGTAGTGGGATATGAAATGGTATAATGTCAATGTATGAGTTTAAAGGTACTAGAGGAGACTAGGAGAAAGGTGATAGGCTCTCTGCCTCTCCTCTAGGTCATCATTAGGTAAGAAAAATGTGAAATGTAGCCTTGAGTCTTATGAATAAAGACTTTAGCCAATCCAGATTCCTAGTCACTGAAATAAGTATAAGAAGTGGGGAAATAAAAATGATGGATGGAGAAGAAAGAGAAGACGGAAAAAGCAAAAACTTTCGCAACAGTCATTGCCCTTCAGAGAACAGACTGACATCATTTAACTGCCCCAAAAGACATCCAAAATGATATACCTACCTCCAGGAGAGCAAAGACTAATCTTCACAGAATGGTTCTGTATGTCAAGTTGTTAAATGAGGAGGGAAAATTCAATTTTAGATGGAGCAATCGATAAAATGAAATCATCATTTTAAGCAAACAGGAAAAGCAAAATGTATTTATACAATTTAAGATGACCCAGATTATCATACTTGATGTTAGAGCCTTAGAAACTCCATTACAGAGACATGTCAGGAACAAATATCTTAATAGCTTCCCTGTGGCATTCCTGTAAAGATGGTTTAAAAAAAATAGTAGAAAACACAAACTTTTCCAACTGGAAACTTCCATAGAAATGATTCAGGCTAAGTATCACATTTTACTGACGAAGAAAATGTAGCTGAGAGAGGTTAAGAGTCTTGTCCAAGGTCACAGAGCTAGTAGGTAGCTAAATTTGCTTTCCTACTTTGTTTTTTGTGTCCAGAGGCAGTATGCTTCTACACAAATGAGTTTTTCAGTCTATAAACATTTATTAAGCACCTACTATAGGCCAGGCACTATGCTAAATACTGAGGAAACACACACATACAAAAAGGCAAGACAGTCCCTACTCTTAAGGAGCTCACAGTAACTGTGGGAGGGGGCGGGAGGGGAGAGACAATATGCAAATAAATATGTAGAAACAAGTTATGTACAGGATCAATTAGAAATAATCAACAGAGGGCAGGTAGTAGGAGTAAAGTGGATTGGGAAAGGCTTGTGGTAGAAGATGGGATTTTAGTTAATACTTGAAGGAAGCCAGGAAGTGGAGACAAGGAAGGACAGTATTTGAAGCTTGCTGAACAGCCAAGGAAAATGCCCAGAGTCTAGAGATGGAGTATTTTGTATATAGCAGGGAGGCCGGTGTTACTGAATCTCAAAGTACCTGGCAGGGAGTAAGCTATAAGAAGACAGAAAGGCCAGGTTATAAAGAGCATTTACTACAAAGTCAAACAGAAGATTTTATATTTGATCCTGAAGGTAATAGGGACCCACTGGAGTTTATCTCAGAAAGACCTCCAAATCCTCAATATCTCAGTACTAACTCAGGACATGATCCTTGTATTAACTATACTGTCTTCCCTTTTCCATCTTGACTCCTTTGGTTAATCAGTTCAACTCTATACTGTCTTCCTTTCTTGAGTCCCTTACTCTCTTCTACTATCACCAATTTTGCCCTGCCAAACCTCAGCCTTGGATTACTCCAGCTATCTACTGCCTTCACTTTTACAAACATACTGCTCAACCAAGTTGGAGAAAATGATGGCACCATGCTAACTGGGTCCACTACAAATCTGTGTTATACAACCTTAATTGGGCCCTCTCTATGGGGGCAATCCTTTTCTACCTCCCTAATTAATTCACTATCCCACTCATCACATCAGCTCTTCCAATCATTTTTCATCCCTCCTCAAACCTCCCATGACTCCTCCCCCACCTCCCACTTCTAAGAACCTTGCCTCATATTTCACTGAAAAAAGTGAGACCATTCACTAAGTTTCCTCTTCTCCCTTTCTCCTCATCTGCCATCACTTAGAAGCCTTCCCCCACTATCTTCTTTTTCACCCTTGTTTCAAATGAAATGGTGGCCCTTTTCCTTATCAGGGTAAATGCCTCTACATGCACAAGTGATTCCATTATAATCTCATCTCCACCAGCAGATTGTCCCTTCTATCATCCCCACTCTCTCACTTACCTTCAGTCACTTCTTGTCTACTGGTTGCTTCCTGGCTGCCTACAAATATGTCTATGTCTCCCCCTCCTCAAAAAAACCTTCACTTGATCCATCCACTAGCTATCATCCCATATTCCTTTTACCCTTTGTGGCTAAATTCCTTGAGAAGGCTATTTGCAGATTACTGTCTCCACTTCCTCGAATACTTTTTCTTTTAATTCTTTACAATCTGGCTTCTGACCTCATCATTCAACTGCTCTCTCCAAAGTCACCAAGGATCTTTTACTTGCCAAATATACATATGAACTTTTTTTCAGTCATCATCCTTCTTGACCTCTCTATAGCCTTTGACCCTGAGAAGATCTCTGCTCCTTGATGCTCTATTCTCTCTAAGTTTCTGTGCCATGACTCTCTCCTGATTCTCCTCCTTCTTATCTAACTGCTCCTTCTCAGTCTCCTTTGCTTGACTTTCACCTAGGCTAGGTTATGATTGCTAAAGTGGGTATCCTCTAAGGCCATGTCCTGGCTACTCTGCTCTTCTCCCTCTATGCAATTTCACTGGGTGATCTCATCAGCTCCCATGGTTTCAATCATTATCTCTATGCTGATCATTCTCAGATCTACTTATCTAGCCCTAACCTCTCTCCTGACCTCCAGACCCCCACTTCCAACTATCTATTAAACATCTCAAACTGGATGTCCCATAGATATCTTAAACTCGATATATTCAAAACTGCACTCATCTTTCCTCCCCAAATCCTTCCCCCTTCTGAACTTCCCTATTACTGTTGATGGTACCAACATCCTCCCAGTCACCAGGTTTATAACCTAGATGTCATCCTCGACAGTTCACTTTCTTCTCACCCCCATATCCAACCTGTTGTCAAGGCCTGTTGATTTTACCTTAATAACATCTCATATATGCATCCTTTTCTCTCCTTTAACATTGCTGCCACCCTGGTACATGCTTTTATCACCTCATGCCTGGACAATCTTGCTTGTTGGCCTCACTGCTTCAAGTCTCTTTCCACTCCAGGTCATCCTCCACTCAGTAGCCAAATAAATATTCCTATAAGTGCAGATCTTACCATGTCACCTCCATAAAAATGGGGCTGAAAATAGTCACAGGAGTGTTTTGTGGGAAATCTGATTAATGGTTGGAAAAAGCTTGGTAATATGATATGAAATGTATGTCTATAGCAAATCAGATGGTCAGAAGTGAACAGACAACAGTTCCATTTGCCAAACTAATTGGCCATCAGCAAGTCTCTTTCCTCAAATTCTAATTTTTCAGTTTTATTTTCCCATGCTTAATGCCAAACAATTTCATTGTTGTTTATCTCTAGGCTTATCTTCAGGAAGACTAGATAAATATGAATACAAATACAAGGAGAGAGAGAGGTGAGGGAGAAAGGGAAGGAGGGAGGGAGAGGGAGAGAGAGATGCCCTATTTTTCTTTGCTTGTATCATTAAAATGAGTGAAGGAATAGATGGAAAAGACAACTAACAGTTTGAAATCTAAAGAATTAATATAATAAAATGTGATTAATCTGCATTCCACTAAATCAGAATGTGGGATAATTAAAGGTAGGTTGAGCTAAAGATTTCTTGTGTTCCATGAGTTTGCTAAGAAAAGTATGAGGACAAATATTTGCATGACTTATTTAAACCATTTAGAACACTTTTTTTTAAAGGACCCTGACTCATTAATGGTGATACTAATTATAATGGATGTTTATCTACTCATTAAAATAGACCCAGCAGGACCTCTCTTTAGCATCATTTAGCTAGCAATTAATCAAAATTTACTTAAGTTCTTGAAAGCAATTGTTTTTTTTTTCCTTTGGAAGGAGATGGAAAGGTATAGACTTGTAATTTCATCTGTATAAGGAATTCACAGGTGTAGAAGTTCTCTTCACCTGTGCAGATCAGTCCTACTGCTGAGTTCTGCCTAGGAGTTGATTGTTTTGCCCACACAGCTAATCTACGTTAATGACAGGGCCTTACCCTATCTTTCTGGCTGGAGGGCCAGCCCTCCATCCAAAAGTTACACCATGAATGTCTCGCTGGATGAAATACTGGAGCCTAAAACTATTCAAACATTCAGAGTCTCACTCATTCCCCTGCAGTTCATTCCAGGTGGTAACATTAAGCTGTAATTACACTGCTTTTTTTTTCTTTCACAATACAAAGAAGATCTAGAAGCTTGAGCACCAAAGGTCTTGGCAGAAAAAAAGAAGTCTGCCTCTACATGAAACACAACCCCCAAGTTATTAACAATAATTTCTTACCAAAAACAAGCCTTTGCAATAATTTAGGACAAGCTCTCAACTTTATAAAGTGAGGAGAAACTGAAGGCTAGAGAAGCATAAGTGTTTTGTCCAAGGTCACACAGCTAATTGAGAAACCATTAACTGAGCCCCCACAGTCATTTCTTCAAAGTAAAGTAGTATTTTTGAGAGTATTCCTGATCTGGAGGAAGAAAGGACAGGGGAAAGAACAGTCCTAGGGGAGGAGCACATAGTATAACAGAAAGACCATTTACTTTGGAATCAGAGGATTTGGGTCTGAATTGTCACTCAGCTTCCCAATACCTGGAAAACTATGGGTAAGGAAGAAAACAGGCATTTATTAAGGTTAAGAGATAACCTCTCTGGACATCAGTTTCGTCATCTTTAAAATGAAAGGATGAGACTAAAGAACCTCTGAGGTCCTTTTCAGCTCTAATTATGATGCTCAGAGCCTAAGAGGCAGCTAGGTGTCACAGTGGACAGAGGCTGGACCTGGTGTCAGGAAGATTTGAGTTCAAATTCTACCGACCCTGGGCAAACCACTTAATCCTTGTCAACTTTGGTTTCATCATCTGTAAAATAGGAATAATGATAGCACCCACTTCCCAAGGTTGTTGTGAAGATCAAATGAAATTTTTAAAGTGCTTGGCACAATGCCTGACACACAGTTGGTGCTTAATAAATGCCTTTCTTCCTTCTTTTCCCTTCTGCTCTCTCTCCCTTCTTCCCTCCCTCTCTTTCTTCCTTTCTCCATTCCTTTCTTTCTTCCTTCCTTCCTTCCTCCCTCCCTCCCTCCCTTCTTTCTTCCTTCCTTCCTTCTTCCCCTCCTTCTTTCTTTTCTTCCCTTAAGTGGAGAAAACAAAGAGCAAGAACTCCAAAGAAGGCCTCCAGAGCCTCCTATCTCACTTGGCTTCAGACAATGATAAAGGAATAGGGTGACCTCCACCATGCTTATCAAGCAGTGTAGCATGGGCTATTCACTACCTTTGACAACATTTTAGTTCCATGCCAAGGATAATTGGGTCCAAATGGTATTAGATCCTTTAAAATGCCTCATTCATTTGGGGCACTTTAAGTGCTAGAGGTGGCCTTCTCTAAACCCTTTCTCTTACCCTTCTCCTTCCCCAGGCTCATGCTGGGAAAATACTGTAGGCTGACTAGATTACAAGATTTCCTATGAATGGGCAGGGTACAGGCACTCTGAAAGTCAAGAAATAATAATCATTAATAAAAATAATAGCTACCATTTCTATAGCAACTACTATGTGTCAAAGCACTGTGCTAAATGCTTTACAAATATTTTCTCATTTCATCCTCACAACAATCTTGCAAGGTAGGTATTATTATTATTATTATCTGCATTTTACAGATGAAGAAACTGAGGCAAACAGGTTAAATGATTTACCCAGTGTCTGAGTGTAGATTTGAACTCAGGCCTTCCTGATTCAAGACCCAGTGCTCTATGCCCTGTGCCATGTATGTATGTACGTATGTGTGTGTATGTGTGTATATATATATATATACACACACACACACACATATATACTAGAAGTGAATAAACCTGCTATGTTCTTAATGGTTAATTATACATTTGTATAAGGGGAAAGAAACATGTTATACTATTGTTTTTGTCATTTCTTCAGGGGATTGAGCTTCTCTTAATCGTGAAAGCTTAATGCCTAAAAGGAGTTAATTCACTCACATGATGCGACTTTTGCATCCTTTAACTTAATTTAGTTACAGAAACATCACAATACATTTTCCAAAATAAGAAACAACTACAGCAGACTTAAGGTCTTAGCAACATTGTCTTTCTCTGCTATCAGAAGGACTTGGAACACTGCTTTGAGATAAAGCTATCAGAACAGCTCATGTTTCACACTACTAAAGAGTACCAACACTCTTTATAGCATATACGTTATCAAAAATAAACACCAAACAGAGCCAAACATTTGTAGCAGAGAAGATAATTGCCAACTTCGCACGTTAGAGTTCTGCCAAGAGATGAACTGTGAGGCTAATCATTTGTTAGCTAAGTTAAACCTTCATTACTGGTATAAAAATATTGACTAAGCCTGGAATCCCTACTTTGGAAATGCAATCTGTGTGAAAGTCAAGCACATTATGGCAATAAAAGCATATTTTCATTTACTGACAATAATGAAGTGAGAAGACCTAGATGATTAGGCTTAAAAATAAAAGTACAAACAACACCCTATTTAGGGCAGCAAAATACAATAAATAAAGCTTTAAACCAGAAGTAATGAAACCTATATCTCAGTCTTCACTATCTCTTATTGCTTGTTTGAGCTTTGGGAAATTATGTAGGGGCTTGCTAAACTTTAGTTTACCATCTGTAAAATGGGGACAATTGTTCTTCAGTCACTTCAGTTGTGTCTGACTCTTCATGATTCCATTTAGGGTTTTCTTGGTAAAGACACTAGAATGGTTTGCCATTTCCTTCTCCACCTCATTTTATAGATAAGAAAACTAAGGCATAGAGGGTTAAGTGACTTGCCCAGGGTCACATAGCTACTAAGAGTCTGAGGCAAGATTTGAATTCAGGAAAATGAGTCTTCCTGACTCCAAGGCTGGCTCTCTATCCACTGCACCACCTAGCTATCTGGGGACAACAATACCTGTCCATCTTATGCTATAGGTTTATTGTAAAGTCAGAAAGACAAGCTATGCAAAAATTTTATGGTGCAATTGTGGTAGGAGTTTCTCAGCCCAGGTTCCTCAAGAGCCTAGGGAGATCTCACCTCTCAGTAAGTCCACATGACTGAAAGTCAACTGAAAAGAAAAGAAATCTATTAGCATGCTAAGGAAGACTGCTCACTGGTAGCAGCTTCAGTTTCTTAGGGTATAGACTGGGCTTTTATAGTTTTCTAAGCTCTCATAAAGTATGCAGTCAATCAGTAATAGCCCATAACAGAAAAGGAATGATGGAAAATATGCAATCATTTGGGTCACAGTTGTTGCTAAAAGTCAGCTTTATTCTGTGGGAAAATCTTTTCTCTGTGGTTAGTCTTATCAGAATTCTCTTTGTTGACAGGAAATCTCTGAGATGGTAGAGGCATCTTTTTAAACATAATTATTCTCATTCATCTTGTTTCCAAGAAAGAAACTAAAGGTCTCCTTTTATACAAACCTGTAACTCCAATTCTTTGGCCTTAAAGGCTCCTTTTTCTGGAAAGTATACAAATGTCAGAATTATAATTTATTAACAATAATAATGATGATAATTCTTTCTTATTTATAATATTAACACTTGCAATGTTTAACTCAGGGAGTTGTAAAGAAAGTAAATTGCAAAATGTTATTTTATCACTATTATTATTATGTGATCATTATTATTGTTACACACTAAAGACATTATTTAGTATTCGGTATCCCAAACTGACAAAAACTATTCAGTTCCTCATGTGTTTAGGTGTGGTTGAGAATACTAGATTTGGTGTCAAAAGCCCTAGGTTCAAATTCTGGTTTTGATACTTGCTATCTGACAATAGAATCTTAGATCAGTCACAACCTCTCTGGCCTTCAGTCTCCTCGTGTGTAAAACGACGAGGTTAGACCAGAACATCTCTAACGTTGTTTCTAGTCCTGTATTTTGTGATCCCATGAATATAAATACTACTTGCCTCAGTTTCATGAATGTTTGTATGTGTCTAACCACATGCTATGGAGGTGGAAGAATTAAACAAATCAGAGGTATTCTGCCTATCCTACCATAAGACGATCATTTTTCTGATGATATCGAACTCATTATTTTGTTTATTTCACTCTAGCACTAGAATAATTTTTTAAATGATAATAATGGCATTTACATCTTATCTCCTTTACAATAGATTCAAAAGATGCCAATCTTTGTTCTCCTTATTCTCACAACATTCTTTTGTACTGGGCAAACACAGGTATTATCAATTAGCCTCATTTTATACACAGGGTTATAGAAGAATTAAGGTTAAGCTTTCATAATTTCAAAAAGTTATTAGACTCTAAAAATAAAAAAAATCAATAGGCTATACATAATAGAAATTCATAGGATCATATACAATCCTCTTTTTCTGTTCTTTTTGTTTAAGGAAATATTCATGTTTATTGATGTTCTCAAGTTCATAATAATGAAAAAAAGCTATTAGGCACAAAGACTATCCTTCTTTACACACCCCATTTATATACGGTGTGCATACCCATTTCTTTACATTTTTTAACAGCTCTCCATTTCACTAGCCTGAGAGAATACAAGCCCTGTCTTCTGAGGCACTGGTCAATGGCTTAGGACAGGACTGTTTTGTCCATGCGCCTTGACAATGGTCCAGCTATTGCACTATATTGTTCTCCATTAAGTGTAAACTGTCTTCACATGGTGACTTATGTAGTGGGTGGGAGGCATGGGGTGACCATGCATTCAGTCTGTGAGGCAGCTTGGCTCACAGACTTGCCCAAGCTTTAGTGATCTAAGACCCCACCTGTAATGAGAAAAAGATGGAAAAAACAAAACAAAACAAAACATAGGAACCAATCAACCGTGGCATTTTGTCTAATTTTCATTAGAACCAGAAAGATTAAGTCTATTAGACCCTACATTAAGGGTACCTGTCATGGTTGTTCAATGTCACAGAGTAATTCAGTGGCAGAATTGAAAACTGACCGCAGTTTCCAAGTAATATTGTACAACATCAATCAGTAAAACAAAGATTTTTCGTAAGAAGTGTTTCATGTATTAATAAATCTTTTAGGAGGAGTTAAAAAATGAAATCAGATTTACCCAAAGAATGATTACCTTTTTGCCTAGAATAGATGATTTTGAGCTGGGTCAGCAGAGACTCACTGAGAGACATAATTCAGCTGAAGGGAACAATTTTGTACTGTCATTGTTACAGCTTTTGCTTAAAAAAAAAAATCGGTCCCTCATTGTTTATGCTCCACTGCTTAAGTTTAATAGACTTTCCTCTCCTGCAATTCGCAACCATCATCTTGTGGTTATTCTCATCAGCCTAGTGATGAAGACTCTAATTGTTTTAATTAAGTCTGAAATTTACCAGCAGGAGTCAAAGAGGGGAATGTCAAGGCCTAGCCATCTCAATTCTATTGTTTTGAAAAGGGACTGGAAGGAAGGGGAATGGGGGGGAATTGACATAGTATCCCCATCTCCCTCTACAGTAAAATAAGCAAAGTAATTGAAAGGCCTGCCATCCTGTAATTACCAGGGAGTCCAGCATTACAGAGAGAACACGGCCTTTGTTACATGACAAACATTCATGCTTGTAATTTAATATGAATAATGGTGCAGACATAAGAACAAGCCTCTGTTAGACCGCTATCACAAACAGCCTGTATGCTGCATTCACTGGGTCATCATCAAGGCCATTTCTTTTTTAGCCACAGAAAACTAGATTGAAACCCTACATGCAAGGATTAGATGATGGCCCCCCACCCAACTGGCTCCCCTACCATTATGGGTGCATTTTTCTTCTGATTTGTACCTTGGAAAATAGATTTACCAGAATTCTTTCTCTCTCTTCCTTCTCCCCCCACAAAACACTCACAAACACACACACACACACACACACACACACACACACACACACACACACATTATCTGAAACAATGGATACTTGGTGAACTTTTACCATCTCCTAACTCTTGTTAGGTCTAACACTTACTAGCTACCTCCCAAAGGGTTAGCTGAATTGCTAATCAAAAGAGGGCCACCCACCCATCTCTCACTCTGTTTTCCTTCTTGGTGAGATAAGGATGCTTTGAGCTGCCAGGTAGAGGAGGGCCCACTGATAGCATTCCCTATCTGGCTGCCATGTGCCCATAAGCACATGACAACTCTATTTCTTTTGTGTTTATTCTTTTCTTAAGTAAATGAGTATTTCAAGATGAAAATACTCAGGCAACCTTCTGAGTTCAGGAGATCCAGAAGTCCCTTCAGACATCCCACCACCAAGTAGAGGTGGTAGCCATTGCTACTAGATCAATAGTGGCCAATGGCAGAGGAAACACCTGCAGACAGATGTATAAGAACAGCCTTACCAATGATAGGATGTGGTAACAGAAGAAATATCTGCTGAGAGATGTGGAAACACTATTCCCCCTCTATCATATCTACCAAGGTTGTGAAATGAGAAATTCAAGGACATGTGGGAGGTCAAAATTGGTTGCAGATTGGGAAGTGAAAGGCCTAAGTATGCCTTGGTGGAAAGTGGACAACATGAGGTACAGGCAGCAAGTTCCCTTACAGAAGAAACAAATGCTGTCTATGGACTCTGAAAGGTACCAATGTTCAGAACACAACAAAGAACAATATTTCAATGGAACTCAATGAGGAACATACAAAGGGAGGAAATGACTTCCAGTGCCAGGACTTTAAAGGTATCCCTTTGCCACAAGTGTTCCCTATACTTGGACCTCACTACCATTATATTTTAAGTTTGAGCCCATTTTTCTCATAGATCTATCTGTATTTGTAGGAAAGTAGACTCCAGTCTTTTGAGAAGAGATTTTTTTGTACCAATTATTCTTGTTATATCTACTCAGTAAATTCTTTTTGTAAAAGGGAATAGATTTCATCTGGTTGGTTGATAAATAGAAGCACATCAGGGGGGTCTCAGAAGTTACTGTGTTAAAAGCAACAATCCCTTATGGTTATCCATAGAAGGCTGAGAAGAGAAGGAAGCAACTGACCCTGTGAGAACCATCACCCTTGAGTACAAGTGTAGGTTGAGAGAAGTGAGCCTAGAAGAGATACTAATTAGTTTTAAGTCCTGGTTCTTTTTTTCCTACACATCAAGTATTTATTAAACATATACACTTACATATATAACTATATACATATATATACACACATATGTTTGCATAATATACAATAGAATAATATATAATACATAGACACTAGTCATTTAGTCAGTCATCAAGCATTTATTAAACATATACACATATACAGATACATAAATAGGCAGATGTGTTTATGTGTATATGTATATATATTTAATAAATGCTCAATGACTAACTAAATGACCAGTGTCCATTTATATGTTAAAGCTAAAAGCAATGACAGTCTGGATATTTACAATTTCATGGTTTAAAAAATCAGTCATAATCAGGCTTGAACAGAAACAATGGAGTTTCTTTCCAAGAGAAATGACCATAGAACTTGAGAAGGAAGACCAGGGTATATGACTGACTTAAGAGGACTTACGTCTTCATCAGGAAAACTTTTTCTAAATCTCCATGTTGACTCCAGATTGACCATAGTGAACCACAAAAGGCCATCTTAGTCCAGCTACAGGATAGCTGTGGGTTTCTGGAACTACTCTGCATGCCTGCTTTTTGGTAAGGAACTTTGGAATAAGTCATATAGTGAGATCCCTCTAAGTCCTGGCTCTAATCTCCTTAGTCAGTCCTGTCCACCAAATGCAAGTTTGACTCACCTGAAAATCTGACAAATAGCACATAGAATCAATTCTACTACCCCAGTACATCGGACCTTCAGCATAATGGATGTCACTGTAGCACAGAATTCAAGATAAGGTGGCTTAATTAAAAGAAATACTGGAAGGTCTACATCATATATAGTTTCACTTCCAATAACTGGATGATGACAGTGCATAATTGTTAGATTATATCATACATAACAATATCTGCAGACATGAAGGCTGAAGACACAGCTGAGTTGTGGTGGGGGAGGGCAGTCACGAGTAAACACATAGCCTTGCACTGCACCCAGGACTTCTTGTATCTTGCTGCGCTTTGTATTATAATCAATCATTTGCTTTTCTCATTCATGGGGGAACATAAGAGAGACTAAAGCTATATTTAAACCAACAGATCCTACTGTCATGCCTATGGAAAACTGATTTCATCCTGCTGATTTCCCTCTCTGGTTTACCTTTAAATATACACACACACACACACACCTATTCAGAGCCTTTGTTTTTGTTCCTTTGTTCCCTCATTGTTAAAATTTTGGCATACAAGCAATAATGAACCTAACTGCAAAATGAAGGAGAGTGAAGAAAGCTTTAAGTCAATTGTATGAAACTCAATGACACACTCTTAACTTACAAGCTTCCCGGAGCTTTTCTTTGTCATAGTGCAAGCCTTCATAGTCTTGTAAACTAATTCTGTTCACTCGGATCCGTAGGCGATCTGGGACAGAATGGGGACTGCAAAACAAGAAAGGAAATTAGATAGAAAGAAATGATTATTTGGAATTGGGGGTTCATGGGCCTCGAGACATCCATGTTAGTTTTCTCTCAATGACTGGGGGAGAAAGTTTTTGCAAGAATTATTATTTGTTATAGTATTTCATTTATCTGGGGTGGGGTGGGGAGTCTTTTATCTAGCAACCTCAGGTATCTGGGACATAGTTGATAACCAGGAAGTATGCATAAAAGATTTCTGATCAACCAAAATGAAGCCAGAGCCTATTTACTCTGGTTTTTCATATAATTCTAACAGTGTTACCTGTTTTGACAACCCACTGTGGCAAGAGACCACAGTTGACAGCAGGACAATGAAGGAGGAGAGAGAGGAAAAAAAATACCAAAAAAATGTAAGAACTTCCAAAGTATAGTGTTCTGCTGACATTTAATGTAGGAGAAATCCGGCCTAAATCACTAGCTCCTGATAACATAATAATCCTGGGTCACAAAGAAAAGATTAGATTATGTTGACTATATTTTGTTGAGAAAGCAGGAAAATATATAGTAAAACAAGTTCAAAAGATCACACAACATAGTTTTTAAAACGCTTTGGTGGTTATGGGCACATATTTCAGTTATTTGGAAAATTCACTTCACTCCCCAAGGAGGTCTGTTAAATGCAGGATTACTGTACTTTCTGAAATGTCCAATTCATCACCGTATATATGGACTCAGACTTCTCAGACTGTTCTAGACTTCATCTCCAAAATAGTTATCACATCACTGCATGGATGAGAGATATAGCTTAGGTTTCATGACTTATACCATAAATCCATGTATTTTCTAGTATGTTTTTATATTTTCCCACTGGTTCAGAAATAACATTTATGATGATATTTCTCTAAAAAAATTTTTTTTCTGATATTTTTGTTGTTCTACTACCTTTATTTCCAAATATATCTCCCCATCTAGCTACCCCCTTATAATGATTTTTTAAAAGAAAAAAAGCAATTCAGCAAAACAGCTACACATCAATTAACTGTGACCAGTATCAGTCAGTCAACAAGTACTTGTTAAGTGCCTACTATGTTCCAGACACTATGCTCAGTGCTTGAGATAATGAAGAAAGTAGAAAAACAGTGCCTGCTTTCAGAGTCTGGGTCAAAAGCAGGAGACAACATGCAAACAAGTATGTACAAACCAGACACATATTGGATAAATTAGAGATAATCACAGAGGGAATGCACTAGCATTAAGGAAGACCAGGGAAAGTGAGAAGGTCAGATTTTAGCTGAGACTTAAAGAAATCTAGGGAAGTCAAGAAGCAGAGACTAGAAGGGAGATCATTGCAGGCATAGGAAACAGCTAGTCAAATCCATGGAGCTGGGTGTTAGAGTGTCACATGCAAAGAATAACAAAGAGGCCAGGGTCATTGAACCAAAGAATAAATGTAGGGGAATAAAGTATTAAAAGATAGAAAATGCAGGAAGGGGCCAGGTTATGAAGGACTTAAAAAGGCAAAAGAGTATTTTTATATTTGATCCTGGAGATAATAGGGAAGTATTGCAGTTATAGAATAAGGGGGCAGAAAGGCAACAGATTAAATAGGTGAAAGTAAAAGATGATGGCGCCTAGATTTTAGAGAGTGGGTGACTTGGAGGATATGGGGAGATCATAGTGTCTTTGACATGATCAGGGAATTTAGGGAGAGTTGGGGGCAGGGTTAGGGAAGATAAGGAGTGCAATTGTGTACATATTGAATATTAGATGTCCAATAGGCAATTGGAGATGTGAGACCAGAGGTCTCATACCAGAGCATGAGGTTTGGATAAAGAGATCTGAGAATCATCCCAATAAAAATGATTATTGAATCCTTCCCAATAAAGATGATTATTGAATCCATGGGAGTTGATGAGATCACCAAGTGAAATAAAAGGGAGAAAAGGAGCCCATGACAGAATGCTGAGGGTCCCACTTGGATTCTCACCTTTGAGGGTAATGGGCATGATCTGGATGAAATAGATCAAAGTAAACTGAGAAGAAGTAATCATATAGGCAGGAGGAAAAGCAGGAGAAAGCAGTGTTGTAAAATTCTAGAGAGAAAGGAGTAACAAGGAGGTGACTGACAGTGGCAAAGGCTACTTATAGTGGTCATGAAGGCTGAGGATTGAGAAAAGGACATTAGATTTGGCAATTAAGAGAGCATTACTAACTTTGAAGAGGAAATTTTCAGGTGAATGATGAGGTTAGAAGCCAGATAGCAGTGGTAAGAAGTGAATGTGAAGAAAGGGAGTGGAGGCACCAATTATAGATGGCTTTCTCCAGTTTAGTCAAAACAGGAGGAACAAAGAAAGGAAGATATCAAGAGAAGATGGATGGATCAGGTAAGGGTTTTTGAGGATGGAGGAGACAAGGGCAGGTCTGTAGGCAGTAGGGAAGCACCCAGCTGACAGAGAGAGAGATTGAAGATAAGTGAGAGAATAGAAATGATAGAGGGGGCAATCTGTAGAAAAGAAAAAGATGGAATGGGATCACTTGCGCTTGTACAGGGTCTTGGTAAAAAGAGCTATTTCTTCATGTGAGACAAGAGTGAAGGAGGAGATAGTGGCAGAAGGCACTTGCATTATATAAGAAGGGGGAAAGAAGAGGGAGCTCTCAATGAATGGCTTGACCTTATTACTGAAATATGAGGCAAAGTTTTCAGCTGAGAAGGTGGAGAAAGAAGAACATTTGAGAAGAGATGAAAAGTTTTAGAAAAGCTTTGGTAGTGAATGAGATAATGAACTGATTAGGAAGATGTAAAAGGATTGCGTTGCTTTGATGAGGGCCCATTTGGGATTATACAACATAAATTTGTAATGGACCAAGTAAGCACAGTTTCCTGATTTTTCTCTAGCTTTATTCAGTAACACATGAATATAACAAATGGAGGAAATAATCAAAGGTTGGAGCATGGCAAAAGTATGGGGGGGGGGTCAATGGACTCAAGAGTAAAGTGTAGAGTTAAACCAATTTACCAAGGATTCAAGATGGAGAAGGGAAGAGAGTATAACCAACATTGGCAATATTACATGTCCACAGTCTCCCACTAGTACAATGAAGATAGCAAAAGGTTATTTCTTCAATTTTTTCTATAGGGTTTAACTTCTTGGTAATTATAATTATGTAGTATTTAATTATTTTTGTTCTTTCGCTTTACATTGTTGTTGCCAGCATTTTCTCGTGCTACTTCACTCCATACCAGTTCATATAAATCTCCCCATAATTCTCTGAATGCTTCATATTCACTTATGACAGTCCTTCTGTCAAGGCTTGGATTGGCTGCCTTGTGAGGGGGCAAATCACTAAAGACCCTGGGAAGAAGTTTTTCTAGAGGACTATTATATATTGTTTCTAACATCACAATTACGTTCACACACCACAGTCTATTTAGCCACTCCCCAGTACACAAGAGCCATATATGTTGTTTCTAGTTCATTGCTAACACAAAAATTATGTTGACATTTCATTGGCTCAGTGACTTTTACCCAATAAATGATTACCATCAACCTTCCTAGGTTGTGGAAGAAAGACTAGGATTGTACCAAGGAAGTAGAGGGTGGTGTATTAGAACTGTAAACGATATCATTAGTTCCTAATTCCCTCCTTGCCTCCCACAAACAAAAAATGGGGACTTTAAAAATTCTTTCCAGGCAGGTTTCTCTTTAAAAGAGAAGTGTTTCAGATAATTGTACATCTCTGGGTAGAGAGAGTTAAGTTTTTCTCATTCCCTATTTTTTAGAATAACTGAGAGAAGTAAAGCACTCTCTCTATTGCATAGACATGTTCGTGTGCAAGAGCACACACACAGGATAACTAGGTTCAGATTAATTCCCCTGATAATGTAAACCCCAATACCAAAGCATATATCCAGATGCACAAAGATCAGTGAGCTGACAGGTGAGAGGGTGGGGAAATGGAGGAGTAAACAGGTATGTGGGTAAAGGGAGAAGTGGGGGTTAATGGAGTGAGTGGATAAGTAGGTAGGAGAAAGAAGATGGCTGGGGAAAAGGGGATAGAGTGTGGGTGACTAGTAAGGAATCTGAATGATCAACAAAATGACCATAGGATGTTACAATAAAATAGTAATTCCTGAAATACCAAAGAAGTCTGGTTCCCTCCTTCATCTCACCACCCAGTAGTTTTACAAAGTTTTACAAAGAAAATTAGCTAGTATTTCTACCTGAGCTGATCAAATCTTTTAGCTCCATCTTCATAGATATTCCTATCACCCCATGGGAAGCAGGAAAAAAAATGAACCATAGGAAAATAAGCTAGTTAAAGTACAACCTGGGGGCACGTTGTCATTAGCCTGGAAAGGTACAAACTGTTCAGCTATTTATGCAAGGCTATAACTAGGTTGGGATTTTGCTCAGGCATACCAGATTTAAAGAACACCAGCAGTACTTGAAGTCCTTCAGCATCTTAGAAACAAATGGTCTTAGTGTCTGGTTAGCAAAAATAATTAATTAATTTAAATAGGAGGCTTCCAGATTGGTGTGCTAAGGTGAGCTTCCCCACCCCATGCTGCCCTGTTGAGTGCATATTTCACACTGCTTACCCCAGATATGATACTTGTCCTAGGTACAAAAAAGTCCTAGTTATAGCTCTGGCTTTATGAGGTAACTTTAACATGGAATAGGTCAACAAGAACTCAAAATCACTATATACATACATACATACATACATACATGTATATGCATGTTTTTACATTTTATATACTTATGTATTACATATTATAATATATAACATAATTGTATATTATACATTTTATATACATACATGTTCCCAATGGAATTACATTACATTCCCAATGATGAATGTAAACTATTTAAGGACAGGGACTATCTTCTTTTTGTATCTATAATCCCAGTAACTAGCACAGTGTCCACACCCATTAGGCACTTATCAAATGCTGAATACTGATTGTTTGATTCAACAGAAGTCTGCATAACCCTGTGAGGTTATGGTAGCTGAAAGGCACATGGGGCTTTTACTGTGTAACAAACAGGCTGCTCCTTACATGACCAGAGCAAGAATCAGAGGATATTGTTTGCCAAACCCCCTTCATTTTACAGATGAGGAAGCTGAGGTCTACCCAAAATCACATGGGTAGTAAGTGCATTATAACACAGGCAGGTTAGGAAGGCAATTAGTCACTCAGCCAAGAAGCGAACTAACACTACTGATTGACCCAGAAACTGCCATCCAGTTGGCCTCCTTGATTAAGGGCTGAGTAATATGCCACTTCTCTTAAATTACATCCCTGGGTGGGAGTCCATGGGTTCAGAATGAGACACAGATTTTCAAACACAATCTATAATGTTTTCTTCTGCATGTTTTGCTTAACTGTATTTTTTGGTACAAAGGAACACTCTACTAGGAGGATGGGATAATGGAAAATGGCATAAATATAGCAATAAGCAAAACAACAGACACAAAGAAAAGAGAGGATGGGGAGCAGGGGATGGAATAGGTTTTTTGTTGCTGTTGTTTTTAATGTAGCTGTTTGCCTGGCTCCCATCGTGCACACCTGTCATCCTGATTCCACTTACAGCCGCCGGCTTCTATTTCTAATCCAATCACTTGTCCATTTGGATCTCAACCACCTCACTTTCTCCCAGTTTCTTGCCTCATAAGCAGTATATTAGGGATAAATAAAGAGCCTAGAGGAATTGGAAAACTGGGCTTTATCATGAAGCCTGTCAGCAAGGGTTATCTTTCTTTGACTGAATATTTCTGAGAAGGGGCAATATTCTTGCCCTCCATTTAAAATCCACTAGGCTACATTTCTGTGAATGTCTAATATTTTGAGATGATACCTATGACACCTACTGGTGCCAGAGGAAATTTGAAATTATTAGCACACACAGTAAATTACCTGGGCTAATCAGAGAATTAACTGGACAAGCAGTAACTGCTAAGTCCTAGAATTCCAGAAATTAAGAGCTGGAAATTAAAGTAAGTCATCCCAGGATGAGAGGATTGGGTAGTTAGGGCCACTACACATTTAGTTCAACTCCCCCATTTTACAGATGAAGAAAATTAGTCCCAGGGAGGGAAAGTAATTTGCCCAAGGCCATACAGGTAGCAAGGACTAGTGCTCATATATGAACCAGTTCTTCTGAGGCTAAACTCAGTGCTCTCCTAACCATCCAGTTGTCATTCATTCAACAAGCAATTATTAGATGCCTATATATATAAGGCATTGTGGCAGCCACTGGGGATGCAAAGAAAAAAAGGAAAGTCTCTGTGCTCAAGAAGCATATATTCTACTGGCAAAAACAACATGTACACAGATAAATCAATACAAAATATATGAAAGTAAATATAAAGTTATTGGGGAGGAGCGTGAGGTGAGGATGTCTTGAATGGACCTAGAGATCCTAAGAGGTGGAGGTAAGGAGGGGGCACACTACAACCATGAAGGGCAGCCTACGCAAAGGTATAGAAGTGAGAAACAGATTGTCACATTCAGGAAACAAAAAGTAGAAATCAGAGGAAACACGCATTTACTAAGGACCTACGATGTTCCAGGCACTGTGCTAAGCACTTTACAAATATTTTATTCTCACAACAACCTTGGGAGATAGGTGCTAATATTATCTCCATTTTATAGTTGAGGAAACTGAGGCAGACTTAGGTGTTAGGTAACTTGCCCACGGTTACCCACCCAGTAAGTATCTGAGTCCATATTTGAACTCAGGTCTTCCTGACTACAGGTCCAGCACTGAGCCACCTACCTACCTCAACTGCACAGTGGTACGTGCCAATGGTGGCAAACTCAAATATGGACTGTATATTGACTTGTTGTTGTTCAGTCATTTTCAGTTGTTCCCAATCTTTGTGACTACATTTGGAGTTTTCGTGGCAAAGACACTGAAGTGGTTTGCCATTTCCTTCTCATTTTACAGATAAGGAAACTGAGGCAAGCATGGTTAAATGACTTGCCCAGGGTCATACAGCTAATAAATGTTTAGGGTCAGATTTGAATTCAGAAAGATGAGTCTTTCTTACTCCAGGGCTGGCACTCTGTCCACTGTGCCACCTAGTTGCCCCCACATATTGATTTAGAAAGCCACAAATTAACATTATCTATATTGTATTACACACACACACACACACACACACACATATATATTATTTAACATTTCCCTCTGATTTGGGCCTACTTGGGAGTTTCTGACAGCTCTGGTGTAGGCTACACCAACGTGTGTGAAATGCAGTAATATATCAAGAATGTGAACTCAGTTCAGTGAACCCTCCCATTTTACAGATGAGGAAACTGAGCCCAGAAAAGCTGTTAAATATTCATCTAGTGAATGGCAAAGGTTAGATTCAATCCCTGGTCTCCTGGTCTCCTACTCCCTGGAACACTGCTTTTAAAACAGGGAGCTTCCTTCCTGGAACAGTATTCAGTCTCAACTGGCATTATAACTCTCTTCAAATCTAGATCACCCTCTTTGCCACTTCACAGACTAAGTAATAAGAGGACAACTGATAAAGAGAAGATGAGAGGAAGAAGATGCACGCAGAAGAAATGAAACCCATGTAATTCAATTCTGTCCCTTTATGTCACAGTGTGTTAGTGTGAGAACAGTTGCTGGCTGGCTGAGTGCTAAGGACAAACAACAAAGCTGTTTCTTCTTGGAGTCTAAGGAATAGAATTGCCAAGTCAGGAGTAGACAATAGAATTTTCTGAAATTAAATTTTTACCAGGGCAGTCAGTAGAGCAGAGAAGAGACTAAAAACTTGAGGGATGAAAATGAGATTCTCAGCTACTCTGACATCTAGCGCAAGCTATTCCTGGACTGATTAGATCCCAGAAGCCAAGGCTGGGTGATTTCCTCCTTCATCCCCTTGCTGAATCCCCAGTATGGGGAGCTACAGGAATAGCAGCCAATCTATACCCCAACTTGTAATTTGACCAAGTAGGTTGGGCCGTCATATGCACGTGAGTGAATCTTTGCTAAACCCCAGTTTTCTGTTTCAACTTCCCCAAGTGAAGTTTATCTGTTTCCAAATCTACTGCTTTCCTTGAATCTGCTATTCATACTTGCCAATCATGGGTACCTTCTTCAAAATCCTCCCTACCATGGAATTCAGACCCAACCTTGCTCACCAGAAAGTCTTCCCTGGGAGAAACTTTTGCTTACTATCAGTTTATGCCTTCTCTCCTTACGTCTCCCAAACCTATTGTTCTAGCCCCAGTCTTTCCTCTCTGAGCACTACATTTGGAATTCGACAATGTAGGTTTAATCTCAACTCTGTGACTTGCTGTATGACATTGGGCAAATCATTTCTCTTCTATGCACCTTAATTTTGTCCTCTGTAAAATAAGGCAACTAGTCTAGAAGGTTCTCTCGAGCTCTAAATACTATGATCTTGTCCTATTGCATATGTCCAACTGCTTACAGAACAACATCACCTTAATAATCCGCAGGAATATAAACATGTTCAAATTGAACTCATCATCTTCCCACTAAATCTGTGTGTCCTCTCAAATTCCCTATTTCTGTTAATGGTGTTTCATCCTGGCTCAAAATGCGGGAGTCATTTTTGACTTCTCTTTTCTTCTTCTTCCTCCTCTTGCCTCTCTCTACCTCCCTTCCTTCCTTCTCCTCTTTGTCCCACCTCTTCCTAGCTTCCCCTTTATCCTCAAATAAGCATAATTTTCCCAAGTCATGAAAATCATCCTGATTATGCCCTAGTTACTATCCTGTAACTCACTCTACTTTTACTTCTAAAATTAGTCTTCTACAACCACCTCTTCTATTTAATGACCACCCATTCCCTCCCCCTAAAAACTGGCTTTCACCTCTGTCACTGATGTTGTTATGCTGTTGTTTGTCTTTCATTTTTGAAGAGAACCAATGACATCATAGAGTAACGTCTTGACTCATGGGTGAACTGCATTTAAGCAAGGCAGAGTTGCACAGTCATCAGCTTCACTCTTTCTTCCACAGTCATCGAAGTCCAGTGGCAAGACAAAAGTTGAGATGACTGATGATGACACAAGATGCAGTGGATGACCTTGGCCTCTTTGATGTCTGACCAAGCTCTAAGCATTCCACAGCACCTCCTTCAGCTACCTTCCTGACCATTGGGACACATTTTTCTCATCTGCCCATTCTGCCACAGGAAGTCTTCACATTCTTGGGGTAGACACCCACCTACCTCTGTTTGAGGTTATCACTGATACTGCACTCATGAAGGTTACCAATTACCTCCTAATTGACAAGTCAAATGGACTTTTTCTAAGTATTCACGTTCTCAACCTCTCAGTATTTACTGACACTCTTAACCATTCCTTTCTTCTTGGAACTTTCACTTCCATGACATTGTGTTATCCTGATTCTCCTTTATCTCCAAACTATCCCTTCCCTACCTCCATGGACTGTGGTCTATGTGCCTTAACCTTCTATGTTTTGCACTGAGACAGAATAAATAAAACAGTTCTTGTTAACAACAGCCTTACAATCTCCATTTGGTCCTATAAGTGATGAAGGCAGAATCAGAGAAACTCACAAGTAACAAAGGTCATCTACTCCACCCTATAATGGTATTGAGTACTTAGGTGTAAAATCATTGCTAAACTATGGCTGTCATTAATTTATTCTATCAAACATTCATAATGGAAAAATGGATTTGCCTTGAGTCAGAGGAGCTTGGTTCAAATCCTACTTTGGACACTGAGATGCTTACTATCCATAATATCTTTGGCAAGCCACTTAACCTCCCTGGGCCTCAGGCCTCAGAAATGGGAGAGGGCTTAAACTAGATGACTCTAGAACAAAGATTCTATGAACACCTATTTACTTATAGCTGACATACACCGAGCATTATGTTAGATGCTGGGCAATGTAAAAGAGATCTTTTCTGCTACTGCCATATCTCACTCATAAATGTGGACTTGTGAAAATAGTTAGCATATATAATTTTTGTTTGTTAAAAAGTAAAGAGAAGGAAAGGGTTAATGTCAGACCTTTTACTGAGGGCAATAATAGAAGACAAGACTGTTTCCAGTTGAGAGGAATAATCAAAGCCCTCTCTTTGAGACTGACTCAGAAGGGGATTACCACGAGACAATCTGTGCAAAATAGGATTTCTGTGAAAGAAAACAAACTGTGGTGAAGGCAATTATTGGGACAAATAGAGAGAAAGGCCAGGCTATGCTGTTTGAGACTGTTTCACAGAGTAATATAGATACCTACTTAAAGCTGAATTTTTCATTTGCTTTTCTTCTGTATGTGTCATCTCTTGAGCTGCTGATTTGCTTTATTTAATAATCAAGCTTCCACAGTTTTTTTTTGTTTTTTTTCCTCTGTGTGTGTGTGTGTGTGTGTGGTTTTTTGTTTTTTGTTTTTTTTTTAATGTGATTTAATTGACAAAGCGCTTACCTGGCATATGCCTTGTCAGGCATGTTTCCCCACCACCATCTGGTGGCAGTGAAAAATATTACAAGAAAGAGTAGAACCACAGTGAGGATGAAATTTACCTTTGAAAAGCATTTTTTATAAAGTGTTATAATATGCATAATCTCATTTAAGCACTTGTAACAACCCTGGGAGATAGGAAAGGCAGGTTTTATTATCTTCTATTTAGCAGATAAGGAAACTGAGTTTCAGTGAAGCTAGATGACTTGCCCAATTTTTCAGGAGGGATTGAAAGCCAAATTTTCTAATTCCAGTACACTGTGGAACTCTTGCCATTAAACCACACCATTTCTCTTAAAATCCTTCATTTCATTCAAACCCTATCCCAGGATTACAAGTGAAGATTATTAGCTAGGAAATTGTGACGTAAGAGGTTTATGTTACAAAGAAGTCCAAAGACATTAAGTGAATCTCTGCCACATGGATTTTATCACTGTAAAGATGATGGGGCTAGGAGGACCACAGGAGTAATGACATAGATCTGGAGGGGTCACTGGAGGTCACCTAGTCCAATCATGTCATTTTATAGATGCGGAAAGTGAGGACCAAAGAGGTGCAGTCATTTGCCCAAGATCACATAAATAGGTAGTCAAGTAAAATGTGAACTTAGATGCTCTTAGAAATAATTTAGTTCAACTCCTCTATGGATCTTCCAGGCCATCTTTCTGCTCTAAAATTTTCATTCTCTACCCAACAATAAAGTTAAAAGTCTCTTGCCTGGGATTCAAAGCTCTGCACAACTAGATACCACCCTATACTTTGAGTGTAATAGTGTCCAGTGGTTCCCAGACATGCAGCACTTGTGGGACATAATTAGTGCTGAAATTTTTATAGCTGTGAACATCTTAATCATTGAAAGCACTAATTCATTGTTGGTGGAATTGTGAGCTGATTCAACCACTTTGGAGAGCAATCTGGAATTATGCCCAAAGAATTATTAAACTATCTATCCCCTTTGACCCAGCAATACCACTACTTGGTCTATTTTCAAAGGTAATTAGGGATAAAGGAAAAGAACCCATATGTTCTAAAATGTTTACAGCAGCTCTCTTTGTGATGTCAAAGAACTGGAAATTGCAGGGATGTCCATCAATCAGGTAATGGCTGAACAAGTTGTGGTATATGATTGTGATGGAATACTACTGTACTATAAGAAATAATAAGCTCAATGATTCCAGAAAAACTTGCATGAAATAATGAAGAGCAAAATAAGCAGAACATTGTATATAAAATAAGAGAACATTGTATACAGTAACAGCAATATAGTTTTAAGAATGACTTTGAGCAAATAAGTTATTTTGGCTATTATAAATACCCAAATTAACTATAAAGGACATTTGAAGAAAGATGCTATCTGCATCCAGAGAAAGAACTGATAAATAGAAGCATGTATAAAATAATTTATATATATATACACCTATTTGTGTCTAATGGTAGCCATCTCAAGGGTGGGTGGGAAGAAAAAAAAGAAATTTACATGATAATTTTGTTGTATATTTTAAAGGAATAGCAAGTTGTACATAGCATATTTTACAGTTTCATATGCAATCATCTTTTTTATTGTACTATGTTATGGAAATGCTTGTTTTATTCCATAAGTTAAAAATAAAATTAAAAAAGACAAAAAAGAAGGCACTGCACAATTTTTCATTGATTCAGTTATGGGCCCAGTACATCATCTGATATATATGCTATTGGACTTGATTCAGTTTTGGGCCCAGTTCACCATTTGATACATATGCTATTGGACTGACATCATGGGTTGTGCATCCAACTACAATCTGGTCAAATATTTATTTTCATTCACTTTGTTTTGACTTCCCTCACTTCCTTCAAGTCCCATCTCAAATCCTACCTTTACAATAAATCTTCTCTGACCTCCCTTAAGGTTAGTGCCTTCCCTCTGCAGATTATTTTCAATTTATCCTGTATATATCTTTTTGTATAGAGTTTTTTTCCTTCCTCATTAGACTGTGAGCTCCTTGAGAGCAGGGATTACCTTTTTGTTTTTCTTTGCATCCCCAGTGTTTATCACAGTGCCTGAGTTTTAATAAATGTTGTTCACTGCTTGTTTTACAGAAATTAACTTTATAATGTTTTCTGAACTATATTATTTCAGGAAAGTGAGGAAAATACATCATGGCATACTTCCCCATTGCTTTCTATGATCATTTCCATAAATGTAATACCACTAGAGGGTAGAGAGACTTTTGGTCTTAACTCATAATAAAAAAAAGCATAGTTAAAAATCTTTGCATTCACTACACATTACACTCAGTTTAATAAATACATAAACTATAACCTATAAAATCTTTAATGCAATTTGTGCAAGCGTAAATGACTCTCAGAATGACCATCTTAGGTTCCATCTTCTTCAACTGTCCACCAATGGAATGAATCCTCTATAACCCATCCCTGTTCCTCTCCATCCACATGCAATCATACAGTCTCTGGCTCAAAAACTACCAGGAACAGAAGACTCACTACTTAACAAGACAATTCATTTCATCATTGAAAATCTCCACTTACTTTTAAAGTCCTGTCTTCCATTTAACCTCACTCTGATACCTTTTAACTTGAACTCATTGTATTCAGTTCTACAGAGAAAATTTAAGCACATATTTAAAAGCATTTTAATATTAAATATACCTTATAACATTCTCATTTCACTGAACATTTAAGCAACCATGGTGACTACATTATTATTCTAGCTATTAAGTTGAAAAAAAAATAGGAGCTAGTGGAAATGTATCTTTCAGACAAAGGTCATACTATTTGAAGCAGCCTTTCATCCTCATTCTAATAAGTATGTCTCTGGACATAGCAATCTTGTACAGATAAATATAACTGTACTAATGCAGCAACAATAACACTCTGAATTACTTTTTCAGCAACAGGGATAGATTTATACTAATGATAATTAATAATTTACACTAATGATGGGTTTGATCTGATACATTCAAACTGCCTTGCCTATTCCCAATGTGAGCAATAATACAAGTTTTGAAAACATTTAGACAAGAATTAAGTACTAGCTGAGACCTTGGAATTAAATTTATTTCAATTCAACAAAAATTCATAAATAATGTACTATGTGCACGGCACTTGAAATACAAAGAAGCCCCTATTTCTAGGGGCAGCTGGATGGTGCAGTGGGATAGAGAGTGCCAGGCCTGGAGTCAGGAAGACTCATATTTCTGAGTTAAAATCTGGCCTCAGACACTAGCTGCATGACCCTGGGCAAGTAATTTAACCCTGTTTGCCTCAGTTTTCTCATCTGTAATATAAGCTAGAGAAGGAAATGGTAAACCACTCCAGTATCTCTGCCAAGAAAATCCCAAATGAGGTCATGAAGAGTCAAACACAACTGAAAATGACTAAACACCAACAACACTATTTCTGATTTCTCATAGCTTCAAGTTTATCGCAAAACCTCCATTTAAGGAGGGTGCCCAGACCAGTCATCTCTTTATTTCCCATCTGGTTCCACTCCTTTGGACTTCTCTACCATGTTCCTATGCTGGGTACCTCCTCTCACCCTGCCCTCCTCTCTTCCCACCCTGACCTTTGCAGTTTCTTTTTGTGTGTTGTCTTCTCTCATTAGACTGTAAGCTCCTTGAGAGTAGGAGAGCTTTCTTTTTTTTTTTTGTATCCTTAGCACAGTGCCTGAAATATGGCAGGTGTTTAATAAATATTTATTGACTGAGTGACAACACAGTAAAAGGAAATACAGATCTGGGACTTATCTATATAGAAGGGATAATTAAAAGTCATGGGATTGTCAAGGTGAGAAGTAGTTCAAGGATGAAATCGCAGGGGAAGCAAGATGAAGCAGTAAAGGAGACCAAGTAAGAGTGAAATAGGTAGGAAGAGAACAGTAAGAGATAACTGTCGTGGAAGCCAAGGCAAGAGCCACAGCAGCAAAGTTTGAGGTTGAAAATTGAGAAATGCCATTGAATTCGATTATTTAAATTGGGTCACTGGTGATCCCAGAAAGGTGAAATTATCAGAGTAGCTGGGATTGGAAATTGAATGGCAGGAGTTTGAGGAGCAAATGATAATAATAGCATTTATATAGCCTATAAGTTTTGCAAATATCTTTATCTGTTATCTCATTTGATCTGTGGTTAATTCTATCTTACATAATAGAAAATTTAGCCTGAAAAAGGTTAAATGATTTGCCTTTGGGTTTTATAGCTACTAAGTAACTGTACAGGATTTGAACTCAGTTCTTCCTGCCTCTGAGTCCAAGGTTCTATCCACTAAACTATAGTAGCTTGAATAGACAAGTAGGGAGTAGGGATAATGAATAAAAGCTACCCTTTCAAAAAATTTATCAGTGAGAAGGAGGAGGGATATCTGACTATGGCCTGAAGGGCCTAGCAGGGACAAATAAAGGACTGTTTTTTTAAGAAACTCAAAAATGTTTATAGGTCAAAGGAAAGAGACTAGTGGGTAAGTAGGGTGAACATGAGGAAGAGAAAAAGAAGATTGGATGGAAAATGGAGGATCACAGAGGAGATGGGGGAGAGGGCAAGAGATCAAGTATACATATGGAAAATTATCTTTGACAAAGAGAAATACCAGTTCACCCTCTAAGACTGTGGGAGGAAAAAAAAAAACAAAAGGAGCTAAAAACTCTGAAAAGTTTTGAAGTATGGAGAAGAGGGCTTGAGGGAAACTGCATCAGATGACCTCCATCTACCTAAAAAATCAGGAGGCAATCCCATCTTCTGAGAAAGAGTGGTATCAAAGTGAAGTCAGTGGCTTGATGAGAGAGAAATTTTGGACACAATGGTGCTGACCGGACCACAGAAGAATTGAATTTATGTGTACAGGGTCATGAACACTGTGATCCAGCAGCTGTGAAATTCCCCTCTGCAAATCCCAAAGGGGGTCAAACCCAATTAAAAATGTAATTGGGAAATGTTTAACGAAACAAAAATAAAATGCAGCACAGGTAATATTAATTTGGGATTTTCTAAGTCAATATGTTGCCACAAATCTGTTTCTATTTCAGTTTGACACCCCTTCAATCATGTCAACCAGCAAAGCTGTTTTTGTTCCATATGTAAGGAGACTGCATCCCTATCAAAAAAAAATCTATGGACTAATAATTAAAATTGGTTCTAAGTACCTGGAATCAAAAGGGGCAGCCAGGTGGCACAATGGATAGAGTGCTGAGCCTGGAGGTAGGAAGACTCATCTTCAAGAGTTCAAATCCAGCCTTAGACACTTACTAGCTATGTGACCCTGGGCAAGTCACTTAGCCCTGTTTGCCTCTGTTTCCTCATCTGTAAAATGAGATGGAAAAGGAAATGGCAGACTGCTCCAGTGTCCTTGCCAAGAAAACTACAAATGAGGTCACACTGAGTCAGATAAGACTGAAAAATAATTCAACAACCTAGAATCAAAGGATATTTAAGAATCTCGCTGAACCAGAATAGGATATTTGAAGATTTTTTTTTCCTTTTTCTCAGCCATATATTGAAAGCTATCAGGCATTAAATATTACCAAATTAAAAAAATAAACATATACAAAAAGAAGGTTGAATCTCTGCAAGTCTGTTAGCTCCTGTATTTACATTCTCTCATGTTCCTGGATTGAACAAGTCTGAACAGTCAAAAGGAGAAAGCAGATAGCAAAGACAAGGGGGATTTCGGGGATAGTGAAATGCCATCCACTGTCCTTAGAACCCAAATGCCTATATTTTGACTCCCATTTCTATTGGCCTAAAGTTTGAGGGTCATTTTCTTATCTCATCAAGAATCTGAATTTGAAGTATATGCAACAACTCTTTCATTGGAATGGAGTTGCAAGATGTGACAATGAGACCTACTCGTTATTTGGGAGTATCATTAATTCATGTCCCTTTTTAAGTGCTCACAAGCCATTCCTTTAATTGGTGAGAACTGGAAGTAACCTTAGCCATAATTTAACTCCCTCATTTTACAGACTAGGAAACTGAGCTTCAAAGACATGAAGCGATTTGCCCAAGATCACACAGAAATTTGGTAAGCAGAGTCAGGTCTCCTGATACCTATTGCTGTTTCTACCATAAAATACTTCTTCATAGTGATGAAGCTCTGTTCTTAATAGCTAGCTATGGTTAAGGCATCTCACCTCCTAGAACAAAGGTTCTTAACCATTTTTTGTGTCATGTATCCTTTTGGCGGTCTAGTTAAGCCTACAAACCAATTACATTGAAATAAAAATATAATTTTTCCCATCCAAGTTCAAGGACCACATACCTATCCATGGATTCCTGGGGTGGGGGAAGGCATCGACGTCAAGTTAAGAACTCTACCTCAGAGTAATTCTTTGTCATTAAATTACTCTGTGATCTTCTTTTCCAAATGAAGAAACTGAGGCCCAGATCTTCTGGATCATGTGAGCTGAAGATGGTAGATAAGACATTTTCTCTGATCCCCACAACCTCTGAAACTTCTCCAAAACAGAGATTGTGCACCAAATATAAAACAACTTCAACTGTTTCCATGATTTAGGACATTCAGAATCCAAAAGAAGATTCTTTTAAAATCCCCCAAAACTCAGGAACATTATAATGTTCACTGTCCCTAAGCTTAGTACCCTGTCCCACCTTCACTAGTGGATCTAAGGGCATGACACATGAGTAAGGGCTTACATCAAAATCCAACCCTATACCCCAATACCCCTTCCCTCTTTCCAGTACCATGAAGACCCTGGCTCCAGGCTGCAGAAATTTGCTCATGCCTCAATAGCCAGCTGGGTTACAGTCCTTCAAGAACAAAAGCCTGCAAGCCAGAAGTACCAGTGCTGGGGAAAAGAGGCTCTGAACTGCTAGTGCCAGGCCAAAGAACTGAGCAACAAAGGGAACCAGGGAACCAGGACACTGAGCTTATGGGGGGCTGTGCAATCTGAGGGAAAGAGCACAGGATCCACCTGGGGCCAGTTCTGACAACCCAAAAGTCACTTGGGAGAGAGACCTAGGCTGGTGAACCGTGAACTGCTTAGTGTTGGAGGAGGCTGAGACACTTTGAGATCCAACCCCAAAAATTCTGGGAAGAAGAAAACTCAAAGTCCTTGAACATAAACAGATAAATCAACAAGAAAAACAGTAATAACAGAAGGAAATATTGCCTCCAGATCTAGTAAATAAGTTCAGACATGTATGAATAAATACTGCCCAAAAAAGGGGAAAATGATCCCACACTTGATTAGACAGAGGAACCTGTGGAATTTGAGAACATGGAAAAACAACATACTGTTCCTGAGTGGTTTAAAAGAGAAATGAGAATTATGAGAGTAGAATCTATGTCCTGCACAGCAAAAATAATGAAAACAACAGAAACAAAACAAAACAATATTTAAAGATAACATGCTTACTATTCAAGTAAAACATTGGAGATTGGATATTGAAGATAAGATGCATACAGACAACGTAACAATCACAGGCCTCTCAGAAGAACATGACAGGTCAAAAAAATCTTAACATCATAATGAAGGCAATAATAGAAGAGAACTACTTAGAACTTTTAAACATAGAAAATTAAATCCCAATTGAAAAAAATTCACAGATCACCTTCAGAAAAAAACCCAAGGCTGCAAACTCCAAGACATACAGTGGTTAAATTTAATAATTCAATTCAGAAACAAGTTGTGTAAGCCATCAGAAGAAGGATTTCCAAACACAAAAAGAAAGAACATTCAAATAATGACAGACTATTCTGTACCCATTAGATAAAGGAGGAAGGAATAGAATGATGTGTTCTGAAGAGCAGTAGGGATATAGCCCAAGGTGACCTATCACACAAATTTGAGCTGTATGTCCTATATGGGGAAAAAAGATGGATATTTAATAATAAAGAAGAGTTTGAAACATTTTTTAGCAAGAAAAACAGAACTGAAAAGATCATTTGCCTCTTTAATATTCCAAAAAACAGAAATGTAGGAAGAATGAATAAATTCATCAGGTGATGATAATAACAGCAAAGTAACACTAGAGAGACCAGTAAGAGACTTCTTTCTAAATGTACAGAAGAAGACAGAAATGAAGGTGGAAATTTGGTAGAAGTAACAGTGAAGAGGTGAACAGGAAGTCTGATGAACAGAATTTGCTAACACCCTGCCTACAGGTGAATGTTTCCTTAGCAGGACTATATTGCAATAAGGAAGGGAACATAAAAGAGGGCTAGGAGGAAACAATGGGATAGAGAAGCATGAGTGGGGGTCAAATTCTGAGTTAAAAATGAAGGGAAGGTGACCTCTGTGGGCTCAGAAAGAGAAGATCCTAAAGGGGAGTGTGTGAGGAGGAGAGTAGAAACTCTGAAAAGGAATGTCTTGGTATGAGGTTCAGGGGTTCCACTGATGAATTTTGCTATAAGTGATGAGAAATGGGTGGTGAAAGGAGATGAGGACCTTGCACTGTTTGAGGCCTCTTGGATTTCCCGCTTGAAAAGTCTACTTGTCCTGGGTGGGTGGAGTTAGAACCCCTTGGGGCAGGTGACTCCTGGAGGAGTAGTAAAACATGAACATGGGAAAGATATTTCCAGGCAAATATAGAAAAAAGGTCAACAAGAAGGAGAATAACTCTTAGGACTAAAATGGAAGAAGCCTTAGAAGTCTTTTAGCTCTTTAGGGATTATTAACCTGGGGTCTGTGATCTTATTTTTAAAAGACAGATAGATATATAGATTGATAGACAGATAACTGTACTTCAATGTAATTAGTTTACTTTGTAATCTTCATACATTTAAAATATTATTTAAAAATCCACATTATTCTGAAAAACAAAAAAAGATAGGTTATAGATTATAATTATATAGTACTAGATTGAATAATCAGGGATATAGTGGGAGAGGGCATTCCCATGGGCCAATGCTAGGTGGTGCAGTGTTTGGAGCGCTGGACCTGGAGTCAACAAGATCTGAGTTCAAATTTGGCCTCAGACACTTATTAACTGTGTGACCCTGGGCACATTACTTAACCTGTGTTTGCCTCAGATTCTTCATTTGTAAAATGGGGAAAATAACAGCATCTCTTTTCCAGGGTTGCTGTCAGGATCAAATGAGATAAGAATTGTAAAGTGCTAAGCACAAGGCCTGGCATGTAGTAAGCACCATATAAATGTTGTTACTGCTGTTGCTATTGTTAAGTGGCACTATCCTGGAAATGAGGCCCAATGGAAAGGGGGAATCCATGCAGTAAGCCCTATAAGGCAGTGGCACAAAGTGCCTACAAGGGACAGCCTAGAATGGATCTCTTAGAAGCTTTGATAGCATGAAGAATACAGACAAAAGAGAGATACCAGATAATTATAGGAGCCATGAGTCGAAAAATGAGAGTCTCTAGAGTAAAGAGAAAGAGAAGATGAATCATGAAGAAAGTGAGACAAATCCTTTTTGAAAGAGGTGCAAAAAAATAAAATTTAAAAACTAAGGAACAGGAGTAGCTGAAGGAGAGGAGGAGAAGGGGCAATATCAAATGAGAAGAGAGATCAGGAATGAGAGGATGAGAGCCACTGGGAACAGAGCCACTTTCAAAAAAAGATTAAAGTGAAGTAACTAAAGGGACATAATATTTTGTTTACAGTAGAATAGGGAACTTGACACTGAAAAGCTTCTGCACAGACAACATTAACACACCTAAGATAAGAAGGGAAGTGGTGAAATGGGCAAAAAGTCTTATCAAATTCCTCTGATAAGGTCTTGGTATCCAAGATATATAAATAATATACACAGATACACATGTATATGTATGCATTTATGTTATATGTAATATATGTGTATCTATGTATAACTAATAGCCATTTTCCTGTAGATAAATGGTCAAAGGATATGAACAAACAATTCTGAAAAGAATTTCAAAGTATTCACCACATGGAAAAAATGCTCTAAATCATTAACAATAAGAGAAATTCAAATCAAAACAACCCAGAGGTTTCACCTTACATCCTGAAAATTGGCAAAAATGACAAAAAAAATTCATTGTCAGAAGGGCTGTGGAAGGACAGGCACACTAATACATGGCTGGTGGAGCTGTGAAATGCTACAGTGATTTTGGAAAGCAATTTGGAATTATGTAAATAAAATGCCCATACCCTTTGAACTAGAGAGTTCATTACTGAGTTTATACCCCAAGGAAGAAAATATATATTCCAAAATATTCATTGCAGTGCTTTTTGTAATAGCTAAAAATTGGAAACAAATTAGATGTCCATCAATTTGAGAATGGTTAAAGAAACTGCAATCATGAATATAGTGGAATACTACCATAAGAAATAATATGTGTATGAATACAGAAGAAGCATGGAAAGATCTATATGAACTAATGCAGAGTGAAGTGAGCAGAACCAAAAAAACAATATGCATAATAACTCCAACAACATAAATGGAAAAAAAAACAATGACAGATGGCACAACACATTAAACAATATTTTAATTTTATTCCTGGCACCTAAAGGCATTTCCAAAAAAAGAAAGTCATTCTAAAAGTGTAACAAAGAAATAGAGACCAATTAGAACTAGGTATTTGAAAGCAAGATTCACCAACCAAAACAGTGTCCAGAATGTATAAAGAAAGAATGGGCTGAAAAAGAATAGAGTTCACCAGGAATTATAATGGAAAGCCAAATGGGGTCTCAATTAAGAAGACAAAAGAAGGGATGAAGAGACCTGGAGGTACATTGCTCAGGCCTGCCATAATGAGTGTTCTGTTGGGGCTGGTGGCATTTCTAAGAAACAGTAACTATAAAGGAAAGGGTTGAGTCATTTGTTTTGTATCAAGAAAATGGAAATAAAATTTTTTTTCCTACAAGTATCTATGAAACAGTTGCACAAGTGTGTTTAACTTTCCTTTAATGGTATAGTTTACAACATGAATTGTCAATGTTTTAAAGGTCTGGGGAATATGTGAAAGACCACCTGTGAGACCCCTTTTAAAGGGCCTTAGATGTTAGGAGGGACGTGCTACTTTGGCTTGTTCTATCGGAAGGTCACAGGTCTCACCTAAGTCTCAGACAGCCATTTGCTTGGCAAGGTCTGGAAGAGTCAGTCAGTAATGGAGAACATTTGGCTCTGAGGGAAGTTGTGGTATCAGTGCTGTGCTGCTAATCACCCAACAGCTGGCGAAAGTTGGACTCCCTTGCAAGAAGCACAGCTGTGCTCCTTCTGTCCTGTGTTCCTCATCAGCTATCTGGGGGGAAAAGATAACCAGACTCCTCTGAACCTCGCTCTCCGACATGGCTCAACCTAGCCAATCCAGCCTGCTGGAGGAAAACTTCTCATTATCTCTGCCCTAAATCCCGTTCCAATTATTAAGGGATTTCATGAACTGTTCTTCAAGTCCTTTTGTCTGTGTAGGGAGAACTGGCAGAATCGAGACAAATTTCTTTGACAGATCCTTCAAACTGCAGCCTACAATCGCATCATACCAATGAATAATTCTATTAAAGTGATTTGTCTAAAAAAAATTAATAATAAGTGCATGCAAGTGGGAAATGCTTCTTCAGGGCATGTTTGCAGTGGCAGATTAATGAATTACCTGTCTCCTGGAGAAGAAAGTAACAACACACACACACACACACACACACACACACACACACACAAAACTAATTATATGCTTTGGTGCTTAGAAATACTAAGAGGAAAGCAATAAGGGAGCAAAATAAATTAACCCTACTGTTGAAACTAGAGCAGCAGAGTTTGGAAATTACATACAAAAATAGTCATTTTGGGGGGGGGGGAGAAGGGAGTAAGAGAGGTGATTAGTATAATTGATTTATTCCTGACCTCACAAATGTCACATGAAAATAGATTGGTTATTTGTTAAGTCCAACCTACTAAATTAGTTTAGCCAAGAGAAATTTGCCTAATTACTATCCTACCAAAAATCCATTGTAATATAGCTGCTGATCCTACCATTCAATTGACTTCTCTCTCCACAGCTGACAATGATCTCTTCAGGGGCTTTTGCCACTGTTCATCACTTTGTCTTCTTGGATACTCTTGCCTCCCTCAGCCTTCATGATTCTGCTCTCATCAACCACTACGGCTGCAATGATTATTTCTAGGCAGATGAGTACCAGATCTATAAACTAAGCCCTGTCTTACAGTTCAGCATCTTTAATTAGATACCTCCACCTATACACCCCATGGGCATCTCAAATTCAACATTTCCAAAACCTAACTAATTCTCTCTCTACCCTCTCTCATACCAGTTCTTTTTCTAGGGTACTACCCTTCTCCCAGTCATACAGGTTCACAGTCTTGGAGCAGTGGATATACCACTTTTCACTTTCTCCCCTCTTCCCTACCCAAAATCCAATCATTTGATGAATCTTGTCATTTCTAACCCCACAATATCTCCTCCTTCTATCTCCTCACCATTCATGTGGCAACTGGCTGACATCAGACTCATCACATCTCTCTCAGATGACTGCAATAGCCTCTAAATTGGTCTCTCTGCTTCCAGACCCTTTCTGATCCATCCTCCACATCCCTTTTCCATACTCCTCGGGAACTTCGCGCCTGCTTTCTGCTGATAAACTACCATCTCCTTAGCTTGGCATTTAGAGCCCTTCACAGTGTGGCTCCCACCTACCTTTCCAAACTTCCTTCATGTTTTCCATGTCTAGTCAATCTTATTACTATTCTGTTTCCTATTTCTGTGCCTTTGCACAGATTGCCCTCCATTCCTGAGATAATTCTTTCCTTACTTTCTATCTCCCCACACTGCTTCCTTCCAAACTTCCTTCATGTTCCACTTCCTTCCCTGAGAGAAAGAGCTTATTTTTTTTATCCCCTGCCTAACACAAGTACATGTAGATTGAACTGAATATTTTAAATGGATATGCTACTTGTTCATTGAGTGATGTCCAACTCTTCATGACCCCACAGACAATAGCATGCTAATGCTGTCCACAGGGTTTTCTTGGCAAAGATACTAGAATCATTTGCCACTTCTTTCTCTAGTGGATTAAAGCAAACAGAGGTCAAGTGACTTACCCAGGGGCACACAGTTAGTAAGTGTCTAAGGCTGGATCTGAACTCAGGTCTTCCTGACTCCAGGCCTAGCACTCCATCCACTAAGCTACCTATAAATGTATAGAGATTTTTATAATCTTCACTGCGTTGGATCCTCACAGTCACTTACAGGATAGGCAGGTCATGTATGTGGATAACCCATTTTGACAGATAAGACTTTCTAAGTCTGAAAGACTGAACTAAGCACTCAAGGGCATAAAATTAATAGGTGGAAGAAAAGAGTCTCCAGTGTTCATGGTACACGTGACCCAGCCTCCCCACCTGGACAGAGCTGGATCATCAGACTAAAGACTGCCTCGCTCCCAGAGCAGGGGTCAGGCCAAAACCCGGAGCATCACAGTGAAAAGTGAGAGCCTACAGCAAGGCCACTTCAGACGCAAGTCTCACTCCAGGCAAATATTTAGTCGGGGACTTTGAACCTACACCATTCTTCTTGTGAATTCTGCATTGTGATGACGTGTCCTCTAGATTAATTTTATCCCAGCTAAATAAGATTTCCCTTTTATTCTTTTTAAAATGTTCTTTCTTTTCATATCATTTCATTTGAGCATTACAGGATATTGTGACAGACCAGGAGAGCCCAATTGTGCCTGGATAATTAAATTAAGAATGGGGTACAGATGAAAGGCACATTGCAGTCTACCACCCCCTCAGTAAAGTAAACACAAAACAGACGACTTACGCTAGCGAAGCTTCCACACCAAACCTCAAATTTCTTTATTATGAAAACACTCTTCTTTCCTCACAAGAACTATTGCTGCTTTTTAACTTCATATTTGCTGTAGCTGTAACTCCACTTAGTTGTATTTCTTCCAATTATAATAATCATTATAAAAGCTATTGTTTATATAGCACTTTTAGGTTTCCAAAGTGCTTTAGAAATGTTACCGCAGTTTGTCCTCACAACTTTGGGAAATAGGTGCTATTATTATTCCCATTTTGCAGATGAGAAAACTGAGGAAGACAGAGGCTAACTGACTTGCCCAGGGTCACACAGCTAATAAGTGTCTGAGACCAAATCTGGACTCTGGGCGTCCTGACTCTACGTTCTATCCACTGGACTATCTAGCCGCCTCACTGTATACCAGGCAATTACTAAATGCTAGTTGACTGACTAGCAGTTAGGTGGCATAGGTGACAGAGTACTGGGCCTGGAGTCAGGAAGGCTCATATTCCTGAGCCTGAGTTCAAATCTGGCCTTACTAGCTGTGTGACCTTGTTTGCCTCAGTTTTCTTATATGTAAAATGGGCTGGAGAAGGAAATGGCAAACCACTCCAGTATCTCTGCCAAGAAAACCCCAAATGGGGTCAAGTGAAGAGTCAGACATGACTGAAAATGACTGAATAACTGAAGTTGACTGACTGATATTACTAAATTTGGTTGATCTTCAGTTTCCTCATCTGTAAAATGTCCTAAAACGTGTCTTTCTTAGGGTCACATAGTTAAGAAATGATAGAACCCATATTAAAACACTGGGTTTTTTTACTCCTAATCTAATTCTTTTTCACAAAAACATAGTTGGATGCTGCCTCACACCTAGCCTCCTCCCATTTTTAAATTCCTTTCAACCTACATCTGATGTCATTCCCATGAAAATGTCCATAATTTCTCCCTGTGGTCCCTGTCCACTTCTGGCTGTGCTATTTTCATTTCAGATCCTTGAAAAGCTCTTTGTGTCCTCTTATTTCTTATATTCTGAATTGGATTATACTCATTTCTGTATGTCTCCTATCTTCGTTACCGGACTACACACCTATTGAAGATAGGACTATATCATATTTAGCTTTGCATCCCCAATACCTGGTCAGTCAGTGATCAGCTAGCATTTATTAAGTAACTTAGTAGGTCCCAGGCACTGTGCTAAGTGCTAGAGATAGAAAGAAAAGCAAAAATACAGTGCTTGCACACATGGGACTTAATCCATAATGTTTGAACTGTCTTTGTATAGATGGAAGAGAAAAAACTGAGAATGTGTTCCCTACAAAACTGAGAACCAAGGAATTTTGAGTGCTGAATAATGTATCTATTTCCTATACCTTGACTATTTGTCTTTAAAGAAGAAGCAAGGGGCAGCTAAGTGATGAAGGCTCTGGAATCAGAAGTACCTAAGTTCAAATCTGGCCTCAGACACTTATTGGCTGTGTGACCCTGGGCAAGTCACTTAACCCCAATTGCCTCTAAAAAAATAAAAATTTAAAAAATACAGAAGGAGCAAAAGTTTAAAGCAAAATAAAGCAGTAATTTCCACACATTTTCTTCAGTAAGCACTGGGCTAGGAGTCAGGAAACTTGAGTTCCTGTCCCAGCTTTCCCCCTAATGATCTGTGTGAGATTCAGTTTGAGTGGATCCTATTAGTGTCTACAGTTTCACCCTTTTTTTTTTTAATGCCAAGGGAATTGATGGCTGGGCTATGGTATTCCTTTTATTTCAAGACTTAATTTATATAGATGAGATTATTTTCTTAATCTCTCTGGATGTGCGTTTCTTCTTCTGTAAAAAGAGGTGTATGGACTGAATGATCTCCAAGGTCCTTTCAGATCTAACATTCTCTGAGTGTATTTATTTAGTTCAGACCCATGATTTCTTGGCAAGGGAAATTGTTGTCACCATTGAAGATCAGCAACTTGATTAAAATGTTATAGTGTTAGTTGCCTGGTACACAAAAAGGTTAAGTGACTTTACCATGGTCACACAGCTGATATGGATCAAAAGCTGGAATTGAAGCTAGGTCTTCCAAAGTCAAAGGCCAGCTATCCAGCCACCATCCTAGACTGCCTCTTTATTATTTAGAGAAAAATTTCTGAGTTGAAAACAGAGTAGAAAGGGGAAAATAAAGGAATAATTCCAATTTTCCTGAGTAGGAAAAAAAGTATTCTTATGTTTAATTACTAGAGTACTTTAAATTTAAATAGCACTTTCTGACATTTTATGTTTTCATATTCATTGACTTCAACCCTTCCAGACACATGATTTCATCTGTATGGCTGGATACTCCTCCACTGATGCACCAATACAAATAGCAGCTCTTTGATGCCTGATTAAACAAATTTCTGTGGTCAAAACTGGTGATAAGCCTCAACAAATCTAGTTTAGTTGGACCTTGGATGGTAGACTTAGTATAATCCTTTGGTGGTCCCATTCTCAAAGCTTTTCCAAACTAATGTAAGTTCTTATAGATGTTTTTCTCCATTTCAGCAGATATCATGAACTTAGGGTCATCTCCATGGATGAAGCATCAGAAGAGGACTGAAGTGAAGGTTCATATCAGCCATGGTACAGTGGAAAGAGCACTGACTCTGGGGAGCTGGGTTCAAATCCTGACTCTGGTGCTTACTACCTGAGTGACCTTAGGTAAATCATTTAACTTCCTGTACTTTCCTTATTGTGAAACGAAGGGGTTAAATTAGATGGTCCCTGAAGACCCTTCTAGCTCCAGGCCTGGGATCCTATGATCTAATATCAATTCAGTTGTTTCCACTAAAAGTGAATTCTATAAGCTAAGATTAACCAATCATCAAGCTAAGACAGAGCAGTGTAATTATTGTATTATTAAGAACTTATACTCTAAGTAAAGCAGTTAAATATCACAGTGGATAGAGCATTGATTAGATTTGGAGTCTGGAAATCTTGTGTTCAAATCCAGACTCAGACACAAGTTACCTAATCTTGTTTATTATTTACATTATTTTTATTTATAATGTTGTTTAAATATTAACTACTTACTAATTACCCAATCACTTAACCTCTCTAGAGTTGTTGGGATGATGTCTGTAAAGCACTCAGCACAGTGCCTGGCACATAGTAGATGATTAAAAGCGTGCTTCACTTAACAAGTGCTGGTTCTCCCCTAGGTGCTAGATGGGCACAAGATTATAGGATTAGAAGAGACCCAGATTTGACCCTGGTTTTCTCGAATTAAGCCCAATATTCCTTCCACTGTGCCATATTTCTGGCACAAAAGTTAGAAGTAAATAATCACCCTATTGTCGTGGTAATCTTTTGATATATGGAACATATGATGCCTGCAATTGTTTCTCAGCCTACACGGACATGATTAATCTTCTAAAATAACAATTTTAGAAGACAACTTGAGATATTTTTTTATGCCAAAGGTAGGACACATTTTGCTTTTATATGCACATAACTATATAACAATTTTAAAAAATGAAAATTTGAAATTATGAAAAATAGAAAATATTGAGTTTCATATTGCTCCTCAGAGAATAAAGCAATCAGGAAAGATAGAAGAGGCATAAATGCAAGCATGCCCACCTCAGAGAAACCTCATTGCAGGTTAAATCTTAATGCCATCCCAGGGGACTTTATGAATTCTTTAGCTGAATCGAAAAAATGCAAGAAATACTAGCCCCATTAGCTGGGAATGTGATGCAGAGGATTTATTAGTAATGATTTTTGAATAATAAAGCCTCTTACATTTGGAACACTAACTCTAAAGCTTAAATTCAAGTCATTTTTCATTTCCAAAGTTACTTTCAAAAAGATGTGAGGGGAAAGTAGAGAGCTGAGAATAACACATGGTATCTCAAAAGTCTTAGAGCAGTTTTAAGCTTTAATCACTTAAAACTGCACTAAGAGCTTTGGGATACCCTACGTGTATGTTTGGGTCAACAACCTCAGGGCAGCCACAGGAATCAAGGCCAACAGGGACTTGCCCACCCTTCAGTGTTGCTGAGTGCCTCCTTGAGGGGGTTTTAGGGTCATTTACATGGCATTGTTGCTAGCTGCTAAGGGCACAATGGGAGTCGAAAGGAATTTACTCACCCTAACCTAAATATCAAGCTAACCAATAGTGAATTCCTGCTTGGACTGGGAGCAGGGGAATGACAGGAGTGTCTGATGAAACAAAAAATCTTGACCTGATGAGCTTTTTTCTGTAGCAGCAAAATACCACTGTGGGTCCAACAACAACAACAACAAAAATTCAAAAGTGAATTGTGTTTTGGCCAGACAGTCTTACAAAGACTGACAGCATCCCTTCCAAAGACCCACTAACTAAAGACAACTCCAGAGATGGGAGCAGCTCAGGAAAAGAGGAAGCCCAGTTATCAGAAGATAGCAGTCCAGGAGCAGCTAGCTGTGATGTCAGAGGCAGCTAGGGAGATGGAATGGAATTGCAATAAAGCCCACCTGGGAGACGGAGCCATGAGAGCTCTTGCAGCCTCTGTATCTCCAAGATCATGAACTATGCAAGGGAGTTTCCTGCTCCTACCAGGGATTGAAGATTCTGAGGAAGACTGTGCCCCTTTAAGGATGGCAGGATTTTCCCCTCATATTTTTTTTCTATTTTTCCTAACTAAAAGATATTGTATTTGATATATAGTTCCTGATATATTGGTAGAGAATGTACTAAATGAGAGCTTGAGCCCTGTTTGTATACCCCTGATTGACCAAAACACCCCACACTGAACCTGGAGGGAGGGAGGGATCCCAGCTGTTTCTCTGTAACTTTCCTGCTCCACTGAAATGCTTCAGTCACCTACAGTTTGGGCTGCTTCTTCCCTGTGACGCTTCTTCATCTCCACTTTACTCAAATATGTTTCATAGTTACTTGACTAATATATTTTGTTACTCTATATCTTTTAAAATAAATCTCTTATCTTTGCGTAAATAGAAGTGTGGTTCTTCTATTGGGTTTTAAGTTTTCTAACCCTAAAGCTGCCCAGGTCTAATCTGCTTTATTAACCAAACAAAGAAACAAACAAAATCACATTCATTCCTTAGCAACAATGAGAGGTAAAACTCCATCAGACTGGAAAAAGGAATAGAATGCCCCTTTAAGGAAGTGAGCCCCAAACCATAACCAACAGAAGGAATATCAGTAATATGATTGACAAAAGTGATAAGGATTTTATCCATTCTTTTTCTACATCAATGGAAATTTTGAATATGATGGGCTCTAGTACTATCTCCTGGAGGACATCAATCATGTTAGACTTTTCTTACTGATAGAAAGTACCCATGCCCAGATTGAAATTAGTATCAGTATCTATGTTTGGATGTCACTTTATAGTTTCAAAATGCTTTCATGTACTTCATATCACTCAATCTTTACAACACTGCATATAGTAAGTGCTGTTATTCCCCTTACACATGACAACAACCAAGGCTCAGAGAAATTAAATTATATACCCAACATCATTCAAACCGGGACTCAACCACAGGTCTTTGGACTCCAAAGTTAATGTTCATTCCCTGCATTCTACTGCTTCTCCCAAAGTCGTTCACTAAACTTAGGTGGGGGGGGAAGGATAAATAAGTGGAGATTTCTGATCTGGAGATTGATTTGGCATGTCATCAAGATGCAGATTTGGAAATCATTTAGCCAAGGAGAAATAGGGTTAAGGACTAGGGAATGTATTCTTGGGCAGCATAGTTAGAAAGAAAAAGAAATCACAGTCCCCCCTCCTGTTTACATTCCCTTGTGATGCCCTTTCTACTCCTCTCCATTTTCAGAAAGGAAGGAAGGAAGGAAACAAGCATTTATTTAGCATCTACTAAGTGCCAGGCACTGTGTGAATTAAGCACTTTACAATAAATATGATCCCATTTGATCCTCACAACAACCCTGGGAAGTAGGCACCATTATCATACCCACTTTACAGATGAGGAAACTGGGGCAGATAGAGGTAAAGTGACATGCCCAGGGTCACCTAACTAATAACTGTCTGAGGTTGGATTTGAACTCCGGGCTTCCTGAGGACCATGGTTCTACATACTGTACCACCTAGCTGCCCCTGTCTTTCCACCAAAAAACAAAGCTACACTGTAACCTAAGCAGAACTGAAGTATAAAAAGTAAAAAGAAGTTTATTGGTTCTATGAGTTTTAAGGGCATATAATCTTCTGACAGTGTCCAGGTCTTTATTCCATGGGGTATACAACAGTAATGGGAAAAGGATAATCTAGAGTAGGAATCTTTAACCTAGGGCTGATGAACTTGTTTGTTTGTAATACATTGATATTTTGATATTATTGATATATTGATACTTTCATATGATTAGCTTCCTTTGTAATCCTATGTATTTGGTTTTATGCATTTAAAAACATTGTTTTGAAAAGGGTTTCATGGTCTTCACCAGACTGCCCAAGGGGTCCACAACACATAAAAGGTTAAGAGCTCTTGGTCTGGAGCTATTGTTATACCTTCCCCAAAATGCCCACTTGTAGCATGGATGTTTACAGAAGAACTCCTCCCTTCCCACTCACCCATTCACCCCCCAAAAAAATATAAATACAACATCAGAATGTTAAATTTGAAAGGAGGAAGCAAGAAGAAATGAGACAGGATTATTGTGGATCAATCTAAAACCAAAGAGGAAAAACATTCAATTGCAATTCATGAGGTCAGAAAATCTCAGCGGTCATCTGGTCCAACCCAACCTGAATAGAAATTTCATCTACAAAATCCCTGACAAGCAATTGTCCAGCCCAGAGTCATAACTAGGAAAGGGAGGCTGGAGCTTTTCCCCAGAGTGATGAAATTTAGAAGGTGATGAAAGCACCATTCCAGAACAGACTTGCTCCCTCCAGTGGCCACAGAAAGATACTCAGTCACATCACATACCAGTTCTTCAGCAGCACAGAATACCAGTGGTCACCCAGGACACACTAGGTGTTTCTCTGCCCAGAAATAGCACCTCAGGTTAGCTCCTTCCCTTATACCAGGTGCAAAAATCCTTAATTATGGCTCCAATGCAGCCTCTTCTTGAGGGCCACCAGTGATGGCAAACTTCTTCCTTCCCAAGGCAGTCCCTTCTACTTTGGAATAACACTAATGGTCAGGAAGTTTATCTGAATATTGAAAGAAATATGTCCCTGCAACATTCAGCCATTGCTGACAGAGTTGCTCTCTTGAATCAAATAAAATGAGTTGAACCCCCTTTTATAGGCTAGCCTTTCAAATCCTTGAAGAAAGCTGTCATGTCCCCTTAAGTCTTCTATTCTCCAAACATTTTCAGTGCAGCAGCCCTGGAAGGGTGGAAGAAAAATCCAAGGATGCAGATAGCAGATCATTAGGGAATGGAAGAAAATTTAAAACTAAACACCTTATACTCACATGGTGAAGGAGCCAGGGGGAGCAGAAACTCTCCTCAGGTCAGTGGTTTGCACCTTATGGATACTAGAGGCAGCAGGGAATGAGCAGCGAAGACAGAGTCAGCACAACAGCGTGGACAGACAAGGAACAAGCCAGGAGAGAGAGAGAAAGACACACAAAATTTAAACAGAAATTAAATGAGTGTCTCACCAAAAGGTGAACAAAAAGAAAATGAAAATAATGCCAAGCATGGAAGGCATCCAAGAAGCAAGTGACAGAGATAAAGCCAGCAAAACAAATGGAAGGGGCTGTCTCCAAGGCCCATGAGCATCTGAGCACTGGGAGAATTAATGGTAATGGGTCAAATGAAAGGGATGGCACCATGAAACCATCCATGGTAGGATGAAGGTGAGTTCTGGGAGAAAAATATGGTTACCACTTCTTCCTCTTAGGGTTTCCAGGACACCAATAGAGGGATAAATACATTATACACCGGTTGGTTTGTATAGTCAGTACCCCAAATCCCAAGACAGTCCCTGGGGTGGCAAGGCATGATCTAGATGGTTGCCCTTGGACACAGCCCCCTTAAATTCTTGGATCACACAAGAGCAGGTAATCTTCCAAGCCCAGCCGAGGCAGTCCATTGATGCTGCAAAAATACCTCAAATGTCCTTGGGTCCATACAGAAGTCATTACCACAATTTCAGAGCAAACACCAGACAAATCTAGTCATTCCCATACTTTACTTATATGTCAAATACTTCAAGGGACAGACTATTTTCATAAGATCAAACATAAGGAGATTACAGGGACCCTGGATCATCTGGTCCAACCCCTTCACTTTACAGAAGAGGAATATGATACCCAGAAAAGGTAAGGTACTTTCTTCTTGAATAGAAGTGCTCTGAGAGGAAGACTTGGGTTCAAATCCTGCCTCTGACACATAGTCTGTGCGTCCCTGACCAAGTAACTTAAGATCCCAGGGCTCTAGACTACTCTTTGATACTATTAATTGCAGAGAAGGTACTGAGTTGCATTGGTAGACGGAGTTTTCTCACCTGGGAATTCTCTATACCAATGAAATCACAGTTCCTATCCCTCTCCCTAATGTAAGTCATCTAGAAGGAAGAGGAGAAAGAGGAGCAGGAGGAGGTGGTGGTAGAGGTGGAGGCAGAAAGGAGAAAGCCAGAGAGAGGAGAAAGGAAGACAGAGACAGAGACAGACAGAGACATAGACACAGAGAGACAGAAAGATGTGGGATGTGAGGTCCAAAGTCTAGAGAAAACATCTCTCCCTTCATCACAACTGTTTACTCTGTTCTATTCCTAAAAGTCACTTCAGCTGATCCTAGACAAATAATCCTACAGACACTGCCCTACCTAATTTCTACTACTACTAGGCTTGATAAGGACCCTAATGGTTTTCCCAATTTATTTGAAATCTCAAATTATCCTGGACAGTAGTTTAGCTATTGCAAAATGGAAATCTTGGGGAAAAAATAACAGTTCACATATATACAGTGCTTTTAAAGTCTGCAAAGCCCTTTACTATTCTCATTTGTCCCTCAGAAAAGTCCAGTGAGACAAGAATGACACAGATTATCATTATTCCCATTTTACAGTGAAGGAAACTGAATTTAGGTTGAGACTTTAACTGAGACTTGAAGTGATTCTGACCTAGGTATAACTCTTGGTTAAGTGCAAGATCTGCAATATTTTTGAGTTCAGGAATAACTGCTACATTCATGTAGTATTTTTTTAAGTTTTCAAAGTGCTTTACATGTATTACATAATAATCTGATCCTCAAAATGATCATGTGAGGTAAGTGCTAATATATAAGTCCCATTTTTACAGAAAAAGAAACTAAGGCTGAGGGAGGTTAAATGACACCTCTAGGGTCACAAACCTTTAATGTCTGAGGCAGGATTTAAACCCCTCTCTGGTTCCCAGATGCCTCATCTGTAAAATGAGAGAGTTGAACTAAATGAACTCTCAGATCCCTTCCAGACCTAAATCTACAATTTTCTGATCAGGCCTTCACAATCCCAAATCTGGTACTCTGTTCATTATGTCATTCTACCATCCTTTCTCATCCCTGACCCAACTTGCAATCTCTATGGGTCAGGGAGAAGGGAGTTAAGAGAGAGGGAGATGAAAAGGGTGAAAGGGAGAAAAAGAAATAGGGAAAAGGAAAAGGAGAGAGGGAGATGGGGAGTAGGAAAAAGAGTTATAGGGAAGGGAAGAAAGAGAAAAAAAGGGAGAAAAAGAGGGGGAAAGGTATGGGGAGAGAGAAAAATGAAGACTACAGAGAATCCAATGTATTATATCCTTGGGCTTTGTGGTCTGCCATTCCTAGAGCAGGCCAGGCTTAAATCCATCTCACATCTCTCTGTCCTTGGCCATTAGAAAAAGGCTGCCTATTTCAACTAATAGCATTTTGTGTACCCAAGGAGGATGGAAACCAGGTGCTCAGTTCAAAGTCCTTATTTACAAACTATGCCACAGGATAATAGAAACAATCAGTCTTTGGAAAGAGTGAGTGTGGAAGAAGAAGAAGTCAGCACTTCTTGTTCTCCTTCCTAATGATTGTTCTACAACTGATTACAAGTTGGCTCAAGATTACAAACAGGCTGTTTGTACTACAAAGTAGACTGAGCTCTTATGGCTTTCTATCTCCTTATCAGATACCTTTCAGAGAAAGCTCTGTAATCATAACTTATCCAGTCATCATATTAATGGTACAGGAAAGACAGTCTGGATAATGCTCTTCTTTCACTTTTATGTGATAGGTATTTATGACAGCTGGACAAAGAAGAACTCCACGTACTGGGATAATGTGCAGTATAGCACTGTACATGTATCCATTAAAGTAGACAGTACACATCTGCACAGTTCGCAAATGGACAGGACTATGCAGAAGTCAGAAAGTAGTTGGTTTCTCTCTACCAATAACATTGAATGTCATCAAGACCCAAAAAGATGTCAAAATGCTGCAACAAGATGCTCAATCTAAGTTATTCCGATTCTTTGATGGACATCAACATGGGAATTCCCTCCATCAGTACAGATCTAAATCTCTCCATGCCTTATAAAGACAAATAAAAAATATAAAGCCCCATGCATGGTTTCAAAAATCAACTACTTAAGTACAAAATGAGAGACCTGGCTTAAAGACATGAATGAAACCGAAGGGTGGTGTGAGCTCAGCACCAGGCAACAATGTGATATCACTGCCCAAAAGGCTCATATTATTTGGAGTTATGATTTTTAAGACAATGCTTATAACAAGGGAGACAACAGACTCCATACAATCTGTGTTGGCCAAACTATCTCTGAAACATTGTACATACTTTGGGCACCACATTTTAAGGATGTTGACAAACTGTGGTACATGCTTTGGAGAAAAGGTCAGGATGTCGGAGGAATTCGAAATCACACCACGTGAGGATAATTTAAGGGCAGGAAGGTATTAGGGAGGTAAAAAGAATGTGTTGGTCAATTGCATTGCCATGTTCCAGTACTAGAAGGGCTGTATTCCAAAAGAGAGAAGAGGATTTCTCCATGGATCCAGAGGGCTAATCTCAGATTAATGAGTTAAAGTTTTACAGAGGCAGGTTTTGGAAGTTTAAGGAAGAGTTTTCTAACAATTAAAGCCATCCCAAAATTGGATGGAACCCTTTTTGTGGCAATGACCTTTTCTATCACTAGAAGGGCTCAAGCAAGAGGTTTCTACTCAGGATAGATGTTCAACTAGATGTCTTCTAGAGTCCCTGACAACTCTATAATGCTATGATTCAATAATCCTTTTCTGTTGTTATTAACTTTCCTCAGCTATCTCATCTCATTCTGAGGTTTAGTATAGTACTTTGTGCCTTCAGAATCACATTCTTGAACTCTTACCATTGCTATTGGATGACTTCCACTGAAGAATTTTAGTCCATGAAATCCTATCATTCTTCTCAATGCTCTGAAATCTGCTATCTCTAAAGCTAAGGTGAAGATAAAACTGTGCCTGGCTTTCTTCTTCTCTGACAAAAACTCAAAGACAGAGTCATTTCTTCTCCTGCCCTTCCCCCTCCTCTATCCCACCTAGTACTCATCTTTTCCATGCCAGGAAATAGTTTGTGTGTTGGTAAGAATGAGATCCAGGAAAGAATTCTCCATGAGGTTCCTCCATCTTATCAAAGATGAAATTATCTTTAAAGCAAGTTTAAAAAAATAGCTTCTTGGCTTTTGGCTCCAGTTGATATCTAGATAACTCCCCCCTCACTATCATATCACACCTCTGTCCTCAGCTTCTGATGGATTTCTCAATATATTTTGTGATATATTTCTCATCTTTGCCCATGCAGCCCATTACATTCCAATGACAAAACTTCTGCCCCCATGGATCTTCATCCAAATTCTCTCCACCATGTTTCACTCTTCTGGTTTCTGGATTTCCTCATATAAGCATATCTTCTTCAGTATATCTTCATAATATACAATGCTAATAAATGTTTGTTGGATTATTGAATTGAATACCAGAGCTGTCCTGAGAGGGATATGACTCAAAAATAAGGATTTAAGGTGAGTTAGAAAAAATAATTCTAATTAGTTGGTGGATAAAACCAGGGGTGGATTAAGTAATGAGTGATAATAGTAAAATATATGGTATCTTTTAAAGATAGTCTTTAGTAATAATGTCTGTTTAGTTATTTTAGTAAAGAATTTTATATCATATAATTTTTGAAAGGAAAATCGCACTATAAATCTCCATCTGATACAAAACATGGCTATGACACAAAATTATTTTCCCAATCATTTGGCTTATAATGGAAACAACACTATGAAATGTTAGCAGGTTACTCTAACTTCAGATCCAGTTCTTTTGAATTCAGTTTTATGAGTGCTAAATTTACAAACTTAGCAGAGATTCTTAATCTTTTTTTTGTCACGGACATCTTTGGCTATCTAGTGGCCCCCTTCTCAGAATAATATATTTTAAATAATTAAAGGCAATGCCATACTTCAAGTAGAGGTTAGTAAAAACGAAGTAATAATTTTTCCACCCATGTTAACAGAGCCCCTGAAATATAACTATATTCCCCTGGGAATTTCACGAATCCCACATTAAGAACTCCCCTAAAGTTACAGCAATATCATATTTACTATCGGTAAGAATAGAAGACAGTTTATTAATTTCTCCTTCCTGATAATGGTTTATATAGTTAAAGAAAACTGGAGAAGAAGAATTATGGATGGGAAAGCATACCAGATTTAATCAGAGAATCTAAGTTTAAATTTTAGCTCTTCTACCTGGCACTTGTGTTTGACCTTGGCAAAGTAACCTGACTTTGCTAGATATCACGTTCTTGTTCCATAAACTGAATATGTTGATATTAAAATCCTTTACCCTTTTACCCCTATTGATTCTATTCTCCTATGAATTCTTCAATCCAATCCAATCCAACGATCATTTATTAGGTGCCTACCAGGTGCAAGGCACTGTCCTAGGGTTCTGGGGATACAAAGACAAAACAAAAAAATAGCACAATATTGAGTATTATATAATGCAAATGATATCTCAGATAATGGGCAGGCTATACTGGTTATTTAGAAAGAGTTTCCTGATAGTAAAGGTTACTAAGATGTGAAACAATTTGTGGGACAGGCAGCGATCCTTCTACCTAGGAATCTTTTTCCCCTGAAGAACAGCATTATATTTCATTACCATGCTCAGTTGTCTGTCAATATGATCCCTACTGAGCAAGGTGACTCATTCATTCCAATATTGTCCTTGAACCAGTCATTGCTTCTCCCAACTGATACTGTTGGGGAGAAATGAGCACCAGATATGGTTTCAGAATAGAAGGCGGAAGTAATTGGAACCAAGGATCTATATCTCCCATAACAGAAGGACAAAGGCAGAAAGAATACTAAAAAACCTCTCCAAATAGGACCATCTTACATGGGATGAGTGTCAGGAAATTTAGAAAGAGTTCTGAGAAGAGAGGAAACAGAGGTTAAGGAAGACCCCTCACACTTCATTTTCAGAAGTACTGACAGAGGACACACACTCATTTCCATTCCAAGAATACTCAGTTCTAACAATGAACTCAGCCTAACAGTATAATAAAATATGTGCCATGACAGAGAGATGGGTTAAATGGATCTCTTTCAATAATTGGCTTTGAGTTCAGTTTCCTGATTTTTCAGGATGACATTAAGGTAGGTGTACTCACAGAGATGTTCTAGGCTAGGAGAGAAATGCCTTTATGTAAACTGAGAGCAAGCAGATTTTCTCTTTGCTGAAGCATTGATGACTACTAATAAAATCAAATGTTAGCTGGAACAAGCACTACATTATTAGCCACAAAATTTTATTTCAATTCTTTTTTCCCCTTCAGATTAGCAATTCAGTCAACTGGCATAGCCTCAAGGGTACCAAGTATATGATGGACAAATTTTGTTACAGAGGTAAAAGGGGTCAGGAATAGTTTTAAATATGCGTCAGCATCATCAAGGGAAGCCTTGATGGGTCATAAAATTGGGAAGCATGAAGAAACTGTATGCCTAGAAAGGGCAGGAGTGGGAACGTAGTGAAAGACAGGAGAAGATTGTACAAAACAGACAATGAACTTTTTCTGCTTCATGATTTTGCCTGGACCAGCTCTGGATAAGACTACCTCTCTCTAAATAATCAAAGACTAGTAAAAACTAAGGGCATCTCTTTGGTGAGATGGGTAGAGATTCACCTAGACTGTTTCCTTAAGGATAAATAAATTGAAATTACTCTGCCCCCAAACCAAACACACTTCAACACCAAGCAAAAACACCTACCATGCACAAGATAGTACTTTGTACAAAAAAAAAGGGTAGAGGACACTGCACAATAAAACACAAAGATGATGCATTTTTCCATAAGCTGGAAAGCAAGGAACCACTGGGGCCCCTGGGATTTTCTCTTCTTCTTACACATACACATACAAGGAGGCCACCAGTCAGTTCATGCACATGCTATGAATTTTCCTTTCTCTAAGCTGTCTCACAGAAGTAATTTAAAACAAGATTATGACTCACTCATTAAGTAAAGGCATGGACGTTCTCCTCTTGCTCTTCTGCACCATGTTGGCCTGATTTCTCAGGGATATCCGAATCAGAGCAGGGGCCAACTTACAGGGCTCTCCATCCACTTGCATAGGGATGGATTTGTATGTTAGTAGCATTACCTCCCGGCACTGATGCAGTCTTTCTCCATGGCCTCCAACTTGCAGAGCAGCCTACAGAAGGAAAAGAATGAAAGGAAGGTGGAAATGCCATCCATGTTTTATCAGTCACTCAGAACAGCTGGAATCTCAAAGTCCATTATTTAACCAATAACTTTCTGATAAAATATGTTGGAATTTGGTGTCCCCAGTGCATGAACACCAACTTTACAAATGACCTCTGTTCTTGGGTCTTGTACTTACTAGCCCATGTGATCTTAAACTACTTGCTTATCCTTCCTGGGCTTCAGTTTCCTCATCTGTAAAAAGAAGGGATTGGACTAGATGATCTCTGCAATGCCTCCCAACTCTGACCTTCTATAACTCTAGGTTAAAACAAATCTGCCAACTCACAAATATATTTGTAGGATTGCTTATAATTCCTCCTGTCCACTTTTCAGTCCCTCCTGTTTTCTAACTTTGTACCACTGGGCTAGATCAGAACAAGGACTTGACCATGAATACAAATTCCCATCAAAAATCAATGGAAAGGGAATATAGAAGAGATCAAAGAAAGGAAGGAAACAACATAAATCCAGTTCTAAATTATTTTTATCTAAGTGATAAAATTTTAACTCTCAAAAATCCACCAGATGATCATAAATGGCGAATTTTTAACCACTGATTGGCCCTTGCTTTTCACTTGGATACATCTTGACTGTTTACCCCTCACCAGTTAGTGAGTACTGATGGAGTGACAATGTCAAAATCATCCTACACCAAAAAATAGCCAGGAAAGGAAAGCTATTTCATGGACGTGGACATTACCTGGTACTGAAAAAATCAGTAAAATAACCTCAACAGTAGTAGAGAGCAAGGGAAAGTATTCCAGTTAACTGAGGGTTTATTTTAAAGGCTTTTATCTTCAAAACTTTCTGTTGAAAATCTTTTTAAAAACCCATTAGTCTACTTTCCTTCCTGAGTCATCACAATATAGTGAACACAAGGGGGACTTTTTTGGGTGACAGTGGATAATGCAATAGCAATATAGTAGAGAAAAGCAAGAGAATATCTATGACTTTAGCCAATGAGTGAATCATTGTCCTGCTTTCACTTTCTAGTATGAGACAAAACTTAGAGAGAGAAAAACTTAGAGCATGTGCATGGACTAGGGGCTTTATCCTATACATATGTATACTCTATACAGACATACATACATACATACATATACTAATATTAGGAGCACCATTTGTTATTTTACAGTACTTTCAAATACACGAAGTTGTCCTGGATTTGTACTGAACACAGGGAACATCTGGAAAAGATTCTTGTCTGTGTGTGCATCTACAAAAACAAATCTCTGATATCAGTTTGTTTTCTTTTTACACTACTTTTACTCCTAAAAACTAAGTACCAGAAAAATAATCCGATTAACTGGGGTTCTGACTATATGAGTTGGGCTTCTCCATAAATTAGAATTGTCCTTGCCACAGTCCCCCTCTCTGTTATCACAGACAATTGAATAATAACTATATTTTGATGCAAAGGATAAGGAATGGAATATAAAATGAAAAAAAATAAAAATATGAAAGTTAAAGAAAATAAGACCTGAGAAGAATGGTAGAAATCCAAATTTTGAGGAGAATTGCAATAATTCTTAGCTATTCAGACCACCTGATATATAATTCCTTACTTATATCTTTCTGAGTCTATTCAAAATACCTATTGTAGTTTCCATTTAATTTTATGAACTCCTTCCTTTTAAGACCTGTTATATAAAAGGCACTAAAGTAGATGCTGAGTATACAATGATTAAAAAATACCATAGTCAGGGGCAGCTAAGTGGCGCAGTGTATAGAGCACTGGCCCTGAAGTCAGGAGGACCCGAGTTCAAATCCGGCCTCAGACCAAACACTTGACACTTACTAGTTGTGTGACCCTGGGCAAGTCACTTAACCCAATTGCCTTAAAAAAAAAACCATAGTCCACTCTGTCAAGGAGTTTCCCCTCCACTATAGGAGTAGGGGGAATTTGACATATATTAGGTAAGAATAATACAAGATAATGAATTATAGGGGCAAAGGAGAAATCCAGAGTATTCTAGGAACATTTGAGGAGTGAAGACACTTTCAGGTGGGTGAACCAGCAAAGACTTCAAAAATGAAGTGACGGCTAGACATGGTCAGGAAGAGTTGAGTTTGACTACAGCCTCAAACACTGGATGTGTAACTCTAAAAAAGTCACCCACTCTCTCCCTCCCTGACTTTGCTCAACAGAAACATGAGGCTAATAATACCACCATCATAGAGATGTCATATGGACCAAATGAAATAAGACATGTAAAGCATTTTCCAAACACTAAAATGTTATGTAAGTAACTAGCTTTTATTGTTATTATTAATAAGCCTTGAACGAAGATAAGGTTCTGAAAGGCAGAAATTAGCAAGGAATACATCCCCAGCAGAGAGGGTGGCCTGTGAGATTACATAGAACAAGACAGAAGAGGAGACAGAATGCTAAATTTGGGCACAGCTAGTAGTCCAGCTTGAATGTACTTTAGTGTATATGAAAGGGAAATAAGGCAAATCAATTCTGGAAAGGGAGGTTGAAGCCATTGTGTGTCTTTCATTACCAATTCCTATAAGTAAGAGGAAGTCATTGAAAATGTTCATTCAGGGGACTGATACGGTCAGACTTACTCCTTATGAAGATTATTCTGGCAGTTGGATGTAGGCAGCATGGATTAGTGGACAGAATGCTAGACATAGGAAGATCTCATTTTAAATCCTTCTTCAGATAAGTATTGTATGGCCTGAAGAAGTCACCCAACATTTCCAGTCTCAGTTTCCATATCTATAAAATGAGGGAGATGGGCTCGATGACTTCTAAAGCTCCCACCAGCTCAAAATCTATGATCTTAGTAGATCATTAGTAAAGAGGGAGAGAAAATGGAGTCAGGGAACATGATTAGAACCTATTATGATAGTTAGGATGGTGATGGTATGAACGGAGAGAAGGGAATGGATATGATTGATGTTAAAATTACTTTCCTTTGTCCAACCACTCCCTTTGATTGAAATCTGCATCTTAATCTCCAATCTCCATCTATCAAAATCCTAGTCACCTTCAAAAGTCAAAATCAAATACCACCTCCTTCATGAGGCCATTCCCTACTACCCTGGCCAAACGTAATGTTTCTCTCCTCTAAATTCTTTTTAGATAGATAGATAGATTGATTGATTGATAGATCGATCTGAACTAGTGGTATCAATGTATGAACATGTATAGATAACTATATCTATACCTATACATATGTATAGAGTTGAAACCAGAGTCCATGCACATGATCTAAGTTCTTTTTTCTCGAAGTTCTGTCTCATATGAGAAAGTGAAGGTAGGAGTATGATTCACTCATTGACCAAAGTAACAGATGTTCTCTTGGTATTCTATACCATATTGACTTGACTGCTCAGGGATATTCAAATCAGAACAAGTGCCAACCCACAGTAATCCCTATCCACTTGTATGGAGATATATTTGTATGTTAGAAGCATGGAGAATACTTTCTATCCTTAAGACCACCAACTTCCTAAAATCTAGATATATATAAAAATGTATAATATATTACATATATCTATGTATTCATGTGTATACGTATACATATATTTGCATATACATATTCATGTATATGTGTATATGTATATAGAGAGACACACACATATATATAAAGTATGTGTATATAAATAGAAGGTAAATATGATATAGACAGACATATACACATGTGTATATGTGTGTATATGTCTGTGTCTATATCTATAATTATATTTACTGCTTTCTATTTTCTACATGTGTGTTTTATTTCTTCTAGAGAGTATGCTCTCAGAGAATAGGGATGAAGTATTCAATCAACAAATATTTATTAAGCACCAACTATATGCCAGGCTCTGTGCTAAGCCCCTAAATATTAATGCCCCTTTGGATGCCCCTTTGGATTCAAGATGGGCCAAAAGCCAGCAATACATCAATTCTGTTCACCAGGAAAAAAACATCGAACAGAAGAAAAATGTAAACGACTATTGTCTCAATTCATTAGTGCTCTCCTCATACATAAAAACTGCTTCAATGCAGCTAGTCAGGCAACTAATTTTATTTTATTTCCTTTATAGTCTTGAATAAACCCAAAGAATTTGCAAAAAATGAATACCCTTTAACTCAAAGACTGCAAGTTGTCTAAGTCTCTGGTTCCAGGTTGATTCAGAAGATATTTTTAAAAATTACATCTAACCTCTTGGTGTTTAAATGAATGAAGTAATGTATAATGAGTTCAAGAAACTATTACGCCATTCAGCCACTGAAATGGAACAGCATGTAATGATTCAAGCACACATGAGAAGGAGGGAACAGAGAGGGAACAAAAAAAACAAAACAAAAAACCTCTGCCTATTAGTCCAGGTGATCCTACAGAACCAGCAAGAATATTTTTCTGTATGTACTTATCTAGTACAATTTGCTTTTCAGAGAAAAGATATTTCTATCATTTTGCTAGTATTTTTATTATTGTGTTTTATTGCTCAGATCTGTCTTAACACTTAGCAAGGGCTCTAATAGCCAGGAATCTCATAATCATCTGTATAATTAGTATCACAGGATGTAATAGTATTTTGAGCTAAAAGGATTGTAGAATCATAAATTTAAAACTAGAAGGGCTTAGGAAGTCATTTGGTCCATATTTCTCATTTTACAAATTTGGAAACTGAGGTTCAGAAAAATGAAGTGATTTACCAAAGGTCATATAGGTAGTAAGTAGCAGAGTTAGGATTCAAGCCCAGGTTCTCCGATGCCATATCCAGTGCTCTTTCCACTACCCATCCTTGCCTGTTGCTATTTAATATTAACAATAATGCAAGTGAGAGGCATCATGGTGTGGTGGAAAACATGGTGGTCTTAAGATTCTGGAGACCTGGGTTCAAATCCCAGCTCCGCTAGTTACTACCAGTGTGAGTGAGGGCACTTTAAATCAAAACTATGAATACATTTTCTCATATCAACATCATTTTATAGTACAGTTAAAGTCTACAATGTTGCTTGGACATGTAAGGGAGGATTCTCCCACATACGCATTCAATCGGAGAAAGTTACTCCCTTATGGAGGGTAGACATGCCCACTGGTGCCCACTGCCTCCTAAGGCAGCCCATCCCACTTCTGGTCAGCTTGACATGTTAGAAAACTCTTTCTTATATCAGGCCTAAATCTTCCTCTTTACCATTTCTACCCATGGCTGCTGATTCTACCCTGTGGAGCCAAGAAGAAAAAGTTGGGGTTTTTTTTTTCCACACCAGCCCTTAAATATCTGAAGGCAGCAGATATCATGTATTCCTTGACTCTTCTCCTCTCCAGACTAACCACCCCTATTTTCTTCAGTGTTTTCTTATATGGCAGGAACTCAAGTCCCCTCAACTTCCTGATTTCCCTTCTCTACATGTTCTCCAGCTAATCAATGTCTTTCCTAAAACCTGGTGCCTAGATGTGAACCCAACACATCAGATGTGGTCTGGAAAAAGCAGAATGGATTCTAATTACTTTCTCTTTATTTCTGGAATGTATGCCTCTTTTAATGAAACCTACGATTGCATTAACTTTCCTGACTACCCTATTATACACCATTGACTCATATTAAGCTAACATTCTACAAAAATCCCTAAGTTTAAAAAAATCTACTATCTATCCATATCTCCTTCATCTTGTACCTGTGATTTTTTAAACCCAATCATAACATTCTACATTTATGGATAGGGACTAGACCTGTGATTTCATTGATACAGGGAACTCTTGGATGAGGAAACTTCCTCCAGCAAGGCAGGTTAGTTAGCACCTTCTCTGCAACTTATGGTATAAGAGTTCCCCAGAGCAATGAGAAGTTAAGTGATATACCCAAGGTCACATACTCATCATTTACCACAGATGAGACTTGAACTCAGGTTTTCCTGAGTTGAAGTCTAGCTCTCTCTCAGTTACACCATACTGTCTCCCTTTTCAAGTTCATCTCATGAGATTTGGCCTTACATTCTAGCCTGCCAAGATATATTTTTGAATACTGATTATCGACCATAATTTTAATGATTCTTCCCAGTTCTGTCATCTAAAAATATGATAAGGATGCTATCTTTCATTTTATCTAAATCAATCTATTTCAATCACCTCATTTGAAAGATGAGGAAACTAAGATCCAGAAAGAGAGGTTAGGAGTTGCCTGGCGGCTGACAGGTAGTAAACAGTGGAGCTAAAATTCAAAGCCAAGGCCTTCTGACTTCAATTTCAGCTCTCTTTCTACCATACCATGTGCCATAATATTGTGAGTTTAGAATAGTGGAGAAGAAGAATTGATTTGACTTAATGTCATGGTATTTGCTACCCTAACCTCTATACATTCTGAAATCCAGAGAAAATATTAAATATTGATGATAATCCCCACAGGCATAATGAGGACTGATCTTGATGTAAATTAGATGTACTTAGAAGTTTTACAGCGACAATTATATAAAGCAATTTAACACTAGGTTTGCCCAAGGTTAAGGCCAGATAGAAATTACTTGTCCATGGATCTTGCACAAAAATCAATTAAAACTTTTATTGTGGGAGCACTTTCCTAATTATTCATTTTCCCTCTTATTTATACAAGAAACCCTGTCTTTACAGATTCATTTACTTTCTCCTTTTAAGCTTCCATTCCTCTCAAACATCTCCTCATCCTTTCTTTTAACCTACCCAATCTCTTTTACCCACCACTTAGTGTTTCACTAAGAATATTACATACTTGTCTCTATGTTACTTTTGTCTGCTTTCTCACATAGATTTAAATACGAGTTTGTACTGATAAATGCTTGTTGATTAATTATGTAAGCAATAAAAATAGTGATAGTCTGTGTTTCTTTTGCACTTTAAGATTTACAAAGACTTTTTTTTTTCATTCAATCCTCACAACAACCCTAAGATGTAGTTATTACAAGTAGTATACATTTTATGGATGAGGAAACTGAGACTCAGAGAGATTAATTAACTTGCACACAGTCATACTAAAAGATTGTATCAGAGGCAGTATCCAAATATCTTTCTCTACTGACTCACTTCTTTGCCAATACTTAGCCTTTTAGTTTCATTTTCGTGCTTTATTGCAATACTTTTTTTCTAAAATTGTCAAATAGTAACAATAACCATGGAGAGCCCTGCCTTATATTTATATTGGTGATAAGGCCTATTTCTCCATTGAATAACATGCTAACTGTTATTTTCAAAAACTTCTGATGCTAAGGAAGACTCATTCCATTCTTATGCTTTAATAAAAGATAGATTTCTGTGTATGTGTAAGTCTACTTATGTGTATATAAAAGTATATGTAATACCTGTAAAAAGTACTTAAAATTGCATCAACTTTTGTTAAATTATCATCTTCCCCTTGGCTTACATGATCACTTCAGAGATGTTTTATCTCTATTTGTGGTTGGCCTCCAGTTGCCAATGGATCTTAATATTTGAGCTTTAAGATTTTCTGTCTTTTGCTCTACTAAACATAGCAAATACTAAGATAACTCTATCACATGGTTAACAATGATTTAGTCATACTCATTATGGAAAGGAATCCTTTCTTGAAACTTCTGGTGAAAGCATGACTTATCTGTCTATATCTAAATGCATGTATATGTATATATTTATATTTACATATAAATGTCTATGTAATTTTGAAATTTCAGACTTTTTTTTAAAGCAGGCAATATCTATCTCTATAGATATGATTTTAGCTCTTTCTGAGTTTGATTAAAGGGAGGAATTGGCTTTTAAGCGACTGTCAATGCAACAGAATTAGCAGTTTATATCTTCATAGTACTCTTCCTCACCAGAAGGTTACTTAATCTGATTAGTTAAGCAGCCCTATCACTTCAACAACTGGAGTACAGTACAACAGGGTTCAGTCTATATCTAACTAATGTGGACTAACAGATATAAGGAAATATCCTCACAAGAGGGAACAAAAATGCAACTTAGGCTAATCAGATGTGAAATTGAATATCAGAGATGGTCCAAACCTTCATTGGTGTAAACAACCAACAGAAATTGTGTCTAGTCTGTCTTTTCAGAATTCAGGAGTTCTAGAATCTGCTAGGAACTGCCCAGTGGACAAGGACTAGGGCTCCTCAAAGGAGAAGGACACCACTACCAGGATGATCCCTCAGGGGAAAAACTAATGAAAAACCAAACCAAACCAAGCCCTGGCTATCCAGGAGATCTGGATGTTGTGATGTGCTCAGACGATGAAGGCTTTATGAATTTGAAATATCATAAATATCTATTCAGCAGTTCCACAAAGTGGTTTACCTCCTCAGAGAGCATAATGTGTATGTTGGATTATAGCTCTGTTTCTGACTTTGTGAATGCCTATTTCTCTATTCTTTTTTTGGATTAAGCATTTTCTTCTGTGGTGGAGGAAATAAAGTGCTGTCCTTACCTAATATTTATCTATATTGTATATTAAGTATCCTTTCAAGAAGAAACCAGAGCCCCAGGAAGTCTCAATTTCATCAACTGGATATGGACTCAGGGTGCTCACCTCTGTGTGTTTCCTCAATTTTGACATTATTAGTACATGTACTAAATGAGGGTTCACCCATGGGAGTATGCTGAAACCTCTGAGGAGATGTACTCAAAGGCCCCCAGTGGACTTCAGCCATATAGCCCTACCTAGTCACACTGACTTACACACCTCTGCTAACAGTGACTCACACTCCTACCACTTGTACTCATTACTAATTGCTCTCTGTGATTCCACAGACTGTCCTCTCTTACACTCTACCACAAATACCCCAGGGGTCAGCTTCAAAACAATTTATAATCCTGATTACCAGCACCCTGTAGCTGTCTCACAGCCCAGGGGGTACTGGCTAATTATAAACAGGAATGAGGTCAATGACTCTTTTGCTTTCCACAAACAACTTACTGCCTTTCAAGTGGGAGGGCCCAAGAGTCTAATACTTGGGATAACCATCTGTTTCCCCTGCCTCATATATCACTAACCAGGTCCCTGGGAATCTTACCAGAATTCCTGCTCCATTCCCTGATTCTTCTAGGACTGGCATGCTATCTCCCTCAACCAAAACCTTACAAAGGGTTGAAGGCTTATTCCTCATTCTCCATGACAGGAACCCCGCCCCCCTTGATGCCAACCAACTGTCTAGACTTTTACCTACAGTATACCACCAGACTAGCATGATGCTAGAAAGCCATCCCATCAGGACCTCGCACTCACCATGTCCAAACTTGGACTCATCATCTACCCCTAAAAACCATCCTTCTCCTTAACTTTTCTATTTCTATCAATGTTACCACCATCTTCTGGATCGCCTTTAGGTTTGTAATCTTGAACTACCTTTGACTTTTTTTTTCTTCTCTCTTCCCCCACTCACATAGTTGTCAAATTCACCATTTTCTACCTTTACATTTCTCATATATGTTCCTTCTTTTCCATGCCCACTACTACCACCCTAATTGAGGCTTTCAAGTGTTCTTGTCTAAACTGTTAGAATTGCCTCCTAATTGGTCCTCCTGCCTCCAGTCTATCCCCTCTCCAATCCATTTTTCTCCAGGACAGAAGCTTAAACAACCTTCCCGATGCATAGCTATGATCATTATTACTTTACTCGAAAATTTCTAGTAATCTCCCACTATTTACTAAATATAACTGCCATTGACTCTAACATTCAAAGACTTCCAACATATGGATGCCACCTATCTATACAACCTTATCTCATACTACTTCCATCTATGTATTCTATATTCCTATCAAACCGTACCATACTCCATCCCTTGTTCTCTCTTGCCCTCTCTCATCTCTGTGCCTTTACTCAAACCATTCTCTGCCATGCCCAAAAAAATTTTCTCTCACCAAATCTCCATATAATAAAGTCCCCATATCTAAGGCCCAACTCAGATTCCACCTCCTTCATGAAGCCTTCTCTACTTTCCACCCACCTCAGGTGAAAATGTTCTCTCTCAATGAAAATGACTTATAATTATTTGCCTTGTGTCACTCCTATCCACTTATTTCACTCTCCTTTGCATCACAGTAATCTGTGCACTTGTCCTTCTTCCTTTCTTCCCCTCTCCCTCATTAGACTGTAATCTCCTGGAAAGGTGGGCATGTAGAATAAGTAGCATGACATAATGAATGGAATGCTGACTTGGAATCAGAAAGACCTGGTTTCAAATCCAGCTTCTGACACTTGCCATGTCATTTAACCTCTATGAGCCTCAGTTTCTTCATCTGTAAAATGGCTTCAATAACTTTACTAAAGTATTTTGGAAGATTACAGGATCTTCATAGAATAATGTGGATCAAATAAGAGAAAGCATATAAAGATTTTGAAAAATGTTAAAGAACATAGGAATGTCAATGATTGCTAATTATCTATGTTTACATCCACAGGACATAGCAAAATATGTGCTTAATAAATACTTGTTGCATTAAGTTGAATTCTACCTATCATCTAAGAAAGCAACTTGTGCCTTCTGATGGACTTCCTTAACAATGACCACCTATCTTGCCTGCTGTCTGAGTCCTCAAACATCTAGTTCCCCACCTGTCTATAAAGATAGGTCTTTTATCTACCGCCGAGACTCTCTGACACCCACTTCCTGGCTGCCTGGACTGCCTCCTGTTGTCTATTGCTAAGACTTGCCTCACCTGTCAGATCCATTCCAGTGAGCCTGTCTCATTTCCATATTCTGATCATCCCCTGACAGGTAGACAGTTCTTACTGCTGCTGACCAGGCTCCATTTCACTTTTGTTCAATTTTTCAAAAAATCAAATAATAAGATACTTGGTTTGTTGGCTGGGATTTGTTGACATTTTTGGAAATTTTGGGGGGCATGGAGGGAATGGTTTGAGTAAAGGCACAGAGATGAGAGAGGGCAGGAGAGAATAAGGGATAGAGTACATACAGTTTGATAGGAATATAGAATACAGAAATGGAAGCAGTATGAGATAAGGTTGTATAGGTAGGTTGCATCCATATGGTGGAAGTCTTTGAATGCTACAGTCAGTCTGTATTGTAATGAGTCTAAGACAGGTATAGTAGGATTATTTTTTTTCAAAGGGCTCATATGACATGGACCAAGGTCACAGAGAATTAGAGGGCATGGATGAACTGAATCTGCATCACTGGAGAGAGTACCCATATTAATGAAATTGCAGATTGATTGAAGCATCAAAATATTCAGTATTTTTATTATTCTTTAAATATGAACAAAATGCATTATAGCTAGTAAGTAATTACATATTTTAGCCTCATAAAACTACTGCCTCTTGATTCTTAATCTCTCTCTTGTTGCCTATAGCTACACTCTATAGTTGGCAGAGGTGATAAAGCTAGCCACTTTCAACAAGCAGAAGACAGAAAAATCCTGCTCAAAACTGTGACTTGATCTGAACACATATGGAGTACTGGAATCATTTGTAGCTGTCCTCTTATGGGAAGGACGCTGTCAACCTGCATTTCATCCAGAGAAGGGTAACTGAGATGGTGAAGTGAATCAAAATCATGTTATAAGAGGACTGACTGATCGAAGGAATTGGGGATATTTAGCTTGGAGATGAGAAAATCTACCTGTTTCCAAATATTTGAAGGCAATCACGTGGAAGAGGAATTGGACTTTTTTCTGCTTTGTCCCAAAAGGAAAAATAAAGGACCAAGAGGCAGAAGTTTCAGAGAACACAGACTTTCTCAGTGGAAGGAAGAAGCTCTTAACAATTAGAGTTTAAAAAAGAAGAAGAAGAAGAAAGTACTATCTCAAAGGAGAGTAAATTATCAATGGAAGTATTTAAGCCAAGGCATCGCCCCTTGGGGACTTATTCTTTGACAAGGCATTGATCTAGATGACCCATAGAGAGCTTCCAAATCTCATCTTCTATGATACTATTAAACTGCATGTTTCACCTATTTCTACCTTCTATAAGGAGGTGAAGATGCTTAAGAGGGTCAAACACACCCATACTTGGAGGGAGGAATTTGGAACGGAGGGAAAAGAGTCCCCCTTCCTTTACTTTTGTCCTTCAGGAAGGCTAGTTTTAATTCAGACGAATCATGGTCACATATACCTTAATCTTTCAAAGGGTATAATGATCTCATTGATATGGGGTTGCTCTACAGTGTCAGAGCCTTACCCATAAATGCCTTTTTATCTATGTAATTCTTATCCATATTTTTTTTCAGAAGACCCTTCATAAAGAGTCTACCCAACATGCTAGTGGCTTTCCTCTAGGTATTTTTATGTATTTTGTGGGCATCAATATAACCCCCAAGCTGTTCCCCTGGGGACTCACTCCTCTCTGTTACCTAATTACCACAAGATCAGGTTACTCTTTTACGTATCAGAGAGCTAGAGAAGAATCAGGATGACCTAGATTCAAGTCCTGCCCCTGACACATATTGGCTTGTGATGTTGAGCAAGTCACTTATCCTCTCAGTCAGGTCTCCCAGATAAATTTCTAAGACTAAGCTGCAGAATTATGGTAGGATAGATTCTCTCATTGTGTTGCCCCTATCTCAGACAAGTCAGTTTAGACCAAACAAAAAAATCCCTTTAAAAAATCCATCATTAGAAAAATGTATACAGTCTACTCATGTACACTATGTCCATGTCCACTGACTTTTAAGTCACACACAACTGATTCTTTGGAAATTGTGATATTGCAAGATTCACAACTGCATAGCATCACCTAAGAAAGCTGATATTAAATGATTTGGTTTTGCTTTTTTTAAATTTTGTTTAATTCTAATTTTTTTTTCTGGTAGCAGTTTAAGAACTTTAAAGGACTGCACAATGTCCCATACATAAACCAGCCCACTTTTTTTTTTCTGCTGTTCAATTCTAGGCCCAGCTTATTGTCCAACTATAAAATTTGTCCCTGATATTCTATACCAATGTACTAATTTGACAGGCTATCCTACCAACACCACACTTCTACTTGGACAATAGGTATTTCTAATTCCTTTGCTTTTTCCCTAACCCTCTTGCATTTGGCTGTTATAGGCCTGGTTGAACAGTGACTGAAACCTTTGGATACGCGAGGCTATATTCCTCAATCCTATGCTTCACTTAACATGAATAGTCAAAAGGCATAATTATCTCTGTGGCTATATTTATCAAGAAATCTTGCATTATCTTAACACATGTTTAAGATAGACTTCTTGTCAGAGAAAAGCCTTTGAGGCTGTGTTACAAATTCATTTTTTTATATTTCTACATATTTCAGTCAATTGTTTACTTCTCAAGATGTGTCCTATGGTAGAGAACTTTTTTTGCAAAATTATAAAAATTCTATTCCCTTCCTATATTTTCATCAAGGACAGCCTCATTGGTGTGTAGATCAGGAGTTCTTAAATCTTTTGTATCATGCACCTCTTTGGTAGTCTGATGAATTCTACGGAACCTTTCTCAGAATAATGTTTTTAAATGCATAAAATAAAATACATAAGATTCCAAAGGAGACATTTACTAGCTGTGTGACGTTGGGCAAGTCAATTAACTTCTGTTTGCCTCATTTTCCTCATCTGTAAAGTGGAGAACCTATCTCCCAGGGTTACTGTGAGGATCAAATGATATAATAATTGTAAAGTGCTTGGCACATAGTAAGCCCTATAAAAATGTTTATTATTATTATTATATTGAAAGAACCATTGGTGTAAAGCATTCTCATGGAGATTTTATAAAAGTGAGAAATTAGGTTCATTTATTGGGCAGTTATTGACATCCTTTCAGTTGCCTTGGATGGGGGTGGGTAATATTTTACACACAAAAGCAGTATGATATAAATGGATAGAGAAGTAACCTTGAAGTGAGAAAGATCGTGGTTCAAATCTCATCTCTGATAAATGCTGGATGTGTGATCCTGAGCAAGTCACTGAAACCTCTCTGTGCCCTCAGGTAATTCTCTAAATCTCTAAGTTCCTCTTCAGGTGCTGACAATTACATTAATAATTAGCATTTTATAGTGCCTCGTGGTTTGCCAAGTGCTTTACAAGTCTTTTCTCAACTGATCCTTAGAACCAGTCAGCCAAGCAGGTGATATTATCATCCCATTTCACAAACAAGGAAAAAACTGAGGCTGAAAGAGATTAAGTGACTTGCCCAGAATCACAGAGCTGTTCAATGTCTGGGGAAGGATTTGGATTTATATATTCCTGACTTCCAGTCAAGCACTATTCACTGAGACCTAGCTGCCTGATCTTCACTGGTAAAGAAAATTCTCCCCCCCACACCAATGAAATCACAGGTCTAAACCAAGAAATGATAGTCAGATAGACAGACAGACAGACAGAGATGGATGAGTGATAGAGAGATAAGAGACAGATGATAGATTGACAGAGACAGGTGATAGATAATAGAGAGATGATAGACAGTGGTAGATGATAGAGAGATGATAGATTGATAGATGGTAGATTAATGGATAGATGATAGAAATGACAGAGATGAGACAGAAGATAGATTAATGGATAGATGATAGAGAGATAAGAGATTGATGATAGATGACAAAGATATCGATGATAGAGAAATAAAAGATAGATGATAGAGATAGATGACAGAGAGATAAGAGATAGATGATAGATCAATGGAGATAGATGACAGAGCAATAAATGATAGATGATAGATACATGGAGAGATGGAGAGATGGATAGACAGATGATAGATAGGCAGTTAGATAGATAGATAGATTATTTTTTCTCTTCCCATTCCCTTGGCACCTTTAGCTGCCTGAGATATGTTATAAAAGGCCTCTCAGTGCTTTCAACACTTTGTTTTCTCCTGTACATTGACTTACATTTTCCTTCGCTCCACATTCTCTGTGATCCAGTGACACTGGCCTCCTTGCTATTCCTCACACACAACACTCCATCTCCTGACTATAAGCATTTTTGCTCTCTGCCCCCCCAGGAACCCTCTCCCTCTTCATCATCACCTCTTTGCTTCCCTACCTTCCTCCAAGTCTTAGCCACAAAGTCTCACCTTCTGCAAGATGCCTTGGCCTCCTTACTCTCAGTGCCTTCCCACTGAGATGATCCCCAGTTGATCCTGCATTTATCCTGTTTGCTCATGGTTGTTTGCATGATGTCTTCTCCAGTAGACTTCCAGCTCCCTAAAAAAGCAGGGCCTGCTTTTTTTCTTTGTATCCCCAGCACTTAGCCTAGTACTTGGCACATGATACCATTAATAAATGTTAGTTGATTAGCTGATTGATTGATTGAGAAAGATTTCCTCTGTATTTAGCTTTGCCCAACCAGTACATTTTCTGGTTTGTCTTTAGCACATTTTCTCCTTCCTCATAACAGCACAACTGGAGTCAGACAACCTGGATTAAATCCTGATTCTGCTACTTACTACTTCTGTGACCTTGGGCAAGTTATTTAATGTGTTTAGGCCTTAGGTTCCCCATACATAAAATTTAGAGACTACTAAATGATCTCTAAGGTCAATTCCAACTTTAAATCCTGAGCCTTCAAATAATGGAGAGTTAAACAGAAGGATGTCACAGTGAGTTTAGGGACCACTATAATACCTCCAGGAAAATGTTGGGGGAGAGTGAGGGGAAAGGAAATGCACAAGATCCCCAAGGGGGTCAGGCATGCAAAACTACCAGAAAGTGCTTTCTAACCCACTTTCCTGCCCCCACCTTCCAATGTATACGCATATATTTGACATTTTTCCTATTGTACTTAAGAAAAGTGGGCTAACTCTTCCAGGACATATAACCATGGAGCAACTATTGTACCTTAACATAATTACTACGCTGAGGAGACTTACATCTAAATGGCTTATCTTCGGCAAGTGGAAAATTTCAATGCAGATCTTAGGGTCTAATTATCTGATTATGGACTTAATAGAAAGTTAACCAGGTGAATAAACATTCAAGAAAGATAATCTTAATTTGTAATGAATTAATTTCATTTAGGAAAAAACTGAGCATGTCTCCTTTGAAAATTCTGGATAGTAAGCAATTATTTGAAAAGGAATATTCTTTCCCCAAAAGACTAGTCCTGTTAAACTATTTCATAAGGAACAATCCTGGATTGTCCTGGTCTTTGTCCTTTGCTTTAGTCAGTAGGGAAAGTACAAAGCATCCTTGGTATTCTAGATCCATAGCTTTAAACTGTTTTTACTTATTTTAAGCCTTTTCCATTTCCACAGTGAATTACTGTGAAATAAATTCATTTATGAAGGATATTAAACTATTAGGTATGTTTGGGGTGGTGGGGAAAGAAGGAAATTGTACATCAGCTATTTTTAAAAGCAAAAGCATGTATTAGTATGCTTCTCTGCTTAAATATTATCAACAGATGTTTAAGTTTTAAAATAAATTTTGCCATCTCAAAAAAGCATTTGAAATTTCCAGAGCACCTAAAAATTTTTAAGAAACTCAGAAAAAGGAGGGATTGAGGTTAGGAAGGTTCTTTCAGCCTGAATGAAGGGAAGAAAAATATGAGGACATTATATAACTAATGGGATGTGACACACATCTGGTCTGAGTATATAGAAATATGAAAGATTATAGTTACACATGATAGGTTATACTTAACTGTACAACATAAGCCATATTTTTAACTTTGTTATTTTAGAGGTAGGTTTTTAAAGCTTGAAAGCAAATCCTGAGTCATCAGAATTTGAGCTGAAACTAGAGCATTAGAAGCTGGCTATTTTGTATGCATTTCATTATTCATAATAGGCAAGTCGGAAAAAATGATTGCTATCATTTAAACTTTGAATTTCCTCTTCACCAACTCATATCTACTGATATATCTCCTCTTCTGATGAAGGAAATTAGGGGTAGAGCAGAAAAAAAAGAAAGTTTCATGCAGTAATAATGGTATTACCTAGAATATATGAAGTGCCTGGAAGGTATTATAATCCCTCTCCCCCTCCTCATATTAAAGATAGTAGAAACTGAGGTTACATCTAAAAACACAAGATTGGCAAGAATCTCAAGATTCCATCTTGTCAATTTGCCTGTTTCCAGAGGAGAATGAGCCAATATTCCAATATTTAAGTATGGAGATTTCCAAATTTTCCTAGACTGCCTATGCCAATGTTTACTCCCCTTTTTGCAAGAACTAGTTTAGAAGAGTTTACTCCCCTTTTTGCAAATAAATCCTTCAATAGATTGGAATTAATTGTCTCATGTTATAATATATGTCCATTCTCTCATGAAAATTATTATCAATGCACCCTTCTGCCTTTAAGAAAAGTAAAACTTTTCATACATATATGTATATATGTATGTATTTATATACATATATATGTATGTATTTATATAC